>NC_079380.1:22191489-22508989 GCF_021018895.1 Seriola aureovittata | reverse complement strand
GAGAGTTCATTCTTCCATGATGGACTGAAGGTCCTTTTCTATTGGTTTTTTATTTTATTTTTATAGTTGTCTCCTTCTGTTCTGTATCTTGCTTTCTGAGCGTTTCACTTCAGGCATTGATAGTTAAGTGACTGTCAACAGGATGTGTCTGGTTGGCATCTATTCATGTTCCAACTTGAACAATAAAAATGCTTCCCTTTATTCAAACTGAGGCACAATAAAGACTCAAGATTAAGATTCATGAAGTGTTAATGGGACCTATAATTCACTGAAAAAAACAGAAGGATTTCAGTGTTTTTCAGCGTCTTAATGGAGAAGTTTTGTTGTTTTAGATAAATCTTTAATGATTTCCTTGAGGAAATCTTTTGGATAATCTGCTTTGATAAGATGATAATTTTCCTGGCGATGTGATTAGATTTGCTTGTGCAATGTTTCCTCTAGGATTTTCTTCAGCAGCAGGGGGGAAAGGGTTTTGTTGTACCTGGGCGGTGTGCGTGTGCACTACACCGGTGCTCGGAGTGAATATCAATAGGTTTTTACCGCACCTCAGTATTTACATTTGCCACTTCAAGGTCCAAATCCAGGACTTTTACTCTGGAATTTGTCTAAACTGATGCAGTACAAAAGCTATTTGTAAGATTTGCTATTTGCTACATAGCCAACATTAGCATGGAAAGGTGCATTAGCAGTTTAAAAGAAACATTACAGGTTCAGCATCAAACTTCATTCCTTTACTCGCAAAGAGCTGTCTCCAGAAGTGGAAAGCAACGCCAATGTTAAGACTTGTTTCTGTCACTTCTTTTCTTCTGAAGCTAGCATACCAACCAGCTAGCCTGTTCCAGATCACCACATCACTTTCCAATAGCGACTCACTGTAGCCTCTCATCTGTCCTGAAGATGAAGCGCTGCTCAGAGGGCGTATTATATATTTATATACCGTATATGTTGTAAACGCAAGAACTCCTGGCAAGAAACCACATTCAGCATCAGAGAAAACTTATAAAATAACCCCTTTAATTTTCAGTATGTATCTAGTTAGAGTTGTGCTAAACTCACATCTGTCATTCCTTGCCAGGAATTATGGAGCAATGTGTTTTTATAGCAGCTTCAGAAAGGTTAATGCACTCCTTAATATAGATGTGTTCAGTTTAACTTTGTGTTAACACCTTATTTAGAAAAGCGGACGTTGTCACATGTGTATCTTCGCCCTAAATTTTACCAAGTCTGAGGCAATTTGATAAATTGTATTATGTGTGGTGTGTTCAGGTACAATCACAATTTCATAGTGTCTTTTCAGGTTAGGACTTTTATACTGAGCATTATCTTTGGAACATTATCTTTGGAAGTTGAGAAAAATGACAGCATTTAGTCACCAACGCTGCATGTCAGCTCACTCTGGTATTTATCAGAAACACTGTTGTGTCTTGCTCCACTCCCGCTCTCTTCTCTCTTCTCTCATCGTGTTTCTTCTGTTTGTTTTTTTGTTCTCTCATCTCTCTCCGTTCACCTCCAGGGGAGTTTGAAGAGGTCAGGCCCCAGCAGCCAGACTTCCAGGTCTGAAGCCTTTCTGCTCCAGGCCCTGGTTTGTTTTCAGGCTGCCTGCAGGTCAGCAACACTGTCCAGTCACATGTTCAAGCAATTAAATGGGATCACTGAGATGAACAGACTCAGTAATTTACAAAGTGTTCAGTCTCTCCAGTGTCTGATGATCAATACGTTACTTACTGTAAAAGTTCTACTTTATATCTTAAAGCTTTGTTGTTTTTTTTTATATCGGTTAAAAAAAAGTAATTTGTATTAAAAGCGCTTGATTCAAGTATCGTATTGAATCATGTGTTAAATAGTGAATGTCAGTGGAGTCGGGCCGGACCGTGAGTGAAACGATTTAGTCAAATCCTTGGTATGTGTGTGTGTGCCTGTATTTCTTGTGTGTCTGTCTCTTGAATTTATGCCTGTGTGTGTGTGTGTGTGTGTGTGTGTGTGTGTGTGTGTGTGTGTGTGTGTGTGTGTGTGTGTGTGTGTGTGCGTGTCCAAGGTTGGCCGAGGAGTGTGCATCGGAGCCCGTTCTGAAGGAGAACACGTTCACGGCTCCGTCTAAACACGGCCACGCTCGGGACTCGCTGGAGACCCTGTGTCACTGTCTGCTTCACTGCTGCGACTCCATCTGGATACCCACCGTCATTGTGAGAGCTGGACACACACACACACACACACACACAAACGCGCACATCCACTTCGCCATCGTCTCGTCTTTAACCTTCTATCTCTCTGTCGCACGCACTCGTAGCCAAACACTTGAGAAAATTATCTCGCAATTCCCCACTTCTCCTTTCTGAGAAATAGGTCACAATGATTACTGTGCTCTGTCTGGCAGTTCCTCTAAATGGCTGTATTAATAAGCACAGCCACACAGTGTCTGTCTTCATTAACTTTGTGTACACATGGATCAATCAGTCTCTCTGCTGTAGTGAAAATAATTGTTTTTGTGTGTGATATTTTTCTTAAGTTGGTTCTGTTCACAATCACAATCAATCGGAGGAGAAAAAATTGTTTACAGTTTATATTTTGGTCATTTGTCTCTGATTTGCTGTTTGTGTGTGTGTGTGTGTGTGTGTGTGTGTGTGTGTGTAGAGGATGTGTGAGCATGCACCCAGCGCTCAGATACTGCAGCACTTCTACTCCATCTTATCCTCCCAGTTCACCCTCCTCCCGTCTCTCATGCCTGCCTTTGCAAATAAGCTGGGTGAGTTGAGTAACACTGTAAGTGTCCCCATGATTTGATTTGATCTCAGTGTCACACACACTGTCGTCTTATTTTACACCAGTAATCAGGCGGTGTCCGACCCCGCCATTTGCACGGGCACGCGTCGCCTGGCTGGGAGTGACGATCTCGATGTCGCCGTCTAATTAAAAATCCACCTAAACTGTTCAGCTATTGAGTAGTGATCATTCCTCTGTATTTGGAGGACCGCTAAACAAGACGGGCTGACGGTCCCTGGTGTATGAGAATAATAAGCATAAAGTCACTATGAGCAGCTACAATCGAACTAACAATATTGCATGATAATGAAACATTGGCTAAAGTCATGAAATATCACATTAATCACAAAGACATCTCTCTTAAGGAATATTTTAGAAAACATTATATTGTTAGAAGTTCTGTACCAGATTATAAAGTACGTTAAATCGCACTGTAGAATCAATAATTCCTCTTGCTGTGTACTGGATTTTTGTGCTTGCTCTTAGCCACGCTAGCAGCACGGCTCCACGGGTGGCAGTGTTGGTCTTTCAGGCAGCCGCTTCCTCCACTTTAGTCCAGACTGAAATATCTCAGCAAGCATTGGAAGGATTGCAGTAACATTCATGATCCTCTCAGCCTTAATTGTTATAACTTTGGTGTGGTCTCCTGACGTTTCCTCCAGCCCTTGTTAAGCATCGGGCGTGTGGTAGCACAGCTTCACATAACCACGAGCGAAGTCCGGGTTTACACAGTCCTTCTGTATCTCCTGCTGTCGTCATGAAACCTGCCAGATTAAGACACTAACACACTTAGACCTGTTTTTTTTTTTTTTTTTATGCGCCCAGAAGTGGAACTGAGTAAATGAGCCACTTAATGAAATGAGATATCAAGCATTCATAGTGGTCGCATTTCCTTAATTCAAAATGATGGACCAAGATGTTACTCTTCATATTTCTGTCAGCAGCCGCGCCGCGCCGAATCGAAAATTTTAACATAAACTTCTCTTAAACCGTGATGAGATTCATGATATGAGCAACTGAGATGGCTGGCACAGGGACAGTCCACACAGCTCATGTTTTTAAATTAGCCCCTCTCTTTCAGTCCTGTTACTGCACAAACTGGAGCTGGTCGGAGAAACCAGAAGCCTCTGTGTGTCGAACACGCACGGGAATACAAACGGTAGCCGTACGAACCAAACGTAAACAAGACTGCTGTTTTTTAAATGCAAAGTTGTCAGTTAAGCACATTGCTTACAATACATTTTAACGTCTTAAATGTGTAACTAAACTAAATAAGCAATAACAGAAGCAATTTCACTGTGATGCCCAATTCCCAGCTAATCTTACGACGAGAAATAAACTTCATTTCATTCCATTATCACATAAAAGATTGTGCTCTGCTCTGAACCACTGAACCTTTCTATCTCTATGGCTAGGTAATGTTTATGAAATTAAAATCCATATTTTGTGCAGGTTTAAAATTATGCCAAAAACAGCAGTGCCAACAACTTGATTCTGCTCTCATCAAAAATGGAGCTAAATGCCTGAGTGTTGACTTGATGAAATTTCATATTACTGCAGGGGAAAAACTAAGCAATCTGTCCAAAGCTGGCAGTCCACAGGATGAGCCTCAATTATTGACAGGAAACTCGTTGCCTCGGGCATCGAGACGAGCCAATGTAGTGGCATTAAAAAGAAACATAAGCATATATTTATGCTGCGAGCGATTAACAAAGCAGAGCAGTTTTCAGCAGATATGGCTGAGCAGAGCCTTGGCACAGGTCCAGAAGAAAGTGAGTTAGTAGCTTTATGAAATTAAGAGAGAGCACCCCCTCTCTAATAAGTGAGGGGTGCTCACTCTCTCTCTCTCTCTCTCTCACTGCAGCAACGAAACAGCCAAGACATTAAAAACAGCTTTACGATATCGTTTCTTTTTTTTTTTTCCCCTCCTCTAGAATTAAAACAGGCCTGCTGTCCCATTACCCCCAACGTAGCCACATGATGAGCTTCTCCCTCTGATCCTGACGACTATTTTTAGACCATCACATACGGAGGGAATGTGGCTGATTTCTGACATAATGGCGTCGTAATGTCTGACCCTGTTTGATATTTATGAACACATTTATATACAAACATGATTTTGATCTTGATCTTGATGTTAGGTCTCTCTCTCCTTCTCTCTCTCTCTATCGCCCTCCTCCACCCTTTTCTCCTCCTTTCTCTTTTATACCAGTGAATTGTGCTTTAGGCTGAAAGGTTGTGCGCCTCTTCCTAGTACTCAGCTGTTTAGTTGCAGAATTTGACTTACAATATGTGTGTACTTTATCCTGTTTTTCTTTCCTCTCTGCCTGTGATGTACTTTAAAACATTTATTTTGAAAAGTGTTACATAAATAGTGTTTTTCTTTTTTGTTTTGTTGCCTTCCTCCTCTTCCTCGTGTCTCACTGCCTCATCCCTCCTTTATTCTGCTCTTCTCCTCCTCTTCCCTCCAGCGTCCTCTGGTTTCTACAGGCTGGCTCTGGAACACAAAGGCCTCCTCTGTGCAGGAAACAGGTACAGTGTAACAGGATAACCTGAGGACACACACACACACACACACACACACATACACAAGCAAACTCATACACAGCAATTAACAAAGCACTGCTGTCTAAAAGGTGTTTATATGTGTGTATGTGTGTGTGTGTTAAACCGTGGTGGCTCAGAAAGTTAAGTTCTTATTATTCCCTGTTGGTATTGAACAATTGGGCAGATAACACGACGGAGGCATCTGTCATTTCTGAGTCATTCTCTCTCACTTTTTTTCCAATAAGCCAGTCCTCTCAGCAGTGTGTGTGTCTCAGAGCAACAGATCTGCAGCTTCAAAGCCCACTGTGTTTGATTGTGTCTGTGTGTGTGTGTGTGTGTTTAGATTTTGCTGTTTTGTGTATATATGTGCTTTCGTGTGTGTTACTGTGGTCATAATTGTGGTTGCCTCAGTAGGCTTTAGGCCCCTATGCTCTGAGCTGTAATGAAACTGAACCATGCTGCGTCTGTTTCATGTCTGAAAGGACTAAGTCGAGGCACATTCTGTCCTTTGTCTCACAGTTCACTTTTCACTGTAATGACCATGCATGGAGAATGTGCTCTGTGCTTTGTCTCAGGTGCCCTCATTCTTTCTTTATATCAGTTTCGCCGCTCCCCTTTAGTTCCGACGGTCTTATCTTTGTATTCATGTTTATTTTTCTCTCTGTCCCGTGTGTGTTCCTCCCTCTCCCGCTCACCCTTTCTTTCAGGAACCAGAGTCTGAATCTGTCTTGCTGTGGTTTTCTGCAGAAGCTCAGTATGTGTCTGCTCTCCCAGCCAAACGCTGCTTCAGGCTCCTACCAGTATGGTATGCAAATATGCAGACACACACACACACACACACACACACACTTGCACTGCACACAGAGCTACATGCAGCACCAGTAAAAAAATTTAAAAAAAAAACCCTGTTGTTCCTGTCAGTTTCCAAGCAATGATGTCATGCTACCAGTCATCTGAGTCTGCTGCTTGATTTGAACTGTTGACAGTGTTTAAGATTTGTTTGTTTTGTCGATAATTGTTCAAATCAGAAATGTTTTAAGACGTATAAAGATACTTTGCTTTGAAGAATAACATTTTGTCTGATGTTTTCCCACAAAAGTAAACACTTGGTTAATTTATCAACATTTTCTAAAAGCCAATCATTTATGAATATGCAATATTAATAACAGAGACACAAGATGTCTCCTCTCTGAAAAGTCTATGTGCTCCAGAGGTTTCAAGTTTTCACATCACACTTGTGGAAGTTGCAAAATCCCATTCAGATGTGAATTCTAGTGTCAAACTCTTAACATACATCATTGTGCAGAATTCAAATTCAATCAACCAAGTGAAGTAACTAATAAGAGAAACACATTTCTGAGGGGAGGGGGGCTCAGTGAGTACTTATGTATTTGTACTTCAGTGACCGATGAGTTTTTCGTTCATTCGTTATAGTTATAGTCAATGACAATTAATACTTTAGTCTGGAGGTGATTTGTAGTCCGGGGCATTTCTGCAGCACCACAATGCTTCGTTTATGGTCTCGCTGTGATGCATTGCAGCTCCTGCGATTTGGATATTTCACTTGGCCATAATTGCGATTTCGATAATATGTGGATTAATTGTTCAGCCATATTATTTTTGCATAGAATTTGTCACCATCTATTCAATAGATAGAGGAAGGCAAACTCAACTCACTCAATTGAGCATCTGCTGACTGTATATGACATTTGAACCGCCGCCACAGACTGAAACATTGCGTTATCTGTGCTGCTCTCTCTCTCTCTCTCTCTCTCTATCTCTCTCTCTCTCTCTCTCTCTCTCTCTCTCTCTCTCTCTATCTCTCTCTCTCTCTGCCCCCTCTCGCTTTCCTCTTTATGTTTACTTCAAACATCAAAAACATAAAAGAAGACTCTCATCCCTAATAGAGCCGTCTGTTCTCTGAAGTCAGCCAGTGTCCAACCCTGTTCAGAGGAAGGTCTGGGAGTCTGCTTGGCTCACACAGTCAACAAACAAGCGGACGATGCACATGTAGAAAAGCTTGTGTGCGAAAGACATTTAATAATCGTTGGATCTTTCTATACAGAATAAAGGGAATGGACTCAGAGTGTGTACTATAAACATGGCCTTGAGTTGAAAACTGAACAGTGTCTGCTCGCTGCTTCTCAGTTCCTGTGGGAAGAGTTGACGCCAAATCTCTTAAATGTCAACGGCAACACAGATTACACTTTGAATTAAAAGGTCGTTGCTTATGATCATGCGAGACTGAAGTGAAGTATATTAAAGGCAGGTACCTGTAGGTAAGTGAAGATGTAATTGAGTGTAACCTAGTGTTAAACCCAGCAGCTCTCACCCTTCCAGTGAAGAGAGTAAAAAAGATTTTAATGCAAACTGCAGTGGTTCCCAGGAGGACATGTTGTGACATTGAGACCAGAGTTGAGTAAAATATTTCTTAGAGGTAATGAGATGTAAGAGTTGTACAAGCAGCTGTGTAGGTGTGTGTATTTGTTTACGTGTGTTTGTGGCTGTGAATAATGAATTCTGTGGAGCCAGACTCTTGTTTGTTTCCCTTTTCTCCCTGTCAACGTCTTCCTCGCTTTCATCACCCTTATCTGTTTCTGTTTCATTTGCAGCCTCTTGCTTGCGCTCTTTTTTTTTCTTTTACTCTCATCCTGAATCTTTTCCGTTCCATTTCATGCCGGATATTTCCCACGTTCTGAAAGTCGGTTTGTTATCTTTATTTCAAACTTTATTCATCACATTTAAACAATTGATATTTTAGTTTCGCTCTTTCTCTTCTCCATCTTGTTCTGTAACCTTTCCATGTCGGTGTTTTGATTGTGGTTGTGTGCTTTGTTAATTGAATTACTCCCGATATTGCTAATTAATTGTGGTAATTTATTTAATGGCATCCCCTTGTACTTTTGCATAGCTGTCTGATAATTGTGTAACAGCTGTGGGAATGTTTTGTCTTTCTCTTTCTCTTCTTCTCCTCTTCTCCTCTTCTCCTCTCTTCTTCTATTATTAAAACCTGAGCAGGAGGCAACATGTCACTGCAGCCTGCTTTGCAGATCTGTTTTTTTGTCTTTCTCCCATCTGTTGTTTCCCTTCTCATCTTCATCATCTGTCTGTCCTTTGCTGTGCTCCTCTCCCTCGCAGTCCTCCCACTGAGGCTCCTTTTTTGTCATCTTTGACATCTTCTTTCTATTCTTCTCCCTGCCTCACTGTTCGACCTCCCTCCTCCTCCCCTCCTCCCCAAGGTTCCTTAGAGGTGCCTCATGCCGCTCTCCTCACTTTGTTTTCCCTCCTTTGTTTCTCACTCCTTCTCCACTGTGGCCCCCTGCAGACCACTGTGCTCTCCGCCTTCACATGGATCTATAACCGAACTGGCCACCCTTTCAGGTCCCTGTTCATATTTATCTCTCCTCCTCCTCCTCTCTGTATTTCATGAACTCCTATTCCCTTCTTCACTTTGTTTTCCTCCCTGGCTGATTGGTAGTCTTATTCCCCGCAGACTTTGCTGTGGCTTTACAGCCTCTGTGTAGTCATGCATCAGTGACCTTATCCCTGTCTGCCATCTCCATGTGCCCACTTTGTCATTTTCCTCAGAGCAGTGTGAGTCCCTCGTACTGTATCCTGCACATTTCTTTGTTTCCTTCCTCCTTGCCATCTCTCTTTTCCCTCAGCACCATTTTCCCTATTCTGTGCCACGTCTTTCTTTTTCCCTTTCTCTTACTGTGTTGTTCTCTTTCTGTGTTCTTTTCAAGTTGCAGCTCCCATTCTTCTCCCTCTCTCTCTCCCCTTCCCCTTCGCTCACCCCTCTCTCTCTTTCTCTCTCTCTCTCTCCCTCTCTCTCTCTCTCTCTTCAGCTCCCTAATGACCACCCCGAGATGGAGAAAACGTCTCAGACAGTAGATGCAGATCATCCTTCCCTCTTCTTTCTCTTCTTTCTCTTCTTTCTCTTCCTTCTCTCCTCCCATCTTATGTCATATCATATATTCATATATATCATTATTGTTTTTCATTTGCCACCCTGTCCTAGTCTTTTCCGTTCTCCAGTCCTTAAATAGGTTGAAGCCCTCCTCGGCACAGTGGTCCCTCCTGTCTCTCTCGTCTTCATCAATCTCTCCCTCGCAGCTTCACTTCCCTCCTCACTGTTCCTGTCCCATCATTCCACGTGCTTTCTTCATCTTGTCTTGTTATTCTTCAGGGACCTCATTTATAAAAAAAAAAAATAAATAAAAAAAGCGTTCCTTTAACTTTACTAGATAACACAGTATGGCTTTTTCAAAGAATGACAATGACAGCTGCAGCTTGGTTAATGATGGATATTGGTTTTATGTTTAGATATGATATGTATAATTGGGAAAATGCTAAATCAGTATATCCCTGAGATGAATTTTTCATAAACCGCAGCTTTGGCTTGGCTTTAGTCGTAAAACATGAAATTAGTGAGTAATAATCGCATCGTAAATGAGGCCTCAGGGCCTGTTTTACCTTATTCCATCCATCTCTCTCTTTCATCCGTACCCTCTCCTCTTTCTTTTCTTCTCTCTCTCACCCTCTCTCTAACTTTTGTTCCTGCTTTTTAGCATCGTTCATTAAGCTCTTTTCTGATCCTGTTCGCTCGTCCCCCAGATGCCGAGGAGGTGGAGAGTCTTCTGCTCTACAACCTTCCCTCCCTGTGCTGCCGTCTGTCGGACTGGCCCTCTCTGCTGCGCGAGGCTCCGGGACTCCAGCTGTGTGAACACAAAGGACCAAGAGCCACTCAGTACTGTCTGGTGATGATGCTGCACCTCGCCCTGCAGCAGGGAGACAGGTAGTAATGGCGTTGGAAAGAGGAGGATGGCATTTGTTTTTTTTTTTTGCAGGCGTTTTGCTTATTTTAAAAAAAAAAAAAAAAAAGGAAATGTTGAAATGTGTTGAAAAAGAAATCTCATGTTCGGGGGCTGATAATTGGAGCTGGAAATTGAACGAACCAATTGGCGTTTCAGCATCAATAACAAGCATTTCGCTGATACAAATTCTAAACACTTGTGTGTGGTGCTGCTGCAGATTGGTTTTGCAGGAAGGGGAGGCATAATTTGATTCAGATGTAGTGACTTTGCTCTCCCATTGCAGTATCTATTTGCACTGAGCAGCACAGTAATTTCCTGGCCTCATGGCTGCTGACTAGCTCCTGGTAGCGCTGTATTACCTGTAGTAAGAGAATCAATATAAAGAGTAAAATGTCACCACATCTCTTTGTATTCTATACCAGTGCGGGCGGCCGGCCAGCTGCATCACAAGTCTGTGCCCCAGTTTCGTCTGTGTATGAACGTAGGGGAATGGCCTGACGATGTTGACTTAATCAAACGTTGCATCTTCTCAGTTTTGATGTGAAATTATGGGGTATGTCTTATTGCTGCTTCCAGAAATATTTGACAATAATAATGATGGTAATTTTGAGAAACATTCATTATTAATGGCCAAATAGAGACATTTATTGTTGATTTTACTCAGCTGAAGTTTAATAGCTTGAGAACATTTCCACACAAAGCACCACTTCTCTTAGCTTTAATGAAGCCCCTGACAGCAGAAAAGACATTTGAGCTCTGAAATATCTAAAATCTTGGACGACGCCTCGTGTCTTATCACAGCATCATAGTTACAGAGGCAAGAAAAAGTAAGTGAATCCTTTGGAATCATCTTCATTTCTGTATAAATTTATCTTCAATTATGGTCACGGTTCATCTAAGTTACAATTATGAACAGACACAATCTATTATAACAAGTCATTGTATTGTTCTTGTCCATTTTGAAAACATAAAGCTGAAGGGTTTACAAAGTGATTTCAAAGAGTTTAGATATTCATCAGTCAGACAAACTGTGTCTAAATGGAGATGATTCAGTTCTGTGGCTGCTCTCCCCAGAGGTGGGCGTCCGGCTCAGATGAGTCCAAAGGCAAAACACAGAATGATCAGTAACAAAGAAGCTCAGAGTAATAGATAAAGGCTTAAAGGAATCATAGGAGCTGGTTCATGTCTCTGTTCATACACACATCATGACAGCAGCTTGACTCTCCACAACACTACTGGATCAATGTTTTGTGGACTGATGAAACCAAGGTTGAATTGTTTGGGGAGAACATGCAGCTGTATGTTTAGGGAGTAAGAGGGAACTGCACACCAACATGAAAACATCATCCCCAAGGTGAAGCAGGACGGAGAGAGCATCATGATCTGGGGCTGATTTTTTGCCTCTGGGCCTGGACAGCTTCACACCGTCGAGGGGGAAATGAATTCCCAGGTTTATCAGGGTCTCTTACAGGATGATGTGAGGGAGACTGTCCACCTGCTGAAGCTCAGGAGAAGCTGCTGAAGCAGCAGGATAATGACCCTAAACATCAAAGTTAAATGACTTCAAAGAAAATCCACCTGTTGGAGCGACAGTCGGTCCAGACCTTAATCCAGCAGAGATGCTGTGGAATGACCTGAAGAGTCGCTCTCACCGGACATGAGAATACGAAAGGTCCAAACTTCCTCCTGAACATTGAGCAGCTCTGATCAGCAGCTACTGACGAGCTGGTTTCAGGTTATTGCTGCCAGAGGAGGTTCGATCGGTTATTAAACCCGAGGGTTCACTTTCTTTTTCCACCAGCACCGTGAGCGTTTAATGTCTGTTCAATAAAGACACGAAATATTATAATTACGTGTTATCAGCACGCACTTTTTATTGCCACTGTAGATCAGTATATCACTTGGCTCTACTGAGAAACCAGCTGGTTTTGCATGTTGCTGTAGCTCTCTCTCTCTCTCTGCTCCCACGGCCCATCGAGGGTGTTCTTAAGTACATATTTTATGACCTCGGAGATACATCGGCTTGTTTGGAAAGTTTAATCTGTCCTTCAGCAGAACCTCGGCTATGCATTACCCCCAGGGAGGAGGATGAAAGCTTCTCCCTGCCACTGTGTGGTCTCATCAAAATTAATGGTAACTGCGGCGAGAGATTAACATATTGTAGAGGGGCTGAGTGTGTGTAGTGCATGTGTACTCAGGCATCGGATCTGTGTGTACAAGGTGTGATTATGTACCAGCATCAGTCTCATTATTTAATAGCCCCGCCTCGTACTTGTGCTTGTCTCACTGACTGTGTGTGTGTCTGTGTGTGTGTGTGTATTTTTGCTTGAGAAAGAGCAATAGCAAGTTTGTGACATCAACACGCCCTTGGAGCTCTTTGTCTGCTTTGCACACAGAGTTTGTGTGTTTGTCCACATTATTACCCTCACACTGAACGTGTCTGCTGAGGTTTGTTTGACATTCAAATATATCTGTGTCTTGTGTGTTTGTATACATTCAAATGTAAATGTTTGGCCACATCTATATGTGTTTGTAATATTGTTAAGTTAATGTTATCATTATTGTTTATGTGTGTCTCTCTCTCTCTCTCTCTCTCTCTCTCTCTCTCTCTCTCTCTCAGGCTCCTCCCAGACCAGACTGTGTTCTCCAGTGTTGTGTGGCTGTTGCGTTCGGTGCAGGAGCAGGGCAGCGGCGCTGTGCCTCATTCTGTGCTCCGCTCTGCCCTCTACCTGCTGGCAGTGACACAGGACAAGAGCCCCAGCCTCGACGGGGTAACTCTGCTCACTTCACTGAACACAAATCAAAACACACTCTTTTGTAACCTACGAAAGTAGTGCAGCTTAACTTTCGTATTGTCTTCCCGTCGACCTTAAAACTTTTGTCCTGGGTCTGTTTTGACTGTTTATAAAACATGAAGTGTAAAATTATTACCCAATAATTGCATCAAACTTTTCAGTCAACTTCATTCCAACTCATTACTGCGACTTTTACACTTTCTCTTGCAATTTTATGGTCAATAAACCTCATTTACATAAAAATATTCCTTGTTTTGAGTTAAAAAACAACTACATCAGAGGAACACATGTTAATGGATCATCACACACAGTTATATGTCAAAGCTTAGTCAGGACACTGTTTTGAAGCCATTTGAATAGTGTGACCCACCTATTGTCAGATTTGACCAGGGAAAACAACACACGCTATAAATTTGAATAAAACACCTAAAATTCAATGAAAATAGTGATCGTTAATCACATTTGCAAAAGGCTTAGTAAGGAACCATCCGTGTTATTTCCAGGCCGTTACGTGAAAGAAAAACATATTTCTGATATAAAATCATCAGACAGGACAACAGCACTGAACTGTTTTACCGTTCATCTCTTTATCTTTTACGCCCCACCGAAATACACTTCGACAGCTGAGACAACAAGTCTGCCTCTGCCTTTTTAAATATTCTATTTTGCTTTCTTTGAGATAGGTTGAGGCCACATTAAGATGTCAGGTTTTCATGGAAAAAAAGGTGTTCAACAAGACGTTTTCCTCTGTGCACGGAGAAAGAGAACAGCGTGCACCGAGACTCCAGCTCTGTTCGGTTTAATATGGAACACATTAATGTGGAGGCCACGAGCTCCGACAGCTCATATTCATCTTTTGATAGGAAATCTATATTGTGCTGAAGATGATTCAGTGACAAAGAATATTAATTATCGCTCGACTTTCTTTTTTCTTTTTTTAAAGCCACAGAGAAAAAAATAACATTTTCTCAAAAGAATATGATTTTCTTTAGTTCAAAAAACGTGGAAAAACCTTGTGCTGCAGCTTCTCTGAAAGTACTTAATTGTACACACCATATGTTAACTATGAATATAAAAAAGCAAACATATTACAGGAGACGTCCTGCTGTGACTGAGGAGTGTGGCTCCCTGGGCTTTTAAAAGCAATCGCACATTTGGATGAAAAATATTCTTTTTGAAAACCACAAACTGCTCATTGCGCGTGTGCGTGTGTGTGTGCGTGTGTGTGTGTGTGCGTGTGTGCGTGTGTGCGTGTGTGTGTGTGTTTGTGTGTGTGTGTGTGCGTGTGTGTGTGTGTACGTACACTTATCTTAAAGAAAATAATTTGGCCTTTTCACTCTTTCTTTACCGCTCTACTCAAGGCTCCTTTGAACTGCGTCGGCAAGGCACTCTCCTCTTGCCAAAGCTTCTCCTCCCTCTACATCCACCATCCTGCACTCCTCCATTTCGTCTGGCGCTATCCGGAGCTAGCTGAGAAATTTGGGCCTTTGGTCCTGGAGCTTTGGCTGACCAAGCAAGCACAGCACACAGTTGCAGGGCAGACCGTGGTGAGTAGGGAGGGGGGGCAGTTGTTTTCGCTTGTAGCTCAGACTCACGTTACAGTCGATGAATGATAATTCATTTTACACCAACAGAGTGATCGTTGAATGTGATGTATTAGACTAGACTTTTTATTTATTTATTTATTTATTTTTAATTCCTTTTGAACTCTCACAAATGAAAAGTCAGAACTTGGATTTGATTCCTGGGTACAGGCAGACGTGCAGGGGAAGGGAGGGAAGACAGGAAGCCGTGCAGATGAGAGGCAGGATCAGGAAACAGACGCAGAAACCACGGAGCTTCTGAATGTGATAGAGAAGTACCCGGCTGTTACACTGACCCTCCTGGTGAGAAACCGATACCCAGGAACGGTCAAAGGAAGATGCTTTTAAATGGTGGCTGATCTGCTGCATTGTGTCACACACATGCATTTCCAACCTGCATTGTGTAACCTGGTTGGCTTCACTGCTTTAGGTTAAGGCTGATACAGAAAAATATTCCTGGTTTGTGTCTGTCTTTGTATTTGACCATAGGAGATGCTTTGCACCAGGGAGGCCCCCCTGGCAGAGCGAGCGCTGCGGGTGCTGGAAGTGCTTTTGAGTGGTCGAAGACACTATGAGAAGGATTTGTGTGCCAACCTCAGACCGGCGCTCCTCCAGGCACTACAGAGGCTGAGTGTGGAGAACATGGGGCTTGGACAGGGACGCACTGAACAGGGTGAGAGACGGTAAACTCACAGGAGGAGTGTATCACTTCATAGAAGGATTGTTGAACTTCTTGTTGCATCAAAAAGGTTCATTGACACTACGCCATGGCTCAGATTTATTAAAACGGATGAGATGCACTGTAATGGAAGACATTAGTAAATGTGATTCTTTGTTGAATTTCATAATGAGTCAGGCTGTCTTTTAAAATCAAGACAGCTTCGTGTGGAGGTGATGAAAATTGGAACAGTGGTTTTAATTTACACTTTCACTAACAATTCATGGGGAAGGCAGAGATAACTCAGGCAGCATTAAACCGCTACGACAGCTTCACGCACCTTCAGTGCAGCAGTGAAGCATTAATGGATTATTCCATTTGAAATTAATGCGCATCAATCAGGAGATTTGAATACGTTATGTGTGAACAGAACACTCATTAAGCACTCTGAACCACACCCTCCTACCAATGCATGCACACAATGTTGTTTTACATGCATAATCGAACTGGGAGACACACGAGCAACGAGCTGCAGTATTGTTTCTTCTGATTTAATCGCACTGATTGACGTGACATCACTTTATGACGCAGCTTCGTCACGGGTCAGAAACCCGTCAAGTTGTTCTGTCTGTTGATGCTGAAGACTACACTGTTGTCTATGAAAGCTTCACTGGTTGCAGTTCTCAGGTTTTTCAAACCCTCTTAGCTTAGTCATGCACTGCGGCCAAATTTAGACACAAGAATTCTCACTAATACAACTTCCTGACTCCTACGGCTTCAGACTGCAGTATACATTCAGCTCCTGACGCTAAAAGAACATTGGGTGTTTTTTGCAAATATTCTCTACAGCAAGTCGCTATTCACTTTCATGTATCAAGTTTAATGTGAGCAGATTTGATTCAACACCCGGTTGTATCTCATTAAAGTGCAGATACAGATAATTACAGCTGATAGATTGAGGTAAATGTTGCTGTTCAATCCCCTGAGTTTACCCTCTTTGATGCAGCAGACCTTGTTTTGTTTTCTTCCGGGGTGTTTTTCTGCCTCAGTCATACATATCAAAACTGTGTATAGCAAATGAAAGCTTAAAGTGAAATTGTCTCATTCCCGAACAAGTCCATGCACACAGAACATAACACACACACACACACACACACACACACACACACAGAGGGTTTACTCAGTGGGCTCGTACACTGAGATGTAATAGACAAATCCACCCTGACAGTCTTTTTTTTCTCCCCACACAGTAAACACTGAAAGAGTTAATTAAATCTCAGTTTTATAAACAGCCAGCAGCAGCAGCCACACCTGGGCTCAGATGCCCATCTCTTCATATTGACTGGAAACTTATCTTTTGCTTAGGAAAAAGCAATTTTGGTTAAATGTCTCTCCACAGAATTCCTTCCCGCCGCAGTCTGTACGACAAAAACATTTGATGAGACCAGGACGCTGCAAGGAAACACAAGGGTTTGTCATTAATCAGCAGACAGACGGGCAGCACTGGCACAAGGATCCAAATGTAGATGCAGGAGGCATGGCTAATGTAGCTAAGTGATTGTGTTTCCACAAAGAGGAACAACGCCTTATGTGACGGTGAGGCAGATTTGGGTCGAACCCAGAGAAAGCGCCAACAAATCCAGAAATTCTCAGGCAGGAAAAAACAATTTTAAATAAACAGGTAGAAACAGGAAAACCAAGTCGTGAAACACACAGCGACAGCGAAATGTTCTGGAGAGGAAGAGAACCGGTTTCCGTAGCATAAGGGTTGTTAGGGAACCGAGGTGCTGATGAGAAGCGGGAACCGGTGTGTGGATGGGCGGGGGCAGTCAGTCAGGTGATGAGAAAAGGGGAAAGTCCCGAGGACACCTGGTGGACAGCTAGAGGAAGACAAGTCTGCGGCGATGAAGGGGAGGAGAACGAGGCCTGGGAGAGGAGAGGAGGGGCAGGAGAGAGGGGTCATTCAAATCATATGTATGTATGAATTATTTAAAAAACTTTCAACTTAATTCACCCTCTACTCCACAAGCTTCACCTGAGAGCGCAGAACAAATTACACTGGGAATTTAAATAATGATATGAAAATAACAATTGGTACAGACACAGTAAGACATTTGTGAAGTAACTGGCATCGATTAATAGGTCCATTTGGCACAACGTGCTTTCACTAACGCAACGGAAAGCACTTAGTTTAATTATTCTCACATATTGGATCGTTTGATAAAATACCTGTGCTGATGTATTTAGTTTGTTGAGCAGGATTTTCTCTCTCTGATGGTTCCAGCATCAGAGGCCAAGCTGATTACAGTCACAGGGATTTTGCACATATGCAGCACATATGCAGTAACGGAACGAGTTGTGCATGATGGTTAGTTTATACGCAGGTAATGTGGCCTGTGGTGGAGATGTTTGTTTGAACCGTCCTGCCAGACGACTTCTTGTTTTCACTGAACTGTAATCACAAAGTCTCTTCGTAAAACTTGGTTAGTTTTAAATTGGAATGACATTGCAGAACAGTTCCCAGAACACTGTCGCCTGTGATTAATGTTTGAGGCGAAGAACCATTAATCCATTAAAACAAATCTTCCCCAACATCCTCTGTCAACACAGACGGCGGGACGCTGGTTTATCTCGATGACTCCTCTGCATGAAGGCTGTAGCGTCGTGTTCAGTACTGTCGAGTGCGCATGAGGTCGTTATCATGCAGAGGTTTTATGTTGTTTATGTTTGAGGGAGGAAAACGCTTGATGTAATATTAGTTTTGAATTTCAACATTCACATAGCATGAATTAAGGAAAGGACCGGGGGAAGTGCAACTTTTAGAGGATGCTGGCAGATTAAATCAAAGATTGGCCTCCAGTTCAGCGTGATGTGTTTAGTTTGTAAAGTACAGCGTTTGTTGGATCATGTCGTATATAAGAGGCAGTATACACGCAGATATGCAGAACAGCTCTGCTCCCTGTTTGCTCTCTGCTGTAGAGTGCGTCGAGATATCAGAAAAAAACTCTCCTTGTGAATCGATTACAAGTAATTAGAGAGTAAGTTTCATTCTCGTGAAATCAAACGCCGTCCTGTTGGAATCCAGGTTTACAGCTTCGGCTCTGTCCACGCAAATATCTGGTGCTGTAATGTGCTTGTTTTTTTTTTTTATTGGTCGAGGTGTCTGCTGCCAGATGGCATTATTATATCTGTTTACTTGACCAGGTTAATGAGCGCCGCTGAAGGGCACAACGCTAGTGTGCCAGCTGGGGATTCAGAAACTGTTGCTGTGGTTAGCCTCTGCCTGCTTTCTGCTCATCCCGAGCCCTGTGGGGATTAGAGGCTGTTATCCTGCACGTGTTCCAGTTCAGCCCACTGTAATTTGCATTAATATATACTTTATATTAGCCTCTAATGCGGCGGCATCCCAAGGGGAGATATTTTAATGTTATGCTCTACAGCGGTGAAAGGAGTATGTAGATGACTGCTCTGCCTGATCTTCTTCCTGCAGTCACTTTTCCTGTTAGAGTAACGCTGCCCTTCCTCTCCTTGCACATCGTCTTCCTCTTCACATTCCCCCTCTCTCTCTCTCTCTCTCTCTCTCTCACCCATAACCCTCCCTGGATCCAGACCCAGAATATTGTTATGTAAGTCTTCTTGGTAATTTTAAAATTTTAAAATTTAAGTTTTCTTCTTCTTGCCTCTCCTTGATGATCACTATTTCCTCCAGCCACCTCTCGTCTGCAGCTTCAGTGAGTCCACAAGTGAGTGCAAGATACTGTCTTGCGTCGAGTTTGAACAGTGTCATCTATTTTTGCTGTGCTGTGAAAACCACTGTGGCAACAAAAGGTTTCACTCTGAGCAAGTCAGCCAGTCTTTTACCTGCTCCCCCATACACATATATACACTTCTGTCGCTCACTGTCCACACTGTTTTATTAAGTTTGTCCTCTCTCGCCCCGCACTCTCATTGTGTTCGTATTTAGCTTCGCCTGCCTGTCTGCGCCTCTCGCCTCTTTTACAGCGGCACTTTGTTTCTCCCTCTCTTTGCCTGGCAGTGAACTCGCTCCCTCTGCTGCTGAAGCTGCTCGGTGTGACTCAGGCCAGCGACCCGCCTTCATCCTCCTCCTACAGTAAGATGGATGGAGTGCACTTCAAGCTTCTGTACCACGGTGAGGTTAAAAGGTGCTGCAGGCGGGTCGTAGCATATTAGCATACACACACACGTTCACACAGTTTCCACACAGTGTATTTCATTCATTCAGAGCCATATTGTTTTTGGGCTGCCTGTCCGTCCGTCGCATTTTCAGAAACACCATGACGGAACTTCTTGAAATTTGGCACAAACGTTCACTGGGACCCAATGATGAACTCTTTAGATTTTGGGGATCAAAGGTCAAAGGTCAAGGTCACGCTGACCTCACAAAACATGGTTTTGCAGTATGCAGTATCTCCGTAACGCCTTCAGGGAATGTCTTCAAATTTGGCACAAACATTCACTTGGACTCAGGGATGAACTGATTAGCCTTTGGTGCCTCAAGGTCAAAGGTCAAGGTCATGGTGACCTGTGAAAACACTTTGTAGCCATTACTCAAGACTCCACACAGAAAATATCACACAGATGTTTCATATTTTCTATGACTCTTGATAAACAGGGATGTAACCTGGAACTAGTCTGTGTGACGGAGGGATACAACGGCGAGGAGGCGATTCTAGTTTACATTGCTCTGCATTCTCGGTCACATCTCCTGCATCAGTCAGTAAAGCGCTTGCTAGATTACAGAAAACCTCGTCTCTCACACAGACGCTACAGACACACAACACATTTTTGCAGCGATGCGTACATTTTCCTCTCTCACACAGGATCTTACCTGCTGCGTTACAGACACACAACCATCTAGTGACTGCACTAAGACACTCTCCATTCAACACATGTTTTATTCTGCTGTTAGCTTATTCTCACCTCCCGTCTGCGCTCGCCTGCGTTCCTTCGTAAGCTGAGGCCTCGCTAGTCTTTGATTTAATGTCACCGTCAACAAACCCACAGAGGAGAACACTCGATGCTGATCCGCAAATGAAAACGCTGTTCAGAGATTTACTAGACATTTACTAGACATGTTTGACATTTGCACTGGCAGATCAGATTAATTCAGTTTTTACGGACCGATGGTAGACGTGACGTGACAGGCAGCAAATGGCAAGGCTCATCTTGTTTCATTTTATCTGTCTCTCACATCGTGTGTCAATGTCTGTGGATGAAATCTTTCTCAAAAGCCTTTGAGAGCACCAAACTTGAATGCATGTGTGTGTGTGTGTGTGTGTGTGTGTGTGTGTGTGTGTGTGTGTCAGTAAGTAATATAGCAGGGAGGTTGAAGCCTACGAACACGGAGAGCCTTCTGCCTGCCCTCAGCTATCTGCACTGCTGCCTGAGTCTGTCCCCTGCACACTGCACTGACAGAGGTTAGACACACACACACCCCCCCCCCCCGTCTCTCTATCCTCACGTATTTGTCTTACTCTCTTTACTCTCCCGACACCGCATCCTTCACACACACTGCCTCTTCACCCTCTTGTGTGTTTCTGTCGCACTCTCTCTCTCTCTCTCTCTGTCCCTCCGTTTCAACCTCTCTCTCTCTCTCTCTCTCCGCCTGCCCTGTTTTTCCAGAGGTGAGAGACTGACCTTGACGAGTGCGAAGCATTGTGACACAAAGGAAATAATAAGCATACAATCTGACACCTGCTGTACATCTTTATGGTATAATTCTGCTGTTGAGTCTGAGAGCTTTTCACACATCTGCACAAGAATTCTCAGGGTTGTGTTGTCACCTCGCTAGATTCTAAATACTACACATGCGAACACAAAACCACACAAGTAGACTTAAACATGCACCTCACACATCCACACAGCGACACGGTCAGTAGACTGAGGTAGGTCAGAGATCTCAGGCATACAGACACACATACACACACACACACTGGACACAGTTTATGTTTCCTCTTGCAGATGAGAGAAACATAAGAATTTTTCAGCTGAAGGTTTAATTGGACGTCTCTGTTCAAGAGAAAACAAAAATCATTCCTGAATCAATGAGCCAAGATATAGAAGGAAAAGCTCCACTATGGAACTAAATAATGAAATGATTCACAGCGAGCTGCCGTCAACGGGATGAATCAAGACATGTTACACTGCCTCACACCAGAGATATCAATTACACGACATGGCATATTGATGGGAACTGTTTTAATTATAAGCTAAATAATTTCCTCAGCAGAGGTCACTGAGCTGCTTGTTAATAAGGTGAGGCTAGTGGCCAGAGAGCAGGGGCGCCATTGAGAAGCAGACTGCCTCTGCTGCAGCCTACCTGCATTCACCATCTGCTTCTTTATCTCTGCTGCTCAGTTTACAAATGCTAGTTATTCCAGCCTTGGGCAAGACAGTGTTTCAGCTGACGGTGTGTTGCACAGGAATAGTAATACAGCTCCTCCGTCTCAAGGCAAACAGTCGGATATTCTAACTTTAAATAATATAAAATCATAGTTTTTTCTTTTACTTACAGTCGACCTGGTCGGCTGCCTATGTACTGTATATCACCCTGATATTATGCAAATGATTTCCACTTGTATTTCGTTCATTTTTGTCGAGGCAACAACGTGATTTCTACGTTGTGTTTAAGTGTTCTTCGTGGCAGAAGTGTAGCCGCACTAAGAGAATGATGTGAACGTGAGAATGATCCTCACGTGTGGGCGTGTTTGCGTAATTGTGGGTGGGTGCCCGCAGCACGTCACCGTGTAGTCATCCGGACCAACTGCTGTTCACACACATACCGACACACGAGCGTGGATCTCATCAAAGTGTGATGACATGGTGCCTTCTCCTCCCCAGCTGTCTCCATGCTGCTCTCCAACGATGGACTGATGGACCAGCTGCAGACTGTCCTCGCCTCCTCCTCCTCCTCCTCCTCCTCTTCCTCCTCCTCCTCCTCTTCCTCTGCTTCATCCCTCTCTCCATCAGCCTGTCCTCCTCCTTCAGCCCTGCTGTGCTGCAGCCATCTCCTCATGTCCTCCCTCATTACCTTGCAGCGTTTTCACTCCGCTCAGGTACACACTACAGCTCAGCGTCGCCCTTATCACAACTTTAGGATAAAACTTCCCACAGTGAAGGAGGCGCCATCGAGGGCAAGAAACAGAACATATAGAGCAGATTCAGATGTGGGCGTAGAATACAAAACACCATTTGGATTCAATATGTAATACAGTAATGAGGAAGTATAAAACAATTTCTTCTCCACTCTCTGCTCAGACAGAGGGGATATTACAATCCTTCTTTTGCCCCTCGTCTTGTTATTCTTATTCTCTCCTCCTCTCCCTTGTTCTCTCTTTGTCTCCATTATTTAAGGTCCATAAGAGCGTCACTTGGAGTCTGGACGCAGCTGTGCAGCGACTCCTCCTTCAGAAAAGAAACACAGACAATCTCTTGCTGGGTAACAAACTCTGAATTTTTAGCTGATGATTATTTTTGAAGGATTTCTGCCTTCGTAGGCAGCAAACGCAAAAAACAATTCATCAGCAATTTAAGTGCTATGTTTATAGCAAGTGTGCGTAACCTAAGTATACTTCAGTGATTTTCCACAATCTCATGTATTTGTCCACAGCTCATGTTTTCTCTATTTCCCTTTTTGTTCTTCTTCCTCCCAAATTTGTGTTTTCTATTTACCTCCACTCAGTTCATCCTCTCTGTGATTCTGTGATGCTCCATTTTACAGTGCAATTGCAAACACATTAGAGTATTTGTACAAATCACAGGGGTTTGTACAGCCGGGTTTGTATTGTATGAACCTCAGGATCGACTGATAAGATTCTCCGTTTTGTTTACGTCAAGTGGTAACCTCCGAGGCCGAAAGATGAAGCCAACATGGAAGTATCAAAAACTGCACTTCTTCTAGTGGCCGCTTGAGGCTCCAGCAGTGAATCAATCCCCATAGACTCCCATGTTAAAATGTCTAACAACATGTTTACAGCCTGGTGCATAAGACAGTTTTGGTCTCTACGGCTAATTTCCTCCGTCATGGCAACTGTTTATTAAACTCGCTTGTTATAATTTTATTAAGGTTTAAAGTTCTGCATAATTGGGGGCGTGGTCGCTTTGAGTGACAGGCGGGTGAGCGTACGCCTGCCACTGAAGTCTCGGCTCGACTCGCTCGCTCCTCCTCGCTCGCTCATTTCTGGATTAGCCAGGAGCTTCGGCGGAGTCAGGTGAGGTGACGGCGACGGCGGAGCGGCTCACTCTGAGCTGAACATCACGGAGGCTTCGTCCAATGTTTATTTACAGTCTACGGTCTACATGTACTCCGTGTGTAGCGTGACTGTTTGTCAGTGTTTTATCTGTGGCGGAGGTAACCAAACCCTGTGCATGCGTTTCACACACTTTCATTATATTAAGAGGCCCACATCCCGCCGCACCACTCGCAGACAGATCATCCCTGCTGCTCCTGTGTCTCTGTCTGTCAGCTGGATAAGTGGCCTGTCAGGATCAATGTGATGTATTGGCTCCATCCCTCAGCCTGCCTATCTCTCTCTCTCTCTCTCTCTCTCTTCACTCACTCTGTCTCCTCGCTGTTTTTCTGTCTCTTAGTTTTTTTATCTTATGCTTCACATTCTACATTTCCTTTCCCATCCATCCATCTCCCCCGCTCTGTTGCTGCGCTGCGCTCTCCTCCCTCTCTTCTGCTGCCACTAATTGAGTCCTCCCTCCCTCAGAGAGCTCTAATCTCAGTGTACATGGTGTAAGTGCAATTCAAATGGTTAGCAGCTCTCAGTTTGGATCCCACTGTGTTTAAGCATTTTGGCCATGTCTTGTCTCTTAATCTCCATCGCTATTTTGATCTCTCCGTCTTGCCAACCTTCCCTTCACCTTGTCTCTCACTGCCTCACACACCATCTACACTCGGCGCTGAGATCTTTAACTTCTTGCCCCGCCCCTCTTTCTGTCACTCGGTTCCTTTTCATCTGTTTATTCTGCGTCTCCTCTGCGCTTGTGTTCCCTCTGCTTCCTGCTTTTAATATCCTTTTCTATTTCAAACTTCCACTTCCCACTCGCCCGCTCACTCCCTTCTGCTCTGCTCCGTTCCTGTTTCTCCCGTGGCCTTGCCCTCCGATATTTTGTTTGCTTTCTCCTCTTCCTCACCGTTGTGTTTAGGCGTTCAATCTTCTTCTGATTCCCTTTGACTTTCCCTCCCTCTCTCCCTCTCTCGCTTTCTCTTTCCAGTCAGCTACCTGAGGCTGCTGCAGGCTCTACTCGACGTCGACTTGACATCAGCGGTGGTGTGTGTGAGCACCGGTCCTGGTTTGGTCGGGCCCAGACCCCTGGGAGTCCAAGATGGAGCTTTGTACCCGCTTGGCTCCAGAGGGGCCCGATGCCTCTCAGCCGCTCTCAGTGGACTTCTGTTACAGGTTGTAGTACTTGGGGGTGGGGATTTATATATATGTCTTTGTGCGTGTGTGTATGTGTGTTGGTCTGCACAAGCACATGTAACTATAAAAAAAAAAAGGAAACAGAGAGGGAGATTTAGGGCAAAGTAAAGGACTGGAGACACAGGAGAGACGGTACGGGTTTGACCGTGAGACTAACGGTTAGTTCAGTCAAATTGTAAGTATTGGTACAGATAGCT
The DNA here is from genome assembly GCF_021018895.1 of Seriola aureovittata. Taxonomy (NCBI): domain Eukaryota; kingdom Metazoa; phylum Chordata; class Actinopteri; order Carangiformes; family Carangidae; genus Seriola; species Seriola aureovittata. The sequence goes on along the minus strand of NC_079380.1, from coordinate 22,484,183 downwards.
CACTCGCTTTTGCTGTTGAACTGTCTTAAACGTAATATGGATTTTACGTCAAGAGATGAATTTCAGTCTGCTCCGGGGACGTCACTATTTCTTGTTTGTGGGAGGCAGAAATAACAGCAAACAGCTTCAGTGAATTCTGTGTTGTAATGAAAGGTGGAGTACTACCAAATGTTTTGTTCCTCAACAAGCGAAGGTTTACAAATTAAGCTGATGTAGTGTTACAGGAAGTCTCCAGCTGTGAGCAAATGTTGTGTACCTCATTATAAAGTTTTTAATGGTGAACAGTGATAATGAAAAACTAAGATAAGTTATGCACAGCTATTCCCTAATTCACTTTTTTTATCCTTAATTCCATAAATCAGCAAATATTGAGTCACTTGAGATGCTAACAAATGCAATACGAATAACAATATGTGCAGAAATGTTTATTCAAAGGAATTAAAAAGAAAAAGATTACATCAGATTGAGCAGTGTTGCTCTATCCTCAGACAGATGCACAGCACTTGTGTGATCTCTTTCTTTGCCTCTGCTCCAGGTGATCTTTAAAATCTTCACGGCGTGACATTTGAACCCGCCTTTCCACCCACACTGTGCTGTGTAGAAAACGAAAACGAGGTTGCGATTGATTTAGCCAGTTAGCATAATGAAAATGGCACACAGATCCAGAGCGATCACAGGTGTCTCCAAAACGTTGTCACAGGTAGCTGGTGTATTGACCTTGGTCACTTATTGGAAAAGAATCAGACTGAGTTCATTTTTACATTAAACAGGTGACGCGCTCCTCCTCCTGGGTGGCAGCCGGCACACCTGTATATAAGTGCAGAAAATACAGCAGTAGATAGAGTCTTTATCAAAGAGATCATAAAGAATCTAATGCAGTAACGTCAACTGTGCACTGAAGTACTACATATGTTGATCCTTACACAGCCCTTTTGATTTTTACTATTGTTTCAACCTGATAATTCTTTACGATTAAAGCCGGTGCTCCAGCTTCACAATCCACAGAGGCTCCACATAAATATGAAGCACTAAAATGCTCCATCACACATCCCAAGTGCGTTGGCTACTGCCTTTACTGCCATCGGTTAATGCACTAAAGTCTGAAGACTCCCACGATAAAAGGTTCAATTTTTCTATATGACTGAAGCTCGGATATTGCGAATCAATGAATCACGAGGCTTGCAGGAGTTATGTGTGTGGCGCCGGAGTGAGTGCGGTAATACATTTCGCCTCCGTCTTTAAATTTGGGCGCAGCTGACGGCTGAGACTCATTGTCCATTAAACAGATGTAGCTTCGAATTATTCTTAAGCCCTTGACATTCTCACATCGCAGCACACAACGACCAGATTGTCAGGTTTGTTGTAGTGAAACGAGAAAATGTAAGTTTAAGCAGCAATAACAGCACACACAAAAAAAAAAGTCAAAACAGAAACAGCCACAGACAATTCCTCTTAACAATATAAGCATCGTGAAAAAGATTCAGAGGAACAAGGTCGTCTTGAATCAGCGGGAACAAAGAGGTGGTCTGCAGTCGCACTGCTGTGGGAGGTTGTGTGGAAGCCCGCTGTCCTGTACGTTCCACTGGCTTAATGCAAAACCTCAAAGAGGCTCCGGCTAATGAGGCGTAGAAACCACAGGCACGTGTTGATCCTGATGTGTAAAAGGTCACGGCCGCCACGAGAAACACATCTCTTCCCACGCACCAACCAGTACTTTACCATTTGATTATTTTATCGATATATTAATTAAGAGGCATTACACATACGAGCTGTTGCGTTAACGAGTTAAACCTTCAGTGGTGAGAGTTGAACAAAAGCATCAGTATATACACACACACACACACACACACACACACACTGCGGTTGCGAAAAGAGATATTTATATATTTGAGTGTATATTCAAAAAGTATCTGGATAAAATATGTAAACTGTGAGATAATTGGGTGTCGCGCCTGTTGTATCTCCTTTTTATCCTGTGTCTGTGTTGCAGCTCGCCAGCCTGTGGTTCCACACCAGTGGCGTTTCCCCTTCCGTATAAAAGACTGAAGTGCTGAACTGAGCTGCAGCTCTATGGTTCAGTGCTCTGTAGTCTTCTGTTCAGCAGCTGATATGAGTAACAGTCGTCGTCCCCCCTTCTCTCCTCCGTTTTGCTTTCTTTCCCCCATGATGCTCTGGTTTTGGTGGCAGGAGGAAACATCACAGCTCCTCTCCTCCTCTCCTCTCCTCTCCTCCTCTCCTCTCCTCTCCCTCCTCTCCCTCCTCTCCTCTCCTCCTCTCCTCTCCTCCTCTCCTCTCTCTCCTCTCCTCTCCTCTCCTCTCTCTCCTCTCTCTCCTCCTCTCCCTCCTCTCCTCTCTCTCCTCCTCCCTCCTCTCTCTCTCCTCTCCCTCCTCTCCTCTCTCTCTCCTCTCCCTCCTCTCCTCTCCTCTCTCCTCCTCTCCTCTCCCTCCTCTCCTCTCCTCCCTCCTCTCCTCTCCTCTCCTCTCCTCCTCCTCTCTCTCCTCTCCTCTCCCTCCTCTCCTCTCTCTCCTCTCCTCTCTCTCCTCCTCTCCCTCCTCTCCTCTCCCTCCTCCTCCTCTCCCTCCTCTCCTCCTCTCCTCTCCTCTCCTCTCCTCTCTCCCTCTCTCTCTCCTCTCCTCTCCTCTCCTCTCCTCTCCCTCCTCTCCTCTCTCTCCTCTCCTCTCTCCTCTCTCTCCTCTCCCTCCTCCCTCCTCTCCCTCCTCTCCCTCCTCTCCTCTCCCTCCTCTCCTCTCCCTCCTCTCCCTCCTCTCCTCTCCCTCCTCTCCTCTCCCTCCTCTCCTCTCTCTCCTCTCCTCTCCTCTCTCTCCTCTCCTCCTCTCCTCTCCCTCCTCTCCCTCCTCTCCCTCCTCTCCTCTCCCTCCTCTCCCTCCTCTCTCTCCTCTCCCTCCTCTCCTCTCCCTCCTCTCCTCTCCCTCCTCTCCTCTCTCTCCTCTCCCTCCTCTCCTCTCTCTCCTCTCCTCTCCTCTCTCTCCTCTCCTCTCCTCTCTCTCCTCCTCCTCTCCTCTCTCTCCTCTCCCTCCTCTCCTCTCCCTCCTCTCCTCTCTCTCCTCTCCCTCCTCTCCCTCCTCTCCTCTCCTCTCTCTCCTCTCCTCTCCCTCTCTCCTCTCCTCTCCCTCCTCTCTCTCTCTCCTCTTCTCCTCTCCTCTCCTCCTCCCCTCCTCTCCTCTCCCTCCTCTCCCTCCTCTCTCCTCTCCTCTCCTCTCCCTCCTCTCCTCTCTCTCCTCTCCTCTCCTCTCTCTCCTCTCCCTCCTCTCCTCTCCCTCCTCTCCCTCCTCTCCCTCCTCTCCTCTCCCTCCTCTCCCTCCTCTCTCTCCTCTCCCTCCTCTCCTCTCCCTCCTCTCCTCTCCCTCCTCTCCTCTCTCTCCTCTCCCTCCTCTCCTCTCTCTCCTCTCCTCTCCTCTCTCTCCTCTCCTCTCCTCTCTCTCCTCCTCCTCTCCTCTCTCTCCTCTCCCTCCTCTCCTCTCCCTCCTCTCCTCTCTCTCCTCTCCCTCCTCTCCCTCCTCTCCTCTCCTCTCTCTCCTCTCCTCTCCCTCTCTCCTCTCCTCTCCCTCCTCTCTCTCTCTCCTCTTCTCCTCTCCTCTCCTCCTCCCCTCCTCTCCTCTCCCTCCTCTCCCTCCTCTCTCCTCTCCTCTCCTCTCCCTCCTCTCCTCTCTCTCCTCTCCTCTCCTCTCTCTCCTCTCCCTCCTCTCCTCTCCCTCCTCTCCCTCCTCTCCCTCCTCTCCTCTCCCTCCTCTCCCTCCTCTCCTCTCCTCTCCCTCCTCTCTCTCCTCCTCTCCTCTCCCTCCTCTCCTCTCTCTCCTCTCCCTCCTCTCCTCTCCTCTCCTCTCCTCTCTCTCCTCTCCTCTCCTCTCTCCTCTCCTCTCCCTCCTCTCCTCTCTCTCCTCTCCTCTCCTCTCTCCTCTCTCTCCTCTCCTCCTCTCCTCTCCTCTCTCTCCTCTCCTCTCCCTCCTCTCCTCTCTCTCCTCTCCTCTCTCCTCTCTCTCCTCTCCTCTCCTCCCTCCCTCCCCTCCTCTCCTCTCCCTCCTCCTCCTCCCTCCCTCCCTCTCCTCCTCTCCCTCCTCCTCTCCTCTCTCTCTCTCCTCCCTCCTCTCCTCTCTCCCTCCCCTCCTCTCCTCTCCTCTCCCTCCTCCTCCTCCTCTCTCTCCTCTCCTCTCCCTCCTCTCCTCTCCTCTCTCCCTCTCCTCCTCTCCTCCTCTCCTCTCCCTCCCTCCCTCTCCTCTCCTCTCCCTCCTCTCCTCTCTCTCCTCTCTCTCCTCTCCTCTCTCCTCTCTCTCTCCTCCTCTCCTCTCTCTCCTCTCCTCTCTCTCTCCTCTCCTCCTCTCCTCTCCTCTCCTCTCTCTCCTCCCTCCTCCCTCTCCTCTCTCTCCTCTCCTCTCCTCTCCTCTCTCCTCCTCTCCTCCTCTCCTCTCCTCTCCTCTCTCCTCCTCTCTCTCCTCTCTCTCCTCTCTCTCCTCTCTCTCCTCTCCTCCTCTCTCTCCTCTCTCCTCCCCTCCTCCTCTCCTCTCCTCCCTCCTCTCCTCCTCTCTCCTCTCCTCCTCTCCTCTCTCTCCTCTCCTCTCCTCTCTCTCCTCTCTCCTCTCTCTCTCCTCTCTCTCCTCTCTCTCCTCCTCCTCTCTCCTCCTCTCTCTCCTCCTCTCCTCTCCTCTCTCTCTCTCCTCTCCTCTCTCCTCTCCTCTCCTCTCCTCTCTCTCCTCTCCTCTCCCTCCTCTCCTCTCTCTCCTCTCTCCTCTCTCTCCTCTCCCTCCTCTCCTCTCCTCTCTCCTCTCCCTCCTCTCCTCTCTCTCCTCTCCTCTCCTCTCCCTCCTGTCCTCTCCTCTCCCTTCACTCCTCCTTCACTGTTCCTTGCTCTCATTTAAACCTGTCCTTTAATCATCATGTCCTCATCTGCCCTCTTCTCATCTGTCCTTTCTCTTACCTTTGGCCACTTCACCTCCCCTCTCTCTCTCCCTCTCTCTCTCTCTCTCTCATCCCCTCCCACTTATAAATTTGACTCCTTTCTTCTCCTGTCTCCTCCTCTCCGCCTCAGGATTAGGGTGTAACTCTCCGCTGTCGTCTATATATCCGTCTGGCCTACTTCAGTATTTTTGGACACTACACAGTGTTCACTGCCAGCGCTGCCACAGTGGGAGATACATGCATTATCAAAACCTCGTTCACTTGCTCTCTGTGGTGTTCCCTTTGTTTTGTCTGCATCTGTGTCCGTGTGTCCGTGTGTGTGTGTGTGTGTGTGTGTGTGTGTGTGTGTGTGGTCATATCTGACAAGTCAGAGCGCACAGGCAACACGTCACATTTCTGTGGCCCCTCGTGACTTGCAACGATGTGACATTTTACAGATGGAAAACGTCTCAAAAGATCTTCATCATCTTCTTCTTCTCTGTGCGAGTGTGTATACTCATCTTCCCTCTCGTTTTTCACTCCGATGTGCCTCGTTCTCCTCAGAAGCACGAGCTGCTGCTGAGAGCCTCAGTCAACTGCCTAAGCTCCCTCCTGGGCTTCCTTCAGAGGAAGAGTCCTGTTACAGGTACCAGACAGAGGCGGGTGGGGAGTGGGTGAATGCAGGTAATCTGCACGTGTGAGTGATACTTCTGTTTCTGATTGTTCATTTGTTTCTTGTTATTCTCTCTCATATTATCTCCGTCTTCAACTCTGTAGAATCCATGTTTGTTTGTTTGTTTTTGGTTGTTTTTTTTTACAGGCTCTGTGTTTTCATGTTTTGGCTCTTGGCAAGTTTTCACATGTTAACTGTTTGTCAGTAACTGTACAGGGAAGGAAAAGAGCAAAATTTAACCAAATTGATCTGAATTAGTCATCCTGACTTGTCATTTCTCTCCCCCTGGGTTTGTTTTGTGTGTGTGTGTCTGTGTCTCTGTGTGTTAGCAAAATTTGTGGTGTGTCAGCCATGGAGTCGATTCCTCCTCTACAGCTTGCTCAGCTCAGGAGAGAGCTGCCTCCTCCACCCTGCCATTCTCAGACTCATCACACTTGTGAGAGGTTTTACACACACACACACACACACACACACACACACATACGCACACACACACACACACACACACAAACGCACCCAATCGCACCACTCAAATCAAGTATAATTTCTTGGGCATGGTTCTGAGCAGTAATAAATATTTGATATTAAAAGTATCAAAAGTTAATGAAGGTAATAAAAGCGTAGAAGTGGCAGAAGTATTTAGATCACCTGAACAATGAGAGTGAATACAGAGCAGTGTTTTACAGGCTGACACAGAGACACACGTGGAAATTAAAGAAACCTATTACCATAGTTTGTGTTGTGAGCTGTGGCTCCGAACACTTTCTTTTCATTCATTATTCAGTGAACACGGGGGAGGAACGTCTGGTCAGCTGTGACCCTTTGAGGCGCATGTTACACGGCACTTTAGAGTCTAAAACTCGATCCTTGTCCTTTTACATTTATTTAATTGACCTTTACTTCAACCACAATAAATCACTTCACTGTTTATTGTTTCCTTGATTCTTAATGCTTTTCTCTCTGTCCGTTTATTTATGTCTCCCTCTGGTTTTTCCTCCCGTGTTTCTTAGTTACTGCGTCTGTGCATGATTGTGCATTTTTATGTATACGTCCAACTGTGTATGTGTGTGTGTCCTCTGCAGCTCCTGCAGCACAGCAGCACAGCAGCTCTGTGGGAGCCTGACCTGCTCCAGGTGATGGAGGCGGTGGAGAGGAAGGGGGTGAAGGAGCTTAGCCAGGAAGCAGCACAGGCCCTCAGGCTGCTCCTCACACAGGTAGACATGTACACACACACACACACACACACACACACACACACACACAGATAATATAATGAGAACATTGAGTGGATTCTCACAGCAATGGGTCTTTTACATGCTGGCGCCTGTGTATATCTATTTTCCGTGAGTGAATGAATTGGAAAAGGAATCAAGTTCAGATTAAGTTCAGTCGTTCTCACAGTCTCACACAGAGATGATGCAGTGAAGGAAAAGTGAGTGAACTGTTCGGAGTGACCTGGTTTTCAGCATCATTTGGTTTTAGAATATGAGACAAACACAATGTGCTTCAGCTAATATCACAAAGATTTTAACAATCTTTCGTGTCTTTATTGAACAGACATTAAACGCTCACGTGCTGGTGGAAAAAGAAAGTGAACCCTCGGGTTTAATAACTGATCGAACCTCCTCTGGCAGCAATAACCTGAAACCAGCTCGTCAGTAGCTGCTGATCAGAGCTGCTCAATGTTCAGGAGGAAGTTTGGACCTTTCGTATTCTCATGTCCGGTGAGAGCGACTCTTCAGGTCATTCCACAGCATCTCTGCTGGATTAAGGTCTGGACCGACTGTCGCTCCAACAGGTGGATTTTCTTTGAAGTCATTTAACTTTGATGTTCAGGGTCATTATCCTGCTGCATCAGCAGCTTCTCCTGAGCTTCAGCAGGTGGACAGTCTCCCTCACATCATCCTGTAAGAGACCCTGATAAACCTGGGAATTCATTTCCCCCTCGACGGTGTGAAGCTGTCCAGGCCCAGAGGCAGAAAATCAGCCCCAGATCATGATGCTCTCTCCGTCCTGCTTCACCTTGGGGATGATGTTTTCATATTGGTGTGCAGTTCCCTCTTACTCCCTAAACATACAGCTGCATGTTCTTCCCCAAACAATTCAACCTTGGTTTCATCAGTCCACAAAACATTGATCCAGTAGTGTTGTGGAGAGTCAAGCTGCTGTCATGATGTGTGTATGAACAGAGACATGAACCAGCTCCTATGATTCCTTTAAGCCGTTATCTGTCTTTGTTACGTTACAAGCTTTTGGACTCATCTTAGCCGGACGCCCTCTTCTAGGAGGAGCAGCCACAGGCCTCATCTCCATTCACAGACAGTTTATCTGACTGTGCACCGATGAATAACTAAACTCTGTGAGACGACTCTGTGACCCTCTCCAGCTTAATGCAAATCAACAAGTCTTGATCTTCAGTCTTCTGAGATCTCTGTTTCACATCAGCAGATGTTTCTTGTGAACAGCAAACAGTAAACCTGGAGGCCAGTCAGTGAAATGGTTATTTTAATTATAAAAAAGCACTAACTCCTGACTCCAGTTAGCTTTTGTTGATGCCACTAGCCGAGGAGTTCACATACTTTTTTTCCAACCTAAACTGCAAATGTTTTCAGTGTGGAGAAGAACAAAATAGTTTTAGCTAAAATAGATTGTGTTTGTGCATCAGACAAATTTATACATAAATGAAGATAATTGCAAAGGCCTCACGTACTTCTTCTTGCCGCTGTATTACTTCCAAATTTTTATTCACTTGCTGCAGAAAACAGCACAGGCAGCAGAACACAGAGACAGCAGGGGAAATGTTAATGGGAAAGAGCAGGTTTGTTTATGCAAATAAAATACCAGCATTTTGCACTGCAGCAGCAAAATGCCAATTTACAACAGTAGCCTCAGTGTGGGACTTCGTCTCGCTTCACACAGTGGCGCCCGGTAAAAGGCTGATTGAGAGCTTTGGTTTAACCTTGAAGTGATGCAAGACCAACACGAAGTGTGAGGTCAAAGGTCACAGTGTTTTCTGTTTTCTACTTGTGGTCTGTTGTCAGAAGCCAACGACTGTGTAAACACTTACTCGCTGCCTTGTGCTTCCCTCACTCTGCTCCCCGATTCCACTCAGGCACCTGAATCTACTAAAGGAAAGACTCACTGCCGTTTATTAGCACTCGTCACTGGCATCAATTCATTTACCTGGGCTGTTAGTCGCTGGTGTCCACAATCGTTGATCATGTCGGCTCTAATGAGTCTTCATCTGTGTTGGTCGGAGAAACTAGACGCTGCTGCCTTTTAAAAAGCTCGATAACACCTCTATTGAAACAGGCAAGCTGTGTAATTGTGTCTGGACCAATCAGTGCAGACTGTTTTGTGTCTCTCAGTTACGTGTGAGGCAGAGCAGCGTCTGGTGTATTCAACTCTGGAATCCGTGATTATTTACCAACGTTATGATTTAGAAAATACAAGTAGCTAAGAAAAGATTTTTATCCTCCATGATCCCAAGATTAAGATATTTTTTTATGTTGCCGTGACCTCAGCGCATGTATCATGTCCACTCTTTACACAAGCGTGAACCTTTAGAAATAATCGGGATAAAAAATAGACTGAGCCCTCGAGTAACGATCAAGTCACTCAAGGGACCCGGCGGACTGGTTTTCATTGAGGCATTCAAAGAATGAATACATAAGCGCAGACACAGCTGCCAAGTCAGAATACTATTTGAACTTACTGTGTTAATTCTGGAGGTCCGTCCAATTCTATGAGAATAAAGTCCCGACCTCTGTGTCTCCAAGTATTGATTGTGATGACTGTACGGCTTTAAGTCAGAACGATATCTGCTCAGCTCTCAGTAAACTTTTTTTTTTTTTTTGTCCGCTGGCTGTTTGTTTTTAGATGACTACACAGTCTTTTCCTGCAAATACAAATGAAGTCTCTGTTCTCTCTTCGGCCTTTCACCACTGATGTTGGATGTGAACCGCACCAGTCGTAGATGTTAAACGGTTGTTGGTCTGAAGGCCTCTCCTGCTTGGAAGATGACTTATTATTTGCTGTACATATCCACTGAAGAAGGCAACAACAAATGACCATATATTATTATTATATATATTATTATTATCATAAATAAGGCTGAAATTCCTCTGCTGCGCTGGGCACAAGCGTAACACAGGGCCAGCCAATTTACATCCTGAGATCAGCAGAATACCAACATGTGGTTGTGACACTTGGAGCTGCTGCTTCCACTGCAGAGAGCACAGAGCCCCCGGAGGTTTGCTCTTCCTCGGTGGTGTGTTCAGAAACCAGTATTCTGCAGTTAAGTTCATTTGAGTAGCACAAAAATAATATGGCAAAAAAAAGATACCCGAGGCAGTGCGGTTTATTGTGGAGCTTCACAAGCATCTAATAATGTCCCCACCACCACCACCACCACCACCACCACCCAGAACACTGGAATATTGTCACTCTGTTAATATAGGATCATTGAATTTAGAAATGTACAACCCCCCCTTCAGCAAAAGTGCAAACGAGATTTAGAGAAAATGCAAATGAATAGTTTTGTTGTACAAACCATAAAGGTGACGTGAAAAGAATAACTGTGACACAACGGTTGTGCTTAACTGTGATTTCTGCTCAGTTGTGATCGCAGCACTTAGATGGCACAAGCCTCTTACGGCCAGAATCATTCACCAAATCACAGAGATTATCCCCCCGGCTTAAAAAGCTCTGTGAAAAATGAGTTTCAATGTGAGTTGAGGACGATGAACGACACTCACTCACCGGGCGCTTTATCAGGGACACCGCGCTGACACTGGGTACTTCCTCCCTCTGCTCTGAAAACGGCGTCAGTTCATCTTGGCGTTGGTTCCACGAGCTGTCGGAAACTTTTCCCTCCGAGACTCCGTGTGCTCCACGTCGACACGACTGCATCACGTCGTTCCTGCACAGATTTGTCACGCTGCACGTTCGCACCGCCAGTCTCCCGTTCTATACCTCATCCCAGAGGTGTTTCTACTGGATTCACATCTGGAGCCTGGAGGCCGCCGAAGTGCACTGAGCCGCATGAATAAGCAGGTGTGCAGGTGTTCCTAATAAAGTGCGTGCCGAGTGTGTGTCCTTGCTGTTACCCTAGTTAACTTCGCAGCAAATGCACCAAGCCTGTTTGGGTTTGCTAAAAGGCTTTATAAAGCACAGAGGGAATAGCAGCCGCATCAGATTGCTCAGCTCAAATCTGGCATCATGTTCACGACCAGAGACGCATTTAGTATTCTGAGAGTAGCTCAGAACCAGAGGAGTGACAGAATGATGGCTGCAGCTCCCAGTGCAGTGTGCGCCAGGGAATCATGAACCGTGTGAATGTGCACGCATGTGTCTGTTTTCTTGTGTAGGTGTGTGTGTGTGTGTGTGTATTGTATGTGTATTGTGTGTTTGTGGAGACACTGAGGCGGTTTAGAGGAGGCAGGGTTCAATGTGACAGACACATTTCTCTTAACAGTCTCAAGACAGTAAGATTTTTCTCCCCTGTCATCTCTTCTGCTCCAATCTGTCACACACACACACACACACACACACACTCAACACATTAAACTTCACAATTTTCATACGTTTTGTTGATCTCACTTTGGACTTAAGTGAAATATCAGCTCATGAGTAGTTGATCTGATATCATATCGTATCTTGCTTCCTGCCCACGTGTCCTGACTTATCCGTCAGCTGAGTGTGTATGTGCGCGTACACACATGCTGTGCGCACACATGCATCATTTGCTCTTGCAGCTTGAGCCCATGGCTATTTCCTCCTCTTTACACATTAGCGTGTGCTCGTCTTCCTGCCTCTGACTGTGTGATCCTGTGGCCAGTGTTAAGTGTAAGCGAAGCTGCTGCAGCTTGCACTGCGTAATTAGTTAGCTTCCCAGATCTGAGCTGGTCTTAGGGGAGAGGCTCTTTTCAGAATTTCTAAAGCTTGCAGATTTCTAATAACTCCCCCCCCCAATCTGGTGGGAATCTGTCACTCTTCACTCTCTGTCTCTTTCAGTCTTGTTTATAAAGCCCGACCTTTCACTTGCTTGCCTTTTTCTGTTTCTCCCCCTGTTCCTTTGCTTCCTCTCTCTCCTCTCTTTCTTTTGCTCTCCAAACAGCTCTCACCCCAACAACTCCACTTCATTCCCCTCTGTTTCCCCCTTTTGCACTTTTCAATTACAGTGTTGGAACCATTTCTTTATTCTGCCCTTTCCTTCACCTGGCTGTTCCTCAAAATACCATCCTCGAGAGTCACTGGATGGGAACTGTTGCCAAATAAAAACAGCTATAACTTTGAGTGCAACACTCACTTGTTGTGTAAGAGGATGAATTTTTCTGTTTCTACCAACCACATACAGTCAGTTGCTGCAATCGGTTTTATCTTATCGGTTCGATGCAGCCATGTTGGTGTCAAATCAAAAACGGCTCTTATCAGGGAAGTGTGAGTGAGCACACACACACACACACACACACACACACACACACACACCCTGAGAATCCAGCTGAGTGATTTTCACAACCCTGAAGTATAGATGTAGACATTAAACATTCTGTTTGAAACCACTGTAACGCCATCAATTTTAATCCCTACCTGTGCACTCGAACTTAAAAACCCCCACACCAGTCCAGACCCAAAGAGTCTCTCACCCCCGCAGCTGAGTCGCTCGCTCTGCCATTGAAAACAAAAAGGAAAATAACGATGAACCGGTGACAGTACTGAAACGATAATTGTGCTGGTGCGGCTCACAACATTATTGTTTTTGAAGTGGTGCAAAAAGATTCTTGGCAGATGCTCGTGGCCTTCATGTTTTTTTAATTATTAATTTGTGCTATTTTTGTGTCGAGCAGATTGAGTTCTGTGTTCGACGCCGTCTGGAACATGTGGCCGTCACTCACAGCTCAGATCTTCGGGATGGATGTGAAGATCAAACCTTTAGTGAGTCTTTGAACCTCTGGCTCGTGCAGCCAAACAGCTCGGCGGCAGCTCAGTGCCGGCACTTGGCGACTCTACGTGAACGAGCGTGAACAGGGATCCGTGTTTTCAGAGCCTGAGGCTGCTCGTCGCCGCCGGAGACGCTCTGCGACCTTTTACCTTTCGTAAACTTTTCTCTTGATTGTGAATATTCTCTACAAGATTTTCTTTATGCTGCTTACGCTCACTGATCCTCATTACCTAAAGTACACAGTCACATCTACAGCACAGCTCCATTTGCTGCTCCGCAGCCTTCGTACACATTTCACCTGCTGTACGCCGCTGACAGCTGAAATAAATAGTTTTCATTTCTGCGGTAGAAGAGGTTCCTGTCTTGCTTACTTATTTAGCACTCTGCAAATCTCAGGTGTGTGTGTGTGAGTCTCCCTCTGCTCCCTCCTGTATGCTGTAACCACAAACAAAGATTTACTTTCTCAGCTCACCTACACATGTTGTTTTTTTAAGTGACTCTTAAGATAAAAAATGTATTTTCTATAGTTTTCAGATTTCGAGAAAAAAAAAAGGCCTTAAGCATCTTTTCTCTCTTCAGACATTTTACTTTTGTTTTTATTTTTCTAATTCTTAGTTTTGTCCTCTCTTTCTCCTCCTTCTTTCATCCTCCTCTCTCCTGCCCTGTCTCCCCCTCTCTTTTTTCTACTCAACAAAATAAAAGTCTCTCTCTTGTTCTGTTCGTGCAGATCCAGAGCAGCGTCCTGCAGCCGCCGCCCACAGAGCAGCGCGAGCAGAGAGTGAGGGATATGATGGAGGCCCTCGGCCCACAGACACCAGCCGTGAGCTGCAGCCCCAGTCTGCCCAGCAACATCCTGTATCCCTCACATGAAAGTGAAACACACTCATAAACACCCCTGAACTATGTAAAACACACGCTGACACACTGCATTTAATGTGCAGGCACATGCACTCTCGCCTATATACAAAACTGCAGCTCGCACCCTGCAAAAACCTCAAACATGCGAGTCTGAGGAGCGTCGTAAAAGCAGCAACACCTACACCTACACCTACACGTACACACACACACACACTCACACACACTTTGAGCACACCGTGAACGATAACCATACTGTACCTCAGTGTCAGCATCTTTATTGATTTTTCTCTGGCAATTTATTGAATGTCTGTGTTGTGCTGTTCAGTTAATCTCTTTAAAGGGTGTCGTACAACAGAGTCATTACTGTATTTCAGTCAGTCAGTACTTAAAGGCTCTCTACATCTGTCACGCTGATAGACTCTCTCTCTCTTTCACACAAACATTCTTCCTTTCATCCACCCACACGTGCTCGTATACTCTGTGTATGTCGGCTCAGTCTGATATTAGCTCTGTTGCCTGCTATTATATGAAAACAATATTGTCACATCACGTTGATCGCTGACAGAAACACCGGGAACAAAGTGAAGCACGTACCGACTGCAACTGAACCGGTGAAGTACAAAACATACACACACTTAGGTTCATTAACACTATGTAAACTGTACACTCAAGTGAAACTGCTAAGATTGTTCGCACACACACACACACACACACACACACACACACACACACACACACACCTTACTCTCTCACCTTGCTGTCTTGCTCCTTAACTCTTGTCTGCAGGCACGTTGGAGACGTGTCCATCTGTCTGTCCGACTTTACGCTGAGAGCCGGCTGATGTCTCCCCGTTAACTGATTCATGCGGTTTAGAAATTATTACTCTGTTAGTTCCACGGTTCTTTTCATTGTTCATTAATTGTTAATTTGTAATTGCTCTTCTCGTAAAGCACCACATGATTGATTGTCAGATTGTAGTGTCACAGTGAAAGAGTTTACAGCTTGTACTTGTTCTTTGAGAGTTAAGCTTAATTAATAACATTTGTGCCTTTGATACAGGACAACTTAATTGCTCATGATATGATACCGTTACGTACACTGGGTGTCTCTGCTGTTTCCTGGAGCACCTAACGGACTCATACGTCCTCATTTGGAGATTTTTGTGCTCATAAAAATTTGACTTCTTTTTGAATTTTACAGCTTTGCGGGGTCAAGGTGAAACCTTAGCGTAGTCACTTATTATTGGGACAGCCAAGTCATTTTCGTGGATTCTGTTAAGTGGCTTTTTCTATCAGATTAAAAACCCACTGTAAAATTAAAATACTGCCTGTGCTGCTTGTTTTTCTGTGAACCCCCGTGGGTCCTTGGAGTTGCGAAACAAAAATGAAAGAGACACATTCGACTTTATTGTGGCACAAAACACTCTTCATGACACTCATGAAAATGAAGAAAGAGAAATAATTGACTTGGTCATTGCACTGGTTATCTCCAGCCCACACCCCGACCCCCAGCTCTCCTCTCCGTAGCCCGGGGAGGACGTTCTGTCACAGTGAGGCTTGTGCTTGTAGAAAAACCAGGGAAGGCTTCACAACGTTATGGCTCCGCTAAGTTTCATGTGAGAGTGGATCCTCACAGGCCCTTAGTGTGTTTGACTGACTGCGATGTGGAGGTGGCCTTGCTGCTGTTTCTGATGTGCTTTGCAAAAGTCTGCAGAATGGCATGATTAACTTTCCACTGAAGTAAAGTATTTATGTCTGAGGTCAGGTGGACTTCTCATGTTCACTGAATACGAAGTAGTTGCTCCCTCTTTAGATAGATAGACAGACAGATATATACTTTATTTATCACCTAGGTGAAATTCAAAAATAAATAAATAATAATACTTAATAATAATTAATAATGGTGTGCGCGTGTGTGTGTGTGTGTGTGTGTGTGTGTGTGTGTGTGTATATATATATATATATAAAATAATTAATCCAGTTCATGAGCCACTTTCCTTTGGCTTTTTTTTCTTTTCCTTTGGGTCTGTTGCAGACACAGTAAAACAAATCCTAATTGAACTTTAATTATAAATCTATAAATATAATGATCTATAAATAACTCCTCGCGTGAGCGTGTTTCCATTCTGACTGTTTTAGTGAAAATATTTTTCGTTCGAAAATTGTGGCAGGAAAGAAGTAGGCGTCATCATGTCAGAGGAAGCACGGAGAGAGAAACGAAACGCGGCCTGCCCCGTGCCCTGGCGGTGTCTCTCTCTAAACCGTCCGTGCGGAAACCACATCCTCCTCCGTGTTTAGCGCCCGCTCGCTGTCATTCGTCCAAGGCGAGCCGGGCGGTGCGATCGTGGCGCTGGCGGAGTGGAGCAGCGAGAGCCGCATGTAAATGAACACCTCCACCTCCGTGTTGTTGTCACCTGAGGATCCAGAGGGGCACATCGACTCGTCCCGTCCCGTCACCCCCCCCCTCATCGGCGAGCCGACCTGTAACGTTTACCGTGGAGATTAAGAAAGAAAGAAAGAAAGAAAGATTAAACTGCACTACTTTGGAGCAGACGCTGACCGCTAATCGCCGCCGTTTTCTCGCCACAGAAACACGGTGAGTGATCCGGGAGTTTTGTGGCTGTGATGTCCGGCGCTCTGTCGGTCGGATGTGCTGTGCTTGGCCGCTGGATGAGGGATCCGGCGGGGGGGGGGGGGGGCTTACAGCTGCGGTGACAGGCGGGGATCTGTTTGTTGGGGAGCGACTTCTAACACTTGCTTTAATTCCCCCCCCCCCCCCCCCCCCCCCCCCCCGAAAAGCGCTCCCCCCGCGAAGAAACCCTTACATTAATCATTGTGATATACTGCGGAGTTGATGTGATCTCGCACCACAGTTTAAGGATAAACGCAGAATTACGGGCTTAAAAAATTGAGGAAAAATTAACTCCTGGTTGCCCGCAGACACAGTCGCGCGGGTCAGGTAGGGGACACGTACTCAATTAAGCAAACAGTAATTGATGGTTCACATGACAGTCTTTACCCAGACTCAGCCATCATCATCATCACCATCACCATTACGCATGTCCGCGGCTCTGCCTCTGCATGAATGATGATAGAGGGAGAGCCTCGCAGATGTGAGCGGGGGGGGGGGGGGGAGTGAGAGAGAGAGAGAGGGGGGAGGGAGATGATGTGTCAGTCCTTGAACCTCAAACCTCCCACAGCAGGCAGGCAGCCTGAGGGGGATCTGGATCCTCCTCTGCTGCACATCCAGCCGTCTGACGGGCATCTTTCTTCTTCTTCTTCCATCCTCTCTGGAGTTGCTTTCACCACGAGGGTCAGTTTCTTCTTCTCCGTGACGTTAATGTCACAGAGTTGGTTTGCTTGGCAGTTTGGACTGTTTCTTACTCTTGATTTATTCAGATTATCGTTTGCGTTTGTGTATGTCTTTTATCGTGTTGCCTGTACACAGAGAAATATTCCGTTTTTTTTTGCATCGCACTGCACCGTGGAGTCAACGGGCTGCGTGTTTTCACACCGCGCACAGTGGAGTTATCTTCACAGGTCCGCAGTGTGATTAGATGTGGGGTGGGGGGGGTGGGGTGGGGGGGGACAAGCTTATCTGACAAAAGCTGGGACCTGGATCTCCCAACACAGGAAATCAAACTTCAGCCTCGCTGCCACAGGAGATTGTTGTTGGCTGAGAGGAAAATCTCCTTCCAGCCAAGAGATTTATGTGGGTTTACACGACTACAGCAAGAACCACTCTGGCTTCAGACCCCCGAACACCCCTCGCCAAACTTGTGCGCCCCCACCCACCCCCTCACCCACCCCGGATATCTCCTCGCTGCTGTCCTGACCACAGGCACAAACCCTCTCAGACAGACGTCATGTCCGTGGGTTTTTCCTGCTCATGGATCTTATTACTTCCTGAGCGGCAGCAGCTTCGGGGGTTCAAGCGGCACTTGAGATGAATCATGTTCCTGGTGTGGACAGTGTTTAGCCACGTGTAATCTTTCCCACGACTTTGACTTTTCTTTCATTAGTGTTGCCTGCTTTCAGTTAATGGATGCATTTAGACTCCCATTTCTCTGCTGCTCATGCCACATTAGAGATGATTGATTAACCACCCCCCCTCCTCTTCCTTTAATGTCCTTCTTACGCCACTTCTTAAACTCTCAGCACTTTGTCCTTCTGCACAGAACCGTTATCCACTGCTTGGATATATGTGTTGACTGCATTAAATTGTGCCGGAGGCGATAACCTTTCTGCTCATAAATATCTGTCAGAGCTGCATGGCCGCCTGCTCAGAGGCGCACAGGAGCATCAAATAACCCGATGAGCAGCCGCCAAGGGAGAGACCAGCGCCCCCCCCCCAACCACCACCACCTCCCTTTTTTTTCCTTTTGGCTGTTATCAAGAAATACTGAGGCTTTCGACCAGCACTTAAGGATATTTAGTGCAGCGTTTCTCAGAAAGCTGGGAAGCTTCCCAAAAGATGTTCCCAGAACGCACAAATTGGCCTTAATCGAACATTGTCTTCACTCAGCTGTCTACAGGAACACTTGTTTCTGCTGACTGTTTAAAGAAGGAAGAAAAAAAGTTACAGTCTCACAGTTTTATCTTTGAATAAGAGACTTCAATGACCACTGAGACTTCAAACTGAAGCTCAAAGCAGCTCCAACAGAGAGGGAGTAAAATCTCATTTTCTCTGTAGGAACTTTGGGTGGGTTGAGAGTAATGACTGGAGATCTGCTGTGAGATTAGAGCCGGTGGACAGTTGTCATGCTTCCACCAGGATGAGCTGCCTCAGTGGGAAGTGGAGGCAGGTCGGTGTCCCTGTTATCACAGTGCGTGTTTAGGAGCGTCTGCCCCCCCCCCCCCCCCCCCCCCCTCTGATATGAGTGAGATCCTTAAGGGGGCAAATTAACATTCACACCCCCGAGACGTTTGCTCTGCTTTCCTAGTCCCTCGGTTTCAGGAATCGGCAGACACACTTGTAAAGATTAATTCTGTCGGTCCCCGGTGCTCATTATCCCCTCGCGCTGCTTCTCGCGCTGCTCCTCGCGCTCCTGTCTGTTTTATCGCCGCGTCTCAGCAAAGGTAGATAAAATATTCACCAGGAAAGCTGTTGTTTCCTGCAGGGTCTCGCCTTCCAACTTCTCACCCCCCCCCACCCCCATTGAAGCCCCTCACCCCTCTGCATCCCTCTGATTATATCATTGATGGAGCCCTTGCTAAATTATGCATGAATTATGTCTTGTAGCTTTTCATCAACATTGTCTCGTGCCTCCCTGGAGTTACTTCTGTTTTTCTGCTAATGTTTTCTTTAAAAAAAATTGGCTTTCATCAAATTTTCATTTGATGAGGATCTATTTTTAGTTGTTGTATATATCCTCTCACTTTCATCCCCTCCCTTTTCATATGTAGTAAGAAGAAAAAAAAAGCCCTCGGGAGGAGAAGGAAGTAGCAAGCGAATGAAGGCCACTCCTTTTTGGATGGAGAGACCGGGGGGGGGGGGGGGGGCAGAGGAGAGGAGGAGAGAGAGCAAAGAGCGACTCTGGTGCAGGGATTGTAAATGTTCCTCTGGGGAGTTTGCAAGTGGCAGACATCAGATGACATCCTTTTATTTTTTTAAAAGGAACAGAAGCAAATCCCTTATTTCACATGTTCCACAAGTATCACAAGAGAGAGAGAGAGAGGGGAAGAAAAATGGCCTCATGAATAAAAAAAATAAAGAAAACTATTTCATTGAGAGCCTAGTTTTTCAGATGAAAATGAAATCTGTATCAAAAGAAAAAAAAAGGTGTTCAGCGGTCCCTCGCCTGTAGCGTGCGATGATTTGAGATCACACAACTCTGCCAATATTTTTGACGTTTTTCACAATGTGATGTGCATCTCACGGCTTGTCATGTCTCTTCATGTTCAGACCAGCGCCTCTCTGCCGCCCCCTGCTGACCATGCTGCAGAGCGTGTGCGCCGTGGTCGTGGCACTCGCCGCTGCCGCCCTCAGCTCGGCGGACCCCGACGCGCACAGACCGAGGCATGACTCCAACCTGGAGATCTGTATCCTTCTGTGCTGCTGCCAAACGTGTGTGCGTGTGTGCGTGCGTGCGTGCGTGCGTGCAAGTCACTGAATGTGAAACTAATGCATGCTCGTGAATACATTTCTGTGCATCTCAGTGTGACAGATGGGTGATGGAGTGAGCATTAATGTGACTTATGCCCCTGTGCAGAGAGAGAGAGAGAGAGAGAGAGTGTGTGTTTCCTCCTGACCTCCTCTTGTCAGACAAGCGGCTGTTTGAGACCAAGAGGAAAGATCAGCTGAACGCGCTCAAGAACCTGGTGGAGCTGAACGACATCAACCAGCAGTACAAGATCATAGACATCATGCTCAAAGGACTCTTCAAGGTAGGGTGTGTGTGTGTGTGTGTGTGTGTTTGTGTGTGTGTGTGTGTGTGTGCTTTCTGACATTATATCCTCGCAGAGTCCGTGGGCAGCAGCAAAATCAAGCACAAGTATTAAAAAATAAATAAATAAATAAAATAAAAAAGTTATTTCTAAGAGCGCAACCGTCTCGTGCTCTCAGCAGATCGAGGGATAAGAAGGTTCCCGGCTCAACACAGAATCAAAGGCTTCAAATCCAATGATTACATTCATCAGCATGTTTCCTCGCATTCATTTGAATGTTAAATCAGACTCAGCCGCTCACAGCGCCATTCACTCTGCGCGAGGCCCCCGGGGGGGGGGGGGGGGGGGGGGGGGGGGGGGAAGGGGGAGGTGGGGTTGGGCTCTGCTTTACGTTGCGCCTGCGTTTCCCAGAGGACAGTTATCTATGCATCCGCGCGCCTCTCAAGGACGACCAGCTTTTAGTCAACCTTCAGTGGCTGAAAAAGCATGGTCGGCATTTCTCCGCCACTCTTATTTGTGTGTTTGCGAGGGGCTCCTGCTCACATCTCCTTCCCTTTTCCACCGCCGTCACAGACACCGACTCTGATCTCAGTCCACGTCCGTGTTTGCGAAGATTGCCTGTAATTTTCGCGGAATTGTGAGATAAATTGCATTAACACCTCTCCTCTCAGAAGACGCATTTTGTGTCCGTGGACGCAGTGATTCCGTTTTTGACACAATTTACAGTCAAGACAGGTTTAATGTTGTGATGTAAGAACTCCTAACGACCCACTGACGGCCCAGGCCGCTCCTGTTGCTCACCCTGATGGAAGGCGTGTACAACCTCACAGAGCCGCCGGCGGGGCTGTACACTCTTCTTCTTCTTCACCTTCATCACCACTGCAACTTTAATTCACAGCGCATATTGTAAAGAAACCTCTCTCTCTCTCTCTCTCTCTCTCTCTCTCTCTCTCTCATTCTTAAGGTGTTGGAGGACTCCAGACAAATCCTGGTTGCTGCCAACATGCAGCCTGACGACCCCTTCCCCATGGACGATAAGATCAAAGAAGGTCTGATTCATTCTCAGCTGTTTCATCATTTCATTTTATTTCAGTGTCTCTCTCTCTCTCTCTCTCTGTGTGTCTCTGGCTCCTGCTCTACTTTATATAAGTCACTTTATTTAGCAGCGTCTCTCACACTCCGGCTCTCTCTCCTCCACCTCTGACTGCTTTGTCTTGTGTCTTGCCTCTAAAAACTGCACCACCTCTGTCAGTCTCTCTCTTCCTCCTTTTTGACGCCATCGGCTGCCAATAATATCAACGCTCTCTCTCTCTCTCTCTCTCTCTCTCTCTCTCTCTCTCTCTCTCTCTCTCTCTCTCAACATCTGTCTGAATGTCGTGCACATTAGCTTCCCTTCCTTTTTAAGGCTTATTCAGCAACACTACGACACCAGCCTCCACCTCCCGAGCAAAATCAACCACCGCTTGAGCTGCACTCGTAATAAATATTGTCCTCCTCTGTCTCATCTCTTCTAATGAACCTTCTCTTTATAAACCTCTGCAGCTTATTCCCACGTGGTGGAGAATACGGCGTTTTTCGGCGACGTGGCGTTGCGATTCCCCCGCATTGTCCACCACTACTACGACCGGAACGCCGACTGGGGCGGTCTGCTGCGCTGGGGGCTGAACTTCTGTAACCTGACGGGGGTTTTTACCGGAGGAGCCCACCAACATGTCCTCACACTTGTAAGACCAGACACTGACCCACACCCGTCCTAACCGTAACAAAACGCCACCTTTTCGTCAACAGCGTTGTCACAGTCCACTCACGCCTTCTCTCTGCAGTATAAGCTTTTTAAAAAAGATGCCGACTGTAAAAGCTCATGCTTCTGACTGGATTCTGAATTCACAAAAATATTTTGTGAGATCTCCAACTCTGCAGAGCTGAACAGACAGAACAAGGGTTTTTTGTTTTTTTTTGCCAAGATAAAGCTGCAGAAAACACAGACTCAGACCACATTAAAGAGCTGTTGCGGTTTCAGACTAAAAGCAAAGGCCTTGAAAGTATGAAAATAAATGAGTAATCCTTTCAACTTGTGACTGTATGTGAGATTTGCTTGGGTTTTTTTTTTTTTTAATATTAATGACAGATTCACTTTAGTTTCTTTTTGCAATTTTCCGTAAATTTGAAACTGGAGCGAAATGTTGGACATGATGATGCATCAGATCTTTGCTGAGGGAAATGAGTCGAACCGAAACATTGCTGGATTAAATAGTTCCAGCTCCGTTGTGAGGACTAGAATTCAAAAGTGCGGAATTCAATATAAGTGCAAATGAATACTTTTCTCTGCGGGGGGGGGGGGGGCACTGAGTGTGGAAAACACTGCAGTAAAACAATGCAGTGTAATACACATGCATAGCACAGGGTGAGGTAAATGTGACAGGTGAATGTGACAGGTGCATGAAAGAACAAACATAGTTCAGGTTTTAGAGGAGATGCTTGATCTTCTGTCACCGTCCTCAGTGGCAGCAGATAACTTCTCTTTCATCGCTGCGGAACGTGTCATTTGACGGATGCATCGGATGCATGTGGGATGTTTTGTCACCTTAGAACCTTAAAAGAGCAAAGCAGATAAAACAGTGCTCCCTGTTTAATGTGCAGGTTAATGAACTAAACTCTTGCAGGATTAATCTGTGACCTTAGCAATGCGCCAAGAGGATTATACAGTGGATTTATTCTGAGACCCGAAGCACCCTCAAAGTGTTCACCCAGCGCTCACTTTAGCGTCAGTAGCCCCACTCTTACCTTCTGTTCCTCCCCTCTCCATTTCACATTGCGCAGAATGGAGAATTGTTTTGTTTTTTTTGGCCAAATTGCAGCGTATTGCTTTTTAGCTGCAGAATAAGTGACGAAACGATGTCTCATTTTTATTCCTTATCTCTTATTCTTTTCCTCTGTTACCCGTCTGTACCACTCCTCCCTCAGATGTCACAGGAGCTGGGAATAACAGAGAAATCCCCAGACTTCATGAACCCGTACCGCACCGAGAGGGATGATGTGAGTAAGATGCTTGTTGTTGTTGTTGTTGTTGTTGTTGCCCACTCTGCCTTGTTCTGTATTATCATCACACACGTGCAGTAACAGTAGTGACCACTCTTAACGACTCCCCCATCAGCCATTAACTGCTGCTATTAAGTCTCACCGAGTCTCTGTAACTAAAACTTAGCGCTCTCTTCAGAAACAATCCCTTATTTAAGAAAACATTATCACTCACATCGCTTTAATAGAACATCTGTACCTCTCTGCCTTTTTGTAGGTCCTTCACACTGCAGAGGCTTTCCAAAAGATCCTGAGGGAGGAGGAGAAGAGGAGGAGGAAGGAGGAGAAGAGGAAAGAAATCCGGAAAGGCCCCCGCATCTCCCGCTCTCGCACCGAGCTATAGCGCCGCACCCTCAGCGCTTTGTGCAGAGCAGAGGAGGAAGAGGAAGGAGCGTACGCACGGTCCACAAGGGGCGGCTTGACTTGTAGACTCAGATGACAGCGAAGGAAATCAAAAGCTGCCATCAGTTGTACGAAAGCCAGGTGCTCTGTTGAAAAGAAGAGAGGAACCCTCAATGTGATACAACAAAGTGAAAAGGAAGTGGAGGTTAGCTGACAAGAGCCTGAATCACTGAGCTCAGTTACAGTGATTACAGTTGGAAAATCTGTTGTTGTATAAGAGGTTAAATATGTCTCTGGAATAGGAGTTGATAAGGGAAACTCACTTTTGATAACTTGAGGATTACATAATTGTACTTTGGAATATAAGTAATTTCAATAAATTTGCTTCAGAACTTTGCAAAACCCTCCTGTATCGTGTCTGGTCTAGATTTAATGTGTCTAAAGCCCAAATGCTTCAAATACGTGTGGTTGCCAAATATAAGTTTGACCTCACCTCATTAAAATCCGGCCTGTTTCTGGTTAGGTTAAGCTTGATTTAGAGTAGTAGAGTTTTATTTCATTCTCTTTATTTTTTATTTCTTAAGTTTTTTTTCCTTGAACTGAGATTTGTTAGAGAGATGTTCGTGAATAGGCAGATTTATGTTCTTGTTGCTCCTCCAAGTTGTAAGGAAACTTCTTATATTTTGTTAGTACATTACCACTTATTTTACCGCCCTCTGATGAGGGAAGTGTATTTTCTTTTTTGTTTGTTTTACATATTTGGCACCTATTTTTGGTTCCATTAGTCATTCTCTTTAGACCCGTCTCTGTAGTAGTTTCACTTTAATGATCCCTAGTTAATAAGAATTATTAAGTCCTTTTGAAAAGATCTGTAAACCAGACAGTGCAGTATGTGACTCCTCATCTTGCAGCCCCGCACCTGTTTCTTTATTAAACATTTTGCTTATTTTTTTTTTGTCATTTTCTTTTAATCCTTATTGGAAATTGAAATTGAATTGAAATCGATGTAATTTTAAAATAGTATTACAACTGTTATAAAACTATATGTATATTCAGAGAAATAATATCATTGCTGCAGAATGAACAAGCCATTTTGTTATCAGATTTAATGAAATAAAAAGTTACTCTGATATGTACAATACCCGTGTCTCTTTCTGTGTGTGTGTGTGTGTGTGTGTGTGTGTGTGTCTGTGTGTCTGTGTGTGTGTCTGTGTGTCTGTGTGTGTGTCTGTGTGTGTGTCTGTGTGTGTGTCTGTGTGTGTGTGTGTGTGTGTGTGTCTGTGTGTGTGTGTGTGTGTCTGTCTGTGTGTCTGTGTCCGTCTGTGTGTGTGTCTCTGTGTGTGTGTGTGTGTGTGTCTCTGTGTGTGTGTGTCTCTGTGTGTGTGTGTGTGTCTGTGTGTGTGTGTGTCTCTGTGTGTGTGTGTGTCTGTGTGTGTGTGTGTGTCTCTGTGTGTGTGTGTGTGTGTCTGTGTGTGTGTGTGTGTGTGTGTGTGTGTCTCTGTCTCTGTGTGTGTGTGTGTGTGTGTGTGTGTGTGTGTGTGTGTGTGTGTGTGTGTGTGTCTCTGTCTGTGTGTGTGTGTGTGTGTGTGTGTGTGTGTGTGTCTGTCTGTGTGTGTGTGTGTGTGTGTGTGTGTCTGTGTGTGTGTGTGTGTGTGTGTGTGTCAGTCAGAGCAGCCGACAGAGGGCAGGCCGCCACCAAAACACACTTTGTACCTAAAGTCCAATGTTTTGTTTTGTGTGAACAGACTCTGGGCTGAAATGAACATGTAGCTGCAGCTACATTCACAAGATGATACCGGAAGTTTGAACGCAGAGAAGAGACGACACACTTCAGTAAAAACTATAAGAACACGTCTGGCAACATGGATTCCGGTAAGATAAAGTCTTCACGTCTTGACAGTTAACTGTTTTCGTCTTAAGTTAGCAACTAGCTAAAGCTAGCTTGCTAATAGGAAATTAGCTGTCGAGAGTCTATATAATATAAACTGTTATGCTAACTGTAGCTAATAAATGGAAGGGTTATATTGAGGATTAAAACTTGATCTCTGTATTTGATGTTTGATCTCCAGGGATCTTTCACGGTTGATTATCATTGGGTCGTACTTGAGGTATAAATAGCATCTAAACACTCAGTGCGCAACGCTAGATATTTCTTCTTTTCACTTGCCTGTAGCTAACCAGCTATTCAGCTGTGATGTTTTGTCTCTGTGCAGAAGCTTCCTGACAAACACTGACTTGACTAGGCTTGTTGAATATGACACAAAACGTTTATTGTCTTCATTAGCAATGAATAATAACAATAAATAATAATACGTTTTATCTATAGGCGCCTTTCAAGGCACCTATACACCGCACAGTAAAAGATATAAAGCTAGTTTAAGGCATAAAATACAAAATAATCAAATACAAGACAAAAAATACAAAATAAATTGGAATAAGTGTAACTGCATAAAAATAAATGAGAGTAGGTATGTTTGAAGAGGTGGGATTTTAAAACAGGAAGAGAATTAATATCACGGATGTCCTGTGGAAGAAAGTGCCAGAGTGCAATGAAGACAATAAAAGGCTCAGTTGCTGTCTTTAAATAATGAAGTCCATGGTTTACATGTATGTAATCGCAGCTAACCTATGACAATCAAATCTCTAAAGTCTCAAGAAGTTACAGAGAGTTTCTGTTGTGCAGTTTTTCCATCAGGGGATGAAGCAGAGAAGAAGGATCCGGTTGATATCGAGGGTGAGAAGGAAGGTGATGACCCTGAAACCAGATGGAGCGAGGAAGTCAGGCTGGTCCTCGTCGGAAAGACCGGAAGTGGCAAGAGTGCATCTGGAAACACCATCTTGGGCCGGAGGCAGTTCCTGTCACAGATCAGCGCGAGCTCCGTCACGCAGATTTGTGAACTCGGGAGCAGCGTGCTCGCTGAGGAAGACGTTGCCGGGGAGGATGGCCAGGCTGTCGCACAGAGGAGGATGAAGAGAGTCACGGTGGTTGACATGCCAGGTTTTGGGGACACTCACCTCAGTGTGGAGCAGATTCATGCAGAGATAGCCAAGTGTGTGTCTCTCTCTGCCCCTGGCCCGCATGCTTTCCTCCTGGTGGTGCCAATAGGACGATATACAGACAATGAGAACCAGGCTGTGTGTGAGATGGCAAAGATATTTGGGGAGGATGCAGTCTGTCACCACACATTGGTTCTTTTTACCAGAGGTGATGACCTGGAGGGTGTTGGGATTGAAGAGTACCTGAGGAAGACTGCACCTGCTGGGCTTAAGGCTCTGATTGACAGGTGTGGGGGCAGGTACCATGTTCTCAACAACAGAGACCCCAGCAACTCAGCTCAAGTTGAAGAACTCTTGATTAAGGTGGACAAGATGGTGAAGCAGGCTAACAGGGGGTTTTATACTAGTACCATGTTTTTAGAGGCCGAGGCTGCTATCAGGGAGGAGCAGAAAAGGATGTTGAAGGAGCGAGGGGAGGCAGAGGGGGAAGAACAAGGGGGAAATAATGGCAACACGGAGGAACAGGTTATACTCGCAAAACGAAGAAAGTGTGACCTAGAGTCAGACGGACAAGGAAGCAGCGATAGAGGATCAGAGGGGCTCGGCAGGAGGGAGCTGGAGAGAGGAAATGAAGAGGATTTTAGGGTGGAGAGATGGACAGAGGAGAGCAGAGCCAATGCTTTCAGCTTCCTTAGGAACAGAGCTGAACAAGGCAGGCATAAGGGCAGCAGCAGGGCCGTCAGCAGGCGGCAGTCTCTCCGTTCGTCCCTGATTCGCATGAGAAAGGAGGCTGCACTCTCTGCTAAGGTGCTGGAGAGAATTAAGATCTTGGTAGCCGCTGGAACCACAGGCATGGCGGTCGGGGCAGTGTTCGGGGCGGCTGCCCCTTTCGCAGCTGCAGCTGGGGCTTCTCTTATGGGAAACTCAGTTGGTTTTGCTGCAGGTCATCTAGCTGGGATGTCTGTAGCGGGAGGAACAGGCGTTGGGAAAGCCGTGGGGGCCATAGTGGCAGCAGCTTCAGGGAAAACTGCAGTGGCCCTGGGAGCAGCGACGGGTGGTGTTATGGGTGGTTCTGTGGGAGCCATTGTTGGAGCTGGGAGCGCCACTCCCAGGGAGGGTGCTCTGGATGCCCTTGGGCAGGTTAGCGTCATAGGGGCGTCTGCTGTTGGGTTGGCAACAGGAGTGGGGGGGGCCTTGGGAGCTGGTGCTGCTTTGGGCGCAGCTCTGGAGGGAGCAGCTTTCAGCACAGCAGCCCTCAGTGGAGCTGAAACAGCAGCAGCAGCAGGTGTAGCCAATGTTTCTGTCGCTCAAGGTGGTTTAGCTTCAGCAGCAGGGCAGCATACGGTGGCCACTGTCGCTGCAAGTAGTGGGATCCCTCAGTGTGCTGCAGCAGGGGCAGCCTTAGCTCAGGAGGTGGCTGCAAATGTGCCAGTGGCAGCTGGGTCTGCTGGTGGCGTATGTGGGCTGACAGGGCCGAGCGTGGCAGCAGTGACCAGCAGGGTGGTGTCAGATCCTTGGGGCACTGTGGCGGCAACAACGCGCATTCTGTCCGCAGTGGCTGAGATAGGAAAGGCGGCCGCGGGCATTGCCCTGGCTGGTGGTCTGGTAGTGAAGGTGGTAAAGGAAAAAGTCAGATGTGGCACAGCAACAACAGAAACAAGTTACTCAGAGAAGAAGTCTTATGAGATCTACTGGAACAAATGAACACAGGCTGGGAAGGGAGTTGTAATCCAGTGAATGAGATCATATTCACACCTTCTCCTGCCTCCCTGATGAAATCCTTCACTCCACAGTAGCTTCCCTCAGTGAGAGATATTGCTATTACCATGTGAATGTAAACCACTTCAAACGGGAAGAAACAGTAGCTGGAGCAATGTAATATAAAATAATATGAAATATAGGATCAAGAAATCACACATTCTTATAGATAAAAGAAAGCAGAAATTCTTCTTGCGCTGTTGGAGGCTGGTGACTGAGTTCAGTGACATTTGCGGTGCTGCGTGGGATGACTAATAAAGGATATAAGGTACACAGTCTTGTGATACCTTTGCTTTATTTCTTTTTTCCAAGCACATTTGTATCTAAATCGATAAAACGTGACTCATCTTCCAGCTGGTTGGTTTTGAACTAGACCTAAAATCTCCAAACACAGTTTTATAAGATAAAGAAAAGAAAAGAGACAAAATAAGAAACTCTATAAAGCACTTTATTACAGTGTTTGTAGGGTGAGATTAATGTATGAATGTAATTCATCTTACTTTAAACAGTAATGGGTGTTGAAAATGAACAAAAGGACTGAAGAGGTAAAAAGTATTTTAAATCCTAAAGGGTGACAGCGGATTGCTTTATTGCAATGTTTCACATCTCGTAATATGTAAACCAGAAGAGTTTTGCATTTATGTATTAACACTGTTTGATCAACAGGTTTCAAATGTATTTCACTAGTGTGTTCACTTTTGTTGCAGTGAAATGAACAATAAAGACAGTATTCTTCCATGACTGAGCATTTTGACCTCCTTTTTTGTCCTGTGTTGTTGTTGTTCTTCTTTCTTTCAGTGCACCAACTGCCTCAACTGTCTAATCATAGCTTTTGTACATTTAGGTGTTTTGGCTTTAATGTAGTTTGTCAGACTTTTAAATCCAATATATTGCAGATCTGATAACTGGATTAAGTACACTGTACACATTAATAATTCAACTGTATTTACATTTCTTTTATTTCTATCTGTATTTATTTAAAAGAAAAAAAAAGTATGTATATATTCACAGTATTTACTTTATTAAAAACATGACTTTTTATGGTGCATGTTGTTACTATGCCATGTTCACATAAGAGACTTGATAACTTTTAAATATACTTTTTATAAGCATGAAAGCGGTGAAAATTAGGGTTATATAATAGTAGGTTAACATTCATAACAATGTCAAGCACATTGAATAATAGCAGGAAAATGCATAACATTTGAATAGACACGTCTTTAAACATTTAATTATTATTATTTATTTATTCTTACTTTTGTTTACTTCTTTGTTTACTGTCATTAGTATTTATAAGGTGCCTAATTTGCCTGGTGAGGTCCACTTCTTTTAATGAAGCTAGGGGGCGCGGTTTATTCAAATGACACAGAAGCTTCTGATGGTTGACGTACTATCAGACCACGGCAAATACGGCCTTGTCATTGGACGATGATGACTGGTCTCATGACAACAACAGCTAGGTTTGGGCCAATCGGTGCCCGCTTTGGGCCACAGAGTCTGTTTGTGAATGACGTAATGAACGTAAAACAAGATGGCGTCGTCTTAAGCATAAATCGTTGTGAATGAGTTTATCGGACGTGAAAGTCTGCCTCTCTTGAGGCGCTGGTGTCGTTTCGCGGTTGTTCCGGGGGGAATAACGTAAATCTTCACGGTCAGACAGGTGTGTTGTTGGCGCCGCTGGACGCCACAGAAAGAGGCCGCGGACGTTGTTAATTTCCTCCTGCGACCCTCCGGTTACAGCCGGAGAGGGCGAGCTGCGGACGGACAGGATGGACACCGGGGAGTACATGGAGACCATGGACCCGACTTTAGCGGAATTAGGGGACGAATTCACCTTGGGAGACATCGACGGTGAGTAGTTGTGTCCCCCGCTGACGGTGTCAAGTGTCGGCGTTTCCTTAAATAAGTTAGCGTCGGCCCGTTTCCGCTCGGTCTGACAGCTCCGCGAGATGCTCATCCTGCCGAGGTCTGTGTTTGAAACATGCGAAAGCTTTCAACACAAACTTTAGTAGCTTATTTAAAGTACATTTAAAGTTACACTTCCTGTTGTTTTAACACCATTTAGAACGACAGTCTTATTTACTTACTTTCTGTGCATTCATCACGTTTATTTTTTTACTCATTTCAAATACACACAACATCATCTGGCCTTTTTTTTTGTTGTTGTTGTTGTTGCACATTTTGACTCATGGAGTCCTCCATCATTTGTACACTGGGTATAACATCTTAGGCTTAAAGTTTTATTATGCTTTATGATTATTTCAGTGCTGTGTATCAAAAAGAAAAAAACAAACAGTCAAGTGAGTGGAGTGATATTTTCCATGAGGCTGAGCATCAGTGAGAGGTGTCAAACATCAGAGAAGCTGTAAGAGTGAAACTTGCTCACCAAGCTTGAATGTTTTATTACCATAAGCCAAGTGCCATGAAAAGAAACCCCCTTCAAAACAACCGTGTAGTTAGTTTATTTATTTAATTTTAGTTTCATGTCAAGATTTAAGTTTTTTTGTAGAGTTTTTTTTTTAAATGAAGAAACACGTTCCCATGTTCTTCAGCGTCCTTTCTGAGCTCATTGAAGTGTGTTGGACAACGTCTCTGTAAAGATCCAGCTCTGCACTCTGCAAGCTGGCACAGAGCATCCCCGATCAAATCTCCCTCTAATCAAAACAAGTTTCAGTCTTTGGCACACAGTGAAAGGACCGGGCTTTTGGTGTAACGCTCGCCAGCGCAGAGTCACCAGATTTCCATTAGGGTGGAATTTTACTGAATGCTAAGTCACCAGACCGGACTGATGGACTGCATATATATATGTGTGTGTGTGTGTGTGTGGTTTCAGACAGTGTCGGATGAAACTGATTTTCAGGGCAAACTGCTGTAACGGATAATGGATTTAACTCACCAATACGCAGCAGCACAATAACAAGGCCACAGTATGTAACAAACAATAATGGTCAGCATTGATGAGACTGCACACAAGCTTATGAAACATTCCTGAAACTCTACCTGCCTTCGGTGTCTGGTGTTAATTCTCCCTTCAAAGGGGGCTTTTACACAGAATGAGCAGACAGCACCCCCCCAGCCACAGTTATGTAATCCCACTTAATCATTGTGTCAAAAGACAGGAATGTACAGATTGTGTGAGAGAGAGAGAAATGACAGCTGATGAATTCGCAGGAAAGCTGCAGCAAAGTCAGCCCACGCTCACATTTTGTTTTGACCTAGTCTCCGTTTGCCCCACAGCTTATTGATAATTACTATTTCCCCCATTAGACAGAGCAGCCAACTGCAGAAAAATGAACTTCAGTTACAGAAATCATGGGCACTATCTCCTTAATAATTCAGAGGAGACCTTGTGGTTTTCTTTTGAGAACTTAAATGGGATCTCAGCTGACTGGTGATGGCTTTTATTTGTCTCTTTGTGCAGCAGCTGGTTAACCGTACAGCTCGAAAGATATTTAACCTTTGTTCTTCAGACGAGCCATGTGCATTTCACGAGACGGTCAGGTCTTAGAGGCCCCTGTAAGGGCTCAAGCAGTTGACCCTATATTCATCTCCAGCATTCTCCCTCTCCCAATTATTCCCTTAGCAACTGTGGCACTGGTTATATAACCTATTTTCTTTGCTCTGAGCAGCCTAGGAAACTGTCCCCCTTTGATGGATTTACCCTTTGTGTCAGCTTGTCTGAAGCACTGGGGGCTCAGAGCTGCTTTGTCCTGTCTGCCATTAGCAGTCCACCCCCCATGGAGGTGTACAAGTGCATGGTTTTGTGTGTCTGCCTACATAATGTGTGCACGTATACGTGGCATGTGAGGGACAGGCTGGTAAAAGCTCCTGAACAGAAACAATGGTTTGAGCTCCTAAAATTGTTTCCTGCTATTCTCTGCGTGCACGGTTTATTGTTCTGAGTTTGACCATCATAAGTCACAGTTATGTCCAGGTTTGAGGAAGTAACACCACTGTTAATGCACTGCAATGAACAGATCAAACATACACAGTCATAACTTACAGAACTTGTCCCCAGTTAGCAATTATGTGACCCTCATATTAACATTGTAGACACCAGAAACAGAAATATATGAGGTGGTATAGATAATACTTTTATCGCTTTAGACACTATATTGCAATATAATGAGGCTGTAATAAGCCTTCATCTTGCTGACATACATGAAAACCCTTGGTGTTGTAATGGTGCTCAGTTTTATGTGACTGCTGTCTTGACTTCTCAGCTTCATACACCTAGTCTAGCATCCTAGCCCTCTTTTAGTGTTGTGTTTATTGTAAAATCTGTCTTCATAACGGCTATAAAAAAAAAAACAAAATAAAATGCATCCTGCAGCTTTGCACTACACCAGAAACAAGGCTAAATTAAAGGAGCCAAGCCAATAAACTAAGAAGTGTGTATTTCATTGCATTTCATTTGACATTATTTCAGATTGATAGTCTATATCAGACAAAGATAAGAGATAAAAAAGATTAAAGATGAGAGATAAAATAATTTTTTCATTCATGGTCCACGGTACTACGGTTGATATTGTGTAGAGGAGTCAATATAAAATTGCATTAGAGTAAATCAGAATATTATCACTGGTCTCATGAGTCGGGATGTGCATAGTGATTTCATGTCACTGAAAAAGTCAATACATGCGGCCTGTGGATTTGATTTTCTGGCCTCGCTCCGCCGTATAGTGAGACAGAGTTCAAGGCTGCAGCGTCTGCTTGTTGACACTTCGCTGACCCTGACGGCTGAACGTCTCTCAGTGATATAGATTAATCTGGGCGGCTTTGACAACACGGAGCCTGTAAGGCAGTAAGTCAAAAGTCCTACGGTTCAAAGTCCCGGTCCAAGCTGGAAAATATATGTAATATTATTTTGTGATATTTACACTGTAAATTTCATGATATTATGAATTTTATTTCTTACTCCACAGCAGCACAAACTTCACAGCTTCCAAAATGACAACAAAGCAACACCTCTATAAAACACCTCGATCAAACGGTTCCAACAAAACAAAATTATAATCTTAATGAAGAGAGGATGTGTTACAGGGCTGTTGTATTAGACTGCTTCAGCTGGGTGACCCTGATAAAACAAGTGAGTGTGTACTTGTTGTGCCGCCCAACATATGCAGCTTCACTTCTTCTAATGAGTCTTTAATAAGTAACACCAGTTTTTTTATTGTTTCCTAACTGCTGCATGTTAGCAACAAATTACTGAATGCCGGTCGGTGGCATTTAACGTTCTGCACAGTCGTGTTTAATAACAGGGGCCGTGCACGTTCGTCATCATTACAATGCCATTCTTTATCTGAGTGCTCTTTTACCCAGCTCTCATTGTCTTTAAGGGCCATCGGCAAGATTAGTTTACTTTCTCAAGGTTGTCTGTCTGAAGGCCGTTGGCTTCGTGTGCGATGGGCTCACTGGTTTATGACCAGAACAGTAGCTGTTTCTATCCTCACACATGTGCCACGTCAAGGTCAGGCCATGAAATACTCTGTGCTTCTTCCAGTCTTATCTGTTAGTGGCAAACAGCTTTCACATCTACAGTGGGGCAACTTTACCACCTTATATTTAGTTTCAGTTGATGAGATCTCTCTCAAGGTTATTTGAGGCACTTGAAAGCAACACATAGATTATGACCTGTTAGCTTAATGTTGGGTGTTAGGCAAGACCTTGGCTGGAGCGCTTTCAAGTAATTGTCATCGTCATCATCATCGGTCATGGGAGTTAATTTCTGTTGCAAATGTTGTTCTACAGATTTCACAATATGATGCAGTTTCTGCTCTTAGTGACACGGAGCTACTGCAGAGTGATACAGTAAATCCAAAATGTCTTTAGTTAAATCAGCTTTCTTTGTTTATCACCATTTGAACACGTCAGTTCCTCATCACATGTTTTCATGATTCAGTGGATTTCATTTGATTTCGTGATCAGAGCCGAGCTTACTGTGATGTCCATTCTGTTTTTCTATCTCCTCAGAGATGCTGCAGTTTGTCAGCAACCAGGTGGGGGACTTCCCGGACTTGTTTGAGGACCAGATGACCCCCGCAGGCTCCCTACAGAGTGGCGTTGCTAGCGTTACCCCGCGTCCCGCCATTCAAACCCCTCAAACCCCCCAAACTCCCCAGGCACCAACCGCTGTTGCCTACCAGAGCTCCAGCGTTAACCTCGCCGCCTCCCAGACACTGTCTCCCCAGTCTTTACCCCTCACCCCTCCCCTCACTCCCGCCCAGACCCCCTCCCCCGCCACCGCCTCAGCACCGCAGCAGATGACCCGCAGCCCTCCGCTCCTTCAGCCACGGCCTCAGGTCCAAGCCATCCAGCCTCAGCCCCAGCAGACGGCTCAGCCTACCATCCAGGTATCAGCTATCTGACACCGCTTTGACACGAGACCTGTGCTTGACACGGGCAGTAACCCACATTTCACTCATCCTACCAGTAGGTCGAACAGGATACAGTTTCAGTTTTACCCACGATGAGCGTAGTGAAAGTTGTGTTCAGGGTCGAGCTGTTAGAGGTTTAAATCACTGCGTGGGCCTGGGAGGGGCGTGTGACCGCAGCGGTGATGGATTAGCGCTTTAAGGTGCCCGCCTCTCCAGCTGTAACTTCCTTGTCTTTATTGGAGATGGTGTGGATCCATTTTTCTGTTGTTGTGCCATCCGCACTAAAAAAGCTTCTGCTGACATGAGAAAAAGTTTTCAGAACACTGACAGACTGTAAAATATAATATCCAGCTCAGCATCCCCACAAACACCAGTGCACGTCTCAGCAAAACTGTAGTCAGCTTGAAAGATGAAGTTTATTGTCCTGAGTGAAAAACCTTTTTCCTAAAACAGTACATCAAAAAAACGGCAGATAAACTGTCTCCTGTACAACAAACTTTAATATTCTCGGGGCTGAGTGTTTTTTTGTTTTTTTTTAACTTAACTGCAGATGCACACCCAGGGGATCCCCATGCAGACCCAGAGCTTCCCGGTCCACACCATAGTTCAGACCCACAGCCAGACGCCCCTTCCCATCCAGACCCAGGCGGCCCAAACTGTGATGATTGCCTCCAACGGCGGGCAGTCACGTTTCATCCAGAACCCGGTCATCTGCCATCAGAGCCCCACTTCTGGTTTCCAAGGTGACTAAAGAGAAGAAGAGCAGGGTGTTGTTTTTTTTGTTTTGACTATGACTATCATCATGCAACGTCTTTTTTATTATCATCATTATTATTATTATTACATGTTGCAGTAATATGGTTTGTTCTTTGGATCTATATCAGGACCACGGTGTATTTTGATTTATCCATCATCTTGTCTCCTCTTCCCCAGTCCTCCAACCGCAGATGCAGAGCATCATGACATCACAGCAGCTCCAGCCGGTGACTTTTCAGCATCAGCGTGTTCTGACTCCAACAGGTCAAACCATCCAGACTCTCTCCACAGCCCCGACCACAGTCCACACTGTGCAACAGCAGGTGCAGCAAGTACCGGTGAGTCACATCGCTGCTGCTGCTGCTGCTGGTTGCTGGTTTGGACGAGTCATCACAGTTTTTAACGTTGCTGATAGATACGATGATAAGTTGATATCTGTCTAGAAATATCATATTTTTATAGAGAACAGTTTTGTTGGTGTAGGTTGGTGTAGACGCAGACATGAGTCGAGCCACAGCAGATCTAAATATCTGAGTTTTTAATTCTTTAAAATGCTTATGAGCAAACATCTTTCCTCCAGGTTCTGGTCCAGCAGCCTCAGATTCTGAAGACAGATTCTCTGGTTCTCACAACACTTAAACCAGACGGCACCCAGGTGCTGTCCACCATGCAGAGCCCCACAGGGATCACCACTTTGACCACGCCCATCCAGAACACAGCCCTGCAAGTCCCGGTATGAAGCCAGCACTACTACCATCACAACTCTGGCCCCTAAAAACACTGAAACTAATTTCCTGCCACTGATTTCTGCCCCCAGACGCTGATGAGCAGCAACATCCTGACCACCGTCCCCGTAGTGATGGGAGGAGGAGACAAGCTGCCGATCAAGCAGCTACAGCCAGGCTCCTCCCACTGCGCAAACGGAGCCAGATCGAACGTCGACCAGGGCCAGATGACGGCAGGAGGAGTGGGCCCGGGAGGAGTCGTGAAGGAGGGCGAGAGGAGGACGACCCACAACATCATTGAGAAGAGGTATCGGTCCTCCATCAACGACAAAATCGTGGAGCTCAGAGACCTGGTGATGGGCAACGACGCAAAGGTTAGTGATTTAAACACTGGGATATTAAACATTAAGAGAAAAAAATCCTGGATCCCCACATGTTCTCCTTCATCTCTTTCTTCCCAGATGCATAAATCAGGCGTGCTGAGGAAGGCCATTGACTACATTAAATACCTGCAACAGGTCAACCACAAGCTGCGACAGGAGAACCTGGCCCTTAAAATGGCAAACCAGAAGAACAGTGAGTGTTTCACATTAAAGAAAAGAAAGAATAACGTCGTCGTCGGCAGCAGCAGGGGGGTGAGATTTTAACGAGGGGTGTCTTTTTCTGTCTGTCTCAGAGCCGGTGACGCTGTCCGAAGATGTGGAGCTCAAACAGGAAATAGTGATGATGTCACCTCCAGCCTCGGACTCTGGTTCCGGTTCGCCTCACCAATTCTCCCCTTACTGTGTCGACTCGGAGCCGGGCAGCCCCTTACTGGATCACGATCAGGTAACAGACCGATTGGCTCAGTGTGTGTGTGTGTGTGTTTGTGTGTGTGTGTGTGTGTGTGTGTGTGTGTGTGTGTGTGTGTGTGTGTGTGTGTTTATGGCTTTTTTTGGAGCATGAAGTAACAACAGCTAGAAGACTTTTATTGTGAAGGAAGGAGGTGCAGACATACTGTTTGTATCCAGGTGTTGAGATTGTTAATTGCTAATTTTAACATCTACATTTATAAAAACAGGTACAGGCTGCAGTTTTCTCACAAACCAGATCTGCATTTTCTTAATCAATCATGAGACTTTTAGAGGATGTGAAACGTTTTTACACTCGTCCTGTTGTTAATATATATATATAATATTCACACAAGGTGAAGAGAGTCCTCATCACTGAGGCCTTTTTCTCTCTTATACATAAATGCATAAAAACCACATTTGTGAAGCTTGTCTATCAGTCACATCAGGAACTCTCCCGTCAGGCTCTCGGAGCTTGGCTGTTTGACAGGTTTTTCTCCTTCATTCTTATCTGCAGTAAAGATGCCAGGCGACGCTTGAACTCGTTTTTCAGTCGTCATGAATTTATTTCTTCTGTGGCAGCGAAATGCATGACACCAGCCTTCGGAAACTTAACTGCAGGTTAAACTGGGATAACGAAAACACTAAGGGCTGACTCACTCGCTAGCTTAGCAATGTCAAGGCTGCAAACAACCAATAATTCAGCGTTCATTGAAAAAGGATGTCTGACCTCCACAACGCCACTTTTTGGGACTGTAATTTCCAGAAAAATTCATTATTGTGAACCTTTCTCTCTCTCTCTCTCGCAGGTGAAGAGTGAGCCAGATTCTCCCGGCTCTGTTGGAGTGATGGATCGCTCTCGACTGCTTCTCTGCGCCCTGACCTTCTTCTGCCTGTCCCTGAACCCGCTGCCGTCTCTCCTGGGCTCCGAAGCCTCAGGGAGCCACGGCCTGTCCACGGGTCACGGTCCATCCAGAACACTTGTCTGGTTCCCGAGTCACACGCAGGACTTCGGTGAGCAGGGCAGACCCCGCTTTTCTTTTTTTATATCAGGGTTCACTCTATCATAAATTTCTTAAATTTCTGTGTTTCATCTCTTCTCGTCCTCGCAGCATCCTGGCTGCGGTGCCTGTTGCCGTGGGTGATGGTGTGGGTGCTGAGCGGGGTGGGAGCGGTGTGGGGCTGTGTAAGGGTGCTCTATCTGTGGGAGCCCGTCACACCCCTTCACTCCCCGAAATCTGTGTCCTTCTGGAGGCATCGCAAACAAGCCGACCTGCATCTCAACAGGGTGAGTTCGCATGCGCCCCGGGGGATGAGCTGGACTACGTTGAAATGGCGGCTCTTCTTGTGGCGAGCTAAGACCAACCAAGAAAAACCATTTACTGGTTTTTATATATTTTCCCCTTGCGTAATATTGTCTTGTGTTATGGGAACCTCTCAGAAAGGAGTGAGGTAGCATTTCCAAATATAGGGAAAAGAAATGATCACGCTATTTATTTCATGTGACGGTGTAAATATTGGCTCCACCCCTTCTGTCATCTTCTATTTTGGATGTGCTAGAAGTGTCAGATTTGATGTTTTCTCACCTATTGAAGAGCACTTCACCCAGTTTGCTTTGGTTCTCACTGTATTGATGTCTCGGTTCAGACTCGCCCTTCACTGCACAGGTTTATTTTTAGCGTTCAAATCATGTTCAGATTTAACTCGTGACCTTCATTTCATCTCTCCTGCCAGACTTAACAGAATACTAAACAGCTCATTCTTTTTCTCCTGCTTCCTGCAGGGAGATTACACAGCAGCAATGGCCAGTTTAGAGACCTGCTTGTCCGTCTTGACCAGGGCTCTTCCATCAACCACTCTCGACCTGGTTTGCTCACTGTCCTGGAATCTGATTCGCTACTGCTTGCATCGTCCGACTCCCTTGGGTTGGCTGGTTCACCAGGTCAGAGGAAAGCATGAGGGGGAGGAGGCTAGGACCAGTGCGAAGGACGCAGCGCTGGTTTACCACCGGCTGAGCCAGCTGCAACTCACAGGTGAGTGTTGAGGACAACGTGGGCCGCTGCGGTACGCAGTCCCTGGTGATATGATTCACAGTTTGAAGTTAATGAGCTACCGAATGAGTCTTCAGACAGCGCCAGGAAAAGCAAACAGTGGTTAAATGAGTGATTTCACATGCTATGACGACTTGAAGGCAGTGATACAATCTCTCTCTCTCTCTCTCTCTCTCTGTCTGTAGGAAAGCTGCCTCAGCGTAGCAGCCTGTGGGCTTTGTCTCTCTCTCTCAGTGCTGTCAACCTCAGCGAAAGCGCCCAAGGCAAGATGGCTCCCGCCCAGCTCACCCAGATCTATGTCACTGCAGCGACAGCCCTGCGCACCGTGCTGGGCCACCACCTCTCCTGCCTGCCTGTACGTCTCTGGCTCGGTCCATCGTCCGTCTGTCGTCACTCTCTCTTTGAATATTTGTCTCAAAAATCACCACAAAAGCATAAACAGGCAGAGGAGATCATTTATTTCACTCACTCATCATTAGCTTCTTTCTCTCAGGGTTACCTGTTGAGCTGTGCGGAGAGTGTGGCCAGCCAATCAGACACCAAGCCCATCCCTGACTGCCTGCGTTGGCTCTTCACTCCATTGGGCAGGCAGTTCTTCCTGAGCTGTGATTGGTCAGTGAAGTCGGAGAGCAGCGACGGCGTGTACACTTCTCAGAGAGACTCAGGTACATCTCGAATGGAGGAGTTGGTCTTTCTGTCACACTTGTGTTGTTTCTTTGTTTAGGTTTAGTTTTGTAACCTAAAATAAATCTTGTGTGCTATAATTTACCTGTTCCTCTTTGCAACGACTTCCTTCCTTCAGCTGACCCCATCGCCCAGCTGCACCGCTGTTTCTGCAGGAAGCTCTTGGAGAGAGCCGTTCACACCCTCATCCAGCCGCAGAGCGACTCTGACGCAGGCAAACGCAAGAACGACTCTGGGTGAGGCGCCGCTGCGGCACCAGGCTCTTCACTCCCCGCTGATAATGTGTTTTGTGACAGTTTGGTGTGAATTAAAGATTTACCTCCTTATTTTTCCTGGTTTGTTTCTTTTTCAGGGAGTTTTCCAGTGCCCTGGAGTTCCTCCAGTTGTTGAACAGCTGCACAGAGGACTCTCCTTCCCCTCCTCCTCCCTTCTCGACTCCTCCCAATCACACCACCACTCCAGGTATGAATAGCATGAAGAGAACAAACCCTTCCCATTTGCAAA
The DNA here is from genome assembly GCF_021018895.1 of Seriola aureovittata. Lineage (NCBI taxonomy): Eukaryota > Metazoa > Chordata > Actinopteri > Carangiformes > Carangidae > Seriola > Seriola aureovittata. Next base: position 22,444,327 of record NC_079380.1, on the reverse strand, counting down.
GAAGTATGAATCACATAGGATGTTTGTGTGCGGAAGCTCTTCAGTGAAGATTAACCAGATAGCCATCTGAGTTATTACAGTCAACATGAATGGATTTTCTTGGCTCCGTTCGCCGTACACTGACAGCCGATTTAGCTTTGGGATTAATTTTTTTATTGGATTATCTCAGATAAGTCTTGCAGTCATTGATTTATGCTAATAAATGACTTGCAGTGCACATTGGTGATCTGTTCAAGCAGTGTTAATTAGCTACAGTCTTAATCAATTAATTCTTCTTGGTCTCACAGTGAGCCATGCTGCACACAGAGCGTTACACACACACACACACACACACACACACACACACGGCTATTGATACAGCAGGAAAGTTGCAAGAGACAAAGGGACGGGGGGGGTCGGTCTCACCCTACAGCTCTTTTCTCATTTGACACTTCAGGCTCGACAAAACAAAACCCCCAAAAAGTCACTAATTTCACCGACTTCTGCTTCACTTGTTGTTGTTCATTTCATTTTTTTCTTTCTAAATAATTTCCCTCCCTTCTTCCTGCCAGTGGGCGACCCAGTGAGTCGCTGGTGGGCTTTGGTCCTGAAGGCCGCCGTGCATTGGCTGCAGGGCGATGATGTCGCAGTGAGGTCACTGTTGGCGGAGGCGGAGCGGATGCCGAGGGCTCTACACACTCTTGAGTAAGTGACGGTTAAAACTCGTTACAGTTTGTCAAAACCTCTCACTACAATACAGAATAAACACGGTGAAGGTGAGATTGTTCAACTGGTGACATTAGATGAATCTTTTGAGCTCTGACTAATTTAAGATCATTTCTAACTGGATCCAGAGACATGGAAGTCATCTCGTCTGCACAGGATTATAGATCCCAACCCTCTGCATTAAATTAAACTGAAGGATGTTAATAAAAACTAAAACCCGACCGATATTGAAAGCAGGATATTTTACAGTTTAACAATAAACTTTACTGTCCAGAATGACATCAGTGTAAATTTCACTGGGAATTAAATAAAAAAACTATAAAGATAAAAACATAAGAACAAAGATGTATATATATAGTTATATATTTAACATGAATGAAAACAAATATAACTTGACTTGACCCGAGCAACTCCACTGTGTTATTGCTTGTTAATAAAAGTTTTCATATCAGCGCATATCGGAGAATATATGTGCCGATACCCATATATCTGTGATAGGCCGATATCGGCAGTGACCAGCAGTGACCCTCCTCACGGTTCCTCTCTGACCTCTGTGTTTCAGCCACCCTCTTCCTAAAGCTGTGCTGCTGCTTTGCAAAGCGGTTCAGATGAGTCTGTCGCCTCTGAAGGGAGAAGGAGCAGTAGCCTGCCTGTCCCACTGCGACAGAGCCAGCAGCTACCTGCGCTCCAGCATCTCGGTGCCGCTCACCCAGTCCGGGAACTGGCTGAACAAGGTAGAACACCAAGAAGCTGTCGCACACACTGTCACTAATATCTCTTTCAGATCTCCCGCTGGGTTGGTGGTCGGAGTATTTGTTATGTAATCTTGTCTTCTATCTTTCAACCACATGCATGATGGTACAGACACCGAAAAACCTGCTTTGTACTGGTGCTTCATATCAGATGCATACATACAGAGACACACACACACACACACACACACACACACATTGCATGCACAGTTGGGGTCAGGGCAGGCTGACGTGGGGCTGTGCATGCATGTGTGTGTGTTTGTGTTTGTGTGTGTGTGTGTGTGTATGTGTGTGTGTGTGTGTGTGTGTGTATGTGGGTGGCAGGAGGTGGCTGTGGTGCATTGTAGTTGCATTGCATGATCCTGAAGCCGAGTGCAATGTGTCTGCAGTGCAGTACAGAGGCCTCCCCAATCTGCACGCACCCGCTACACACCCCACCCCTGCACATGGGACAGCACTGATGTTCACGTAGCTTCGCTCGTCACTTCTCGATCATTTTGGCGTGCATGTTGGGCGAGGTGCGCTGGTGACGATGGTGGGTGGCTGTTGTTGGTGGGTTGTGGTTGTACTGGAGATTTATGGGTCTCAAATTCATCTCTTACGAATATAAACTTTAAACTATAACTTTTGTTAATGCACCAAACAGCTCTTTGATCTTTATCCCTCGTCTCTCCTAAGGGGGTGGAGCTCCTGGTCTGTGACCTTCTGCTGACCTTGAGGACCAGTTTATGGCAGCGGGGGGGCAGCAGTAATGGAGAACCTGGCCCGGCACCTGGGTCCCAGTTGGCCGGTTTCCAGAGGGACCTCAGTGCGCTGAGAAAGCTCACACAGTGCCACAGACAGGCGCAACACAAGGTACATCTGAGACGAGACCCGGCGGTTATTGTGTGCGAAGGAATCGGCAGAAGTGAACAGTCACTGCAGTTTGGCTTCTGACATCAGAGAGAAACAATTACAGGATGAGACAGAGACGACACCGACGTCTACTGTGTTTCCTGGGGCGGGCGACTTGGGAGGATGAGTCAGTAGATTAACGTTTTTGATGCCTTTGATTATGTTATAAATAATTTAGCCTGTTAAATCTCAAAAACTACACATCACAAGTTAACAGGGTGCAAAGTGATGTCAGCCAAAACACAAATAATTAGTTTATAATGATTTAACACTGAAAAGCTGTCAACTGTTCACATTTGTAAAAGATGTAGCAGCTATATGCTGAAAGTGAGAGAAACCTCAATATGTTTCTGGCTCTATAGCCTTAAATATTTTCCTAAAACTCTGCTGCGCTGATGATGAGCCTGTAAATCAGCTGGGATCTGCTGATCTTGTTCATGATAATCTATATTTACTGTACCAGCCTTGGAAAATCACTCTTACTAGCTGCAGAAATCTCGCTGCAGTTGAACATATCATCAGTCACACTTGTAAGATTTACAGGAGAAGTCATAACTGTAGCCAGAGGGTCTTTAAGAACTGCTGCGTCCACGGCGTTCTGTGATCATTTGTTATGTTTTGACGAGTGCAAGTCTCCGAAGAACCACATGAACTTCATCATTATCATTATATTAGATTCTGCTGTGAGACGGCCGACTGAGGGATGTTCACTGTTGGTGCTTTGAGGCACTTTGCGTGAAAGGCTCCACTGAAGGCGGATTATTTCCTGTATATAACCCTGGTAGCAAATGTGCAGTGAAATGAAGTGAGGCCTCGGTGTTTTCCTGCTCCGGCGTCTCCCAGGAAAACAGTCGCTGTGGCTCTGATGTGTTTATATTTTCCCCGCAGGTGTTTCTTCATGAGACCACAGTGAGGCTGATGGCGGGAGCCAGTCCCACGAGGACACACCAGCTGCTGGAGCACAACCTCCGACGCAGGACACACAGCTCCTACACAGCTGGTAAAGAAGACACCAACTCATACTTACACACAGATTAATAAAATACAGACCTCACTGTTCAAGTTCACCTTGACTGCTGGCTCAGGATCAGCTCCCCTTCGGTTTTTCTTAATCTAAATTATTAACAGTGAACTTGAACACACAAAGAAACCAGGAAGCAACAGACACTAATCTGCTCTTTTCCTCTTCTCCTCCCCCCCTGCTGCTGCTGTCAGAAGGTGAGTGTGTCGTGGGCGAGAGGGAGAGAGCTCATGCCATCCTGCTGGCGTGCCGCCACCTGCCCATGCCGCTGCTAACCCCGCCCGGGCACCGGGCGCGCCTGCTGGCCGAGGCCAAGCGTACCCTGGAGCGGGTGGGAGACCGCCGGTCCCTGCAGGACTGTCAGCAGATTTTGCTGCGCCTCAGTGGAGGCACAACCATCGCAGCCTCCTGAACACACACACACACACACACACACACACACACACACACACACACAGTGCGAGAACAAACACACAGATTAGGGCTACTCGCAATACTCTGAAAAAAAATTAACTGATTTTCCACAATACTTAAAAAGATGTTAACCACACTCATTCACCAACAACGTTTAATTCTGTAACTGTCGCCTGTTCACGCCCTCGTACTGATCCAGGGCCGTGAACATGGACTTTAATCCAAACCGGCACACGTCTCACACACACGCCTGATTTTTAACTGTCACAGCTACATCTAACTCTCAGCCCTGTATCCACACCCATCTGAACACATGAAGGCTACACGTTTTGATGCTTAGTTGCATTGTTGCAGCACAATCATGCCCCCTACTGGCCATTAATGTACCATGCTGGCTAACTGCCTTGTTTTAAACAATGCTAAACAACAAGGAAAATCAGGTTAAATAGGCCCCAAAGGGAAAAGGGACCATTATCTCCTAACTGTTTAAATTAATGCAATGCAGCAGTGCATTGATTAGATGTAGGATGCCAAGCTGTACAATCATTTTCAGTGCACAGTAATATGAGTGCTACAATAACCGTGTAATGTCTTGATAAACTTGCAAGCTTCAACTAAGGGCTTTAGGGTATTCAAGAGTAGACAGCCGAGATCTGCTGAGCACGGCTGTTCTGGAAGATGCAGACAGAGAGTAGCGCGCTTTTAACTGTACAGTGCAGAGTAGTGTCTCTCCTTATCTACCTCATACGCTGTACAATGCCAGCATTGTACTGTGGAGCAAAATAGGATACTTAAGCACCATGTCAGTTAATCCCGAATTCGAAAGTGACCGTTTGAAGTGATGCTTCGATCCAGTGCGGCGTCATTCTAATGAAAAACCTTCCTGAGCTGCTTCAGTTAGACTTCAGGATACAGCAGCGCGGCACTGAAGGAATGTGACAGCTACTGCTGACATGTTCCTCACTATTAAGACACAGGGAAGAAATTATTGGATAGGCGGAACATCTAAATAGCAGAGGGAAGCAGTCAATCATGGGCTGATAAGAAAATGCCCACCGAGACACACACACACACATTCACACAAACTCATATATGCTAATGGTCAAAAGTTTTCGAACACCTCAGTTTTTCCAGCTGTTATTTAAATTTACATGAATCATTGTTTCTGAAATGAAAGCGAAGAACAAGGAATCGGCTCGTTGAAACTAAAATTAATGAGAGATTTTGAGTCATCCAGCGGCCGAACGCACTCATGACGTTCTTCCTTCAGTGGAAATTAAACTTTGTTTGGAAAGTTCATCCCAACGCTGAAGCAGAAGATCCAACGAACGTGTAGCAGTTGTAGTTTATTTTGCCTGGAAACCTGGAAGAATGGGGGTGTTGTAAAACCTTTGACCGGTAGTGTACATATTAAATTAATTACATATGAACTCACAATGTGGTTGTATATAGGTTGTACATAGGCAGATAAACAGAAGTAGAATAAGCAGGAAGTTCTTACCTACGGTTTGAGAGAAGACACACGTAAAGGAAAGCACTGTAAGATGTAAAATGTGGCTCGTAGCGGTCAGACTGACCAGGAGAGCAAAGTCAGCTGAATGTGTTATTCCGCCCAAAAAATCCTTTTACCGTCAAACACTCACCTGCTGTAAACTTGCAAGGTGGTCACTGATGGAGAACGGCAGCTTGAATTCATGATGGACTCGACTGTCCAACTGTGAAATCCGCCTTTTCAAGCTCACAGGTAGTGAGTGAATGATGCTCAAAGGGGTTTTGGGTGGTGTTTCACCTTGTGGTGTCAAATTTCAGTGAAGATTGTGAGAAATGTGAGAAATAGTATTTCTTGGAAGCGATGTCCACATATAATGTAAAGCTCTCAAGCGAAATGGCCTTGATGTTATGTAAAAAAAAAAAGAAAAAGAAAAAAAGATTATGTTTCATCATATTTGGATTGATGGAGTTTTAGCTTTGTGAAATCTTTGTCCACTTTGCTTTTTTTGTCAGTCCTATTTTCTGTGCTCCGATTATCTTATTTAATGGTCATGTAATATTAATATAAATGCATTTTTTTGGGTGGGAAGGGAGCAGTTTTGCAATTCTATCATTGTTTTATGTTTGTAAAAGCAGCCTAGGGTCAGAAACTGTCAGAGGGAGAATCTCTAATAGGAAAATGTTGTGTGTTTTATTGGTGAAGAAAAGCCCATGTTTAAACAATTAGCATGATATTCTAGGATAACTCTTGTCTTTGGTACATGCTGCAATTTCTTTGTTGTTTGAAACACACTTATGCTATTAGAAATTTCCAGAACTCTGTCTTCCAGGTCAACTTAAGCTGTCACAATAAGTAATGTAAGGAGTCCTGAAAATACTTATGTATATTTAGATATAGCTTTCCTGACTGGTAAGGGTGTGCAAAGTAACGCTCAACCAGCCACTGGCAGGCTGGAGTTTTTGCTATCAAAATTATGTTATTTGCCTCTTCCCCTTGATGTATTTTATTGTCTGAATTCTGTTCATTTTGATGTTTGTTTTATAATAAAACAACACATGATAGTGCTTTGTAAGTATGTTCTTTCAGTTGTAAAAGTATCACACTGTCTGCAGATGTGTAATTTGAGAAGTACAAATATAAGCACTGACACAGGAAAAAAATAAAATAAAATACCACATTTCACGCTTCATCTGAACGTGAGTGTCGGCCGGGTGTGAATGCCAGTGTGAAGCTGATAACAACAGTTGTGCTTCCTTGGCTTCCTCTTTCACATACTCTCTGTTTAACACAGTGAACACTGTACACCTCCGTCTAAATGAGACACTCCCAGTGATTCACAGAGAGAGATGGCATGCCTGGATCCGGGGTCCCTGCCCCTGGAGGGAGTTGCAGTCTGTTGCAGGAAACAGCTGATCACCATAAAGGTGTCAGAGAGGTCAGGGCAGTGCAAAATTACAAAATAAGAAAATATCAAATAAATTACCTAAATGAAGGAGACTAGAATAGTGGGAGTCATTATATCATGATGGATGGAAGTACAGACTATGTAATCTAATTTTACATTCTCATAAATATACAAGAAGACTTGTTATTAAACACATCATGCTTTCAACCCTTATGCTGTTTCAGACAATGTGCAGTTTAAATTTAAATAAGCAGCAACAGCAGCACCTCATAAAATATTTTTATATAAGCTGAGACGTGATTACAGTCACTGAAGATATATGTTCATTATGTTGTACTAAAACATTTAGGTGGTTCGTGTACGTGTTTCTAGCCGGACAAAGTTAACCGACGCGCTCGGTAGAAAGAGAAGCCGGAAGTAGCGATAGAGTAAACTCACGTGCACAACATGAAAAACACAAAAAAGCACAACAATGGGTCCAAAAAGGGGAAATTCAAGCCAGGGTCGAAGAAAAGAGAAAACAAATGCATCGTAATGTTTGACGACAAAGAGAGAAAGTAAGTTTATCTCTTGACAACGGCTTTTTAAACATATAGCAGCCGTTAGCTAGCACCTTAGCATTAGCTGTCACCGTTCTGTTCCACTAGCAGGTTAGCATTAGCTTTCTATCAAGTAGTTTTGTTATTTTGAAAACATTATCCGCAACCTGTATTATGTGTAGTTGTTAGTGTTTTATGTGATGGTTGTAGTCAACTCAAACCATGTAAGTGCGGATATTTTAAAATACCATTAGGTTTAACAGTTTATAGTTAAGTTTTACTAGGTTTTTCTTTAAACTCTGAAGCTTTTAGGTGATGGTCTCTATCCATTCATTTGTAACTACTGTTAAATTCTTGATTTGTCATTATTTTAGTAATTTACTTTATAAAATAAACCTTAAAAACCCTTATTGTAAGCTATAGGTTTCACTGAAACAATAAACATACCAAGCACAGTTTGATTTAATTAATATTTCTGTTATATATATCCTGTATTATTAACCTGCAGAGACTTTTAAAAGGTGACTGGTTTTCTAAGTTTCTTCCTTTTGTCATCCGTCAGTGATTACCTTACTGGTTTCCATAAGCGAAAGGTGGAGAGGAGGAAAGCTGCAGTGGCAGAAATTCGTAAGAAAATCAAGGATGAGCAAATTAGAGTCCGAGAAGAGGTAAGTGTAAAGCAAAAGAGCAGGGAGTTCAAATCTGAACTGTGTGAGCACGTAAGGAAAGGATGCACTGATATTATGTTTGGCTCTCTTCTTCCAGAGGCATAAGGAATATATGAAGATGTTGAAAGAGAGGACGGAAGCTCTTGGTGAGTTAAAAGCAAAAATCAGTCGTAGGTCATTTTATCAATTAGAAGCTTGTGAGAATTTGCATTGATTGTTTTGTTTTTTTTCCCCTCACCTGATTCCATCTGTCAGAGGACTGTGAAGACGATCTGGAAGATGCGATAACCAGTACAACAGAGTCTGTGCAGTTCGATCACCCCAACCACACTGTCACCGTGACAACCATCAGTGATCTTGACCTCACTGGGGCTCACCTGCTTGGACCTGCAGCAATCCAGGTGAACCGTCAAGCCGCAGTGTGCGCTCTTGATGTGTCTAACTGTCGGTTTTAATGCTTGTAGCTCTCCGTCATCACTCTGAAGGAAATCAATAAATTATACTGACGGAAATAAAAATGACATTAACACGTAGAACCTTTGCTTTGAAGGATAATGGGGAGAACAAGGATGAAGACAAGAAGGAGGAAGAGGTGGAGAAAACAACTCCGATGCCAAGAAAAGCCGGCAACCCAATCGTGAACAAAAAGTAAGCTGCTAGTCGTGCACGTCGCCACGTATTAGCATCAATAAGCGTGGCTAGTTTTCCTCATAATAAATTGAATAATTGTTGTCACATTGACATGTTATAATCTAAATGTTGGATTAAGTAATATCAAAGAATACAGAGATGCACACGCACTCTGATTGGTGAGAAATGTGCTGGTGGCGACAGATGTTTCTTAAATTTGTCCGGCTGTCATCTTCCAGCCCCTCTCACTCCAGCTTTGTTTTTCTCTCTCTCTCTCTCTCACCCCCCTGCTGCTGCAGGATCCGCTCCCTGATGGCGTCGCTCAACACTTACACCAGCAAGGGGAAGAGGAAAGGGAAGCAGGAAGGCCGGAGAGGACGAGGCCGTTCGACAGACAAGAGACCCGGTGTCACGGAGATGAAAAAGAGAACCGGTAGGACCAGCAAGTGGCAGAGACGTCGACAGACTGGAAAGAGAGTGCACCATCAGGACTGAGAGAGTGTGTCTAAAAATACGATGTAAATCTGAACTGGGAAGAGACTCGACCTCTTGTGTCAGGTTTACGCTCCTGTGTTTGAGCGGGACAAGTGTGTGCTGAAAAGTTTGTAGAAATGGACACAGGACGATGTGGACGCTCAGTGTCTGCGCCTCGTTGGACCGTCTGTTCCTTCAATACTTCCACAGTACCTGCCACTGGAAATCTTCTGCTCAAACTTGTAAATTTTTCAAAGCAAACCTGTTTTTGTAGTGTTATTTCATAAAATAAACTTCACTATATTTACTGAATTATGGATTGAATGAAGGATGAATGTTGCTGATAAGACATCTGATGTTGCAGTCATATGTCACACAGTGTCAGTGTGCTCTGTGTGGAATTTTGTCCCCCTCTGCTCTATTGTTTGATAGGAAACCTGACGCTGTCGTCAACATCCTCTCTAGAACATGAGGAAATCAACCCTCAGCTCTGTGTTTCCTCACAGCCCAGTGTTACCTGTGTGTGATCTAAAGGAGAACCAGCCACTGGTTCTCTGAGAGCATCTTACTCACTGTTCACACGAAGAACCTAAAAACCACACAGCCACCGCTTTTAATGTATGTTAAACTGCCCCCCCACCCCCACCTCACCAGTGTTTATTTATTTACGTTAACCTGAGCCAGCGTGTGCCAGCTGTCACTAGCATGAGCGTTTCACTTTGCTTTCTAAAGCCCATGATATTTAATACAACCGCTCAATAGAGGAACCGGCGGGCCACTGGCTCCATGTTGGCTCTAGGTGTGCGAGCGCTGCAGGGTCTCTGCTGTGTCAACCGAGAGCCACCATGGCCGTCGTGGATGCTTCAGTTTCACTCATTGTCAGAGCAGCCAATGGGATTGATGTGAGAGTTTGGCAGCTCGGGAGCACAGAGAGCATGGGGAAGAGGAGGCATGTGCCTGATGGGGCTTTGGTGGGCAGTTTATCCTCGGACTCCTAATGACAGACTCTAAACTGAGCTGACAGCGCGAGCTTCTCTTGTCAGGTAATACTCATCAGTTGTCACTTCGTTACAAGATGTTGTTGCTATTTTCACTGTCCTACTTTTCTCTGTCTTAATGGGCTCATTCACCTTTTCCTCCATCGTTGCTGCCTTGCCTTGTGGCTGGCGGTGACGCTCCTCTGTGAGCAGCTTTCACACTGTTCTGACTGGATTGTGTTTCACTGTCCTCCAGTTGTGATTAGTTATCAGCGGCCTTAACAGTTCCTCTTTAGATCTCGCATGAAGCGTGAAATGAAAGAACCTCTTGAGGTTTCACTCTGAGCTGCTGCTCTGTGCTTACACCTGTCTGCAGCGATGCAGTGTCACAGCCACACTCAGCAGCATGTAGGATTTTATTTATCTTTTTAATTTTTAAAAACAAGACTGTTGCATGTTTTCATTGTTCTTTTGTGACCGAACACTGTGAAAGATGCTCTGCAGGTTTTTGAACACATAAGTCATTGGAGGAGTTTTCCATTTACTGATAGAAGTGTTTGTTTTACACTGTAAATCGTTGTGATGCTGCTCTTCCTCTGTTGCTGTTTCTCAGTTTCACCTGTGGGATGTAATGAGCCGGCAGGTCCCCCCTCCGGACCCACCATGCCGCTCTCCGGCGATGAGCCCATCTGCCCCAAGTTCCAGCCCAACATCTTCGACCCCTCCCGCTGCCATGACTGCTTGCGCCAGAGGCGCCTGCACGCCGGCGCAGGGGAGAGCACGGAGATCGCACCGCAGCAGAAATCCACAGCAGACACTGGAACTGGGGGTATAACCGGGACCGGGAACGGGATCGGCGCGGGCAAAGGAGGGTTGTTAACACCAATCCCATCCACGGCAGAGGAAAGAGACACCAGCAGCAGCAAGGTAAGAAAGAAGAGAAGCCAGAGAGGAAGAGGGAGGAGGGAGATGTACAGAGCAGCTAGGTAACGGTGAAGAGACGGGTACAAGAGCAGAATATGTGCTGAGTGACGGGATTAGCTCGACATGGAGAGAGGCAGGAAGAGAGCATTAGAGGTCACGGGGGAAGTCGGCAAGAAAGCAATACACTGGGGTTGGATGCTAAATCAATGAGACTCTGCTGTAGTGCTTGACTCAGTTTTATCTCTGTCTTCCAGATCAGAAATGATGTATAAAGTTGAAAATAATCTGTTTAATTAGATCTTTTTTCTCACAAAACTTCTCACTTCTTACCCAAAAGTCTGTGTTTGAGTGAGGGTGAGTAAGATATCATAAGGCGCCTCCTAATTTGATGTAAGTCAGAGTTACTGGGATCATGTATGTGTCTTTGTTGCTTGTGAGTGAATTGAGGAAAAGGTCAGAGAGGGAGAATGAGAGGTAACGATCAGGAGCAGGGCGACAGCAGTGGCTCCCATTATAAATTAACGAAGCCGGATCGTTTACCGGCCTCTCGGGAATCACCTTGAAATTTTAGAAAATGTGCAGTAATGTGCAGAAAGGACGGGGGCGTGTTCACAGTGGTAAAACTGTGGCAGCACCACATTTATCTATTTACCCTGCTTCTGTGACATGATTGCAGTTGTGTGGTGGCAGTAATGCATCTGAAAACATGGCGGATAGTGGGATCGTTGCACTGAAGTAACACCGTACCTACACTTTCCTGAAAGCAGCAGAGATCAGTGGCAGTTACTCACATTCACAGACACATTTTACATCTTTTTACACCAGTGTATTTGAGGAGAAGGGTTTTTATGGCAAAGAAGGAAAAAAAAAGTTGATGAAATATGAATGAGGAAAGCCACGGGCCAGGTCAGGTTACAGAGAGTGTAACCCTAATCGAACAGCAGGCTGAACATGTGTGTGTGAGTGTGAGTGTGAGTGTGAGTGTGTGTGTGTGTGTGTGTGTGTGTGTGTGTGTGTGTGTGTGTGTGTGTGCGTGTGTGTGTGTGTGTGTGTGTCAGAGGGGACAACACCGTTCACTTTACTCTGAGAGACGGAGCCGGACGGACTCATGTAGGACTGTTGTGTGCACGTCACTGTGTGTTTTCTATATGTTGAGTTTTTACCTTCGTTTCGGAGGCGCGGTCGCTGTCGGGAGCGTCACCGCTGCGTCTTCCTGAGATGGGGCTCGCTGCGACGCTGTGATTGGCCCGTGTCTTTACCTTGTCATCCTATCAGGAGGATTCTGACGGTCTGTCGACGGTGAGCAGCTACTGTGACGTCACCGGAGGCCGTCCAGGTTATGGGGAGAGCTCTCTGTGCATCCTGAGCCCCGACTGTGAGCTTTACATCTGTGACGGTGACGACGACAGCACTGACAGGTGGGGACTGCAGGGTGATTGTAAGTCCTTTAGGCTTATTGTAGATGTGTAATTTTTAGTGTTTTATCGGGCCAGAGTGTCAGTACAATGTTTAATCATTTAAAAACACTGGCAGGCTTGAGTCAGCATCCTCTCAGACCCAGAACTGTCATGTTGTGTGATGCATTTGCGTAGTTTCTCTCTGAGTCTTCCCTCTCTTCACCTCTCCATCTCTGCCCCTCGTCATTTCTTCTCCCGTCTCCTCTTCCGCGTAGCTGCCGTGACCAGAGCGTCGACTACCAGGAGTTCAGCGGCTCCGTCAGCGCAGAGGACGAATACCCGCCGATCCGTCGCCGTAGGACCGACCTCGCCATGACCCGGCTCGACCCTCCGCCCCACCGGGCCAACCCTCGGGCGTGGATGGACGAAGCTCGCAGCAGAGACGGCTTCGCCAGGCGGTCAGGTACGTGAACGCTGACCTCATATATTGTTTAATTCATTTCAGGAGAAGCGTGGTGAAGAGAGGGAGATCTGCTCTCTCTCTCTCTCTATGAAGGAACCAGTAAGATTAAGCCTTTAGTAAACCTATGACTTACTGCACTTGACAAATCCATATCCAGTTACAGCCAAAGGTGTTCTTTACTTGGCGATACTGTTTGATGTCACCAGCTGAGGTGTCCCAGACCAATTATCAGTAATACAATACATCTGGGTTTGTGTCAGGAAGCCTCTGGTAGTTGCTCAGCACTTGATCTTTGATGTTTGTTTCTCTTATTTCTGTTTCCCCTCCTTCTTTCTATTTCTGTCACACTGCCCCGACTCCCTTTGTTTTTTCCTCCAGGGATAAAAGAAGACAGAGAGAAACGTGAAAGTGGTTACTTCTCCCTGGGGAGGGCAGCCGGCGCCCGTTCGCTCCGTGATAACAGCCCGTCTGTTCCTTTCCGCCATTTTGAGAGAGGGCATCCCCTCTTCAGCGGCAGAAATGTCGAGCCCAAAGACGCCGTCCCCTTCAGAAACCCTAATCTCGGTGTGGCCTCTGACAGGCAGATACCGGAGAATCTAAATGAGGATCTCCCTGTTGAAATCCCTCCTCCTGACCCCTATGAAATTGCCATAGAGGTCGAGGCGCGAGTCGGCCCTCGTTCTCCGAGTCCTACCCCTTTTAAGATAGCGGAGTCGCTGGCCTCGCCCGGCCGAAAGGGCCTCGGCAGTTCATACGGCCGGGGAAACCCTTCGTCTCACGGTTCTTCCTATCAACGATCGGGGCGTCTCGATTCCTCGAGGCAAAGCTCGGCTCTGCAATCTCGCTCTCCTTCTCCCTCACGAGGAAATTTACCGTTCAGACGCAGCGAATCCACCGCCTCCCTCAGCAGGCGTAACTTTGACGGTGGAGGGCGGTCTCACGGGACGGAGCCGGGATCCAGAAGCTGCTCGCAAAGCACACATGCCCGACGTGTTGAGTCAGGAACTCTGCCAAGAAATTTCAAATCGTTCGCTGGTTCAGTCAAATCTCAGTCCAGCACCGTTTCTGACTTCAGGAGTGCCCTGAGGAAAACGGAGGTGAATGGGTCTTTGAGTGGTCGGGGTCACGACAGCAGAAGCTCGTCTCCCTCCAGGAGGGACTATAACCCTCCAGGCCAAGTGTCTCTCCGCAAGACTGAGACCGCAGGAAGGTCACCACACGGACGTGGACGTGACGGTCGTACTTCATCTCCATCTCGGAGAACTTCAGAGAGTCGGCCTCACAGTCGCAGTTCCTCGCCGCCACGGAGGAATTACAGCTCGTCCAGCCAATCCCTCCTGCGTAAATCTGAATCCATCGTGTCTCTGAACGGACGGAGTCACAACGGACGCTGCGGCTCGCCCATCAGAGAGGGATATGATGTTGAAAGCCAGGCTCTGCTGCGAAACTCAACAGCAAGGAATGGACTGAATGATCAAGAACGTGACCGTGACCGTGCCACCACGTCTCCACCCAGACGAGGTCATGACACACCGCGTCAGTCCATACTCCGAAAGACCGAATCGGGTGCTGCCGGCAGCGGGCGAGGTCGTGACAGCCGCTGCTCCTCCCCTGGAAGAAGAGGCTGTGAAACCCCTGGTCCATATCAACTTAGGAAAACAGACACCAGCGGTTCATTAAACAGCCGTAACTCCTCGCCCTCGAGGAGAAGCTACGAGGCTCCTTCTCAGTCTCTGCTTCGCAAGTCTGAAGGAAACAGCTCCGTCAGAGGTCGTGACCTCCACGGCCCGTTGCCTTCAAGGAGAAGCTATGATGTTCCTGACCAACGCTCACTGTGGAGAACAGACACCAGTGGCTCTCTACACAGCAAGAGACACAACAGCCGCAACTCTTCTCCTTCTGGAAAAGGCAACTATGACCCACCGGCTTACTCAGTCCTCAGAAATGCCTCTAATGGAGACTCCAGCCGCTCCGCTCAGAGAAAAAACACCGACAATGACTCAAAATCCGACTCCAAACACTCACCACACTCCTGGCGGGAATCGGCTCATTCCCTTCGCAGCTCTTCATTATCTCGCGCCGCTTCACCCTCCAGACGGACCACAGATGGCAGCAGAACAGCTTTCGTGACCTTAGAGGCACCCAGGAGCCCCGGCAGCATCAGATCTGGGGTCAGCAGGCACGTTCTTGGGGATCGCTGCCCCTCTCCTAATGACAAAAGGCCCTCCCACCGCACGCGCAGCCCTTCTCCTGCACCTCAGATTCAAATCCGGAGGCACACCTCCTCCCAGAGCTCCATGGAGTCCTCCGAGTCGGGCCAGCTGTCAGCGGGGTCCACGGGAAGGAACAGGGAGGAGTACGCTGCGATGGCCAACCTGCCGAAGGTGAAAATGATCCATCACAGGGAGGACCCGGGCTACGCGGGGCGGCCTCAGAACCAGCCGCCCTCTCGTAGACAGGAACTCTTCAAACCGGCCAGGTCAGACTTATATTCAACCACAAAGAAACACCGGTGCTGGCAAAACGATAAACACTACGTTACATGAAATTTTCATGGTGTAGACCTTATGCTAAATCTAGACGGCTTAACTTCCTCCGCACCATCAGATTAGATCAATTTAACCATAAAGTGTCTGTGCTGTTCCAGCCACTCCTTGAGCAAACATCCATCCAGAGAGTGGGAAGATACGATGGATTCGGAAAGAGAACGGCACTATAGTGGCAGTGGGTATCTCTCTCGGGCTCACTCCTCCACCTCATTGCAGGTAGGCTGGTTTGGGGCACGGGAAACATTTATTAATATGAATTTTTAAATTCTTTTCTTGATTTCTCAGAGTAACCTTGAAAAAAATTTAACATTTCTGGCAAAAATGTACATTTAGTAAAAAGAGAAGATGCTCTTCTTTTTACTTTCCAGTAAGGTTAATAAAAAGCTTGTTGGATTGGATCTGAAAGCACAGAGAGAGATGAATGGGAACAGAGAGAATGGCATGAAAGGCTTTAAAGCCATACAGAAGTATGTGCCCCCCCCCCCCTCTGTACAATATAATCCATTGCAGTAGAACGAACTGTGGTTTGTGCTCTGTGATTTTCACCTGCCTGATGTGTTAATGCTTAACCGCATCTTCCACATACCGTACACCAAGATGTAAGAAAGTGTGTGGATGTGAAACTCATAGGCAGGTTTCTATATTGGCTCATTAGGACATTGATTATCTCCATAACCACGAGCTGTTCCTTCTCCTCCAGAGGTCCGGCAGTCCCACGGCAGATGAGGGCAGTTCTTGGAAAGGTAATCACCACAGATCAGAGCAAATGCAGGTATGTGCTGCAGCAGGTACATTTACAGTACATGTGTGTGTCTCTTACCATATGAATGTGTGTGCTCACGTGGAGACAGCCTCTCTCCCACAGTTGATTTGTTTTTTTTCCTCTTATCACTAGTGTTTGCAGTGAACGTCATAAACCTTCAGCACATATGGTTCAATGCTAGTTTATCGCAGTTTGGTCCATTTCAATATACGCTGTCTTTCTGTTACATATTTACCAGACTGCTGCCTGCAGTTTGTCTGGTGTTCACACAGATTCTGTGATGTAAAGTTTTTTTTATGTACGTGGCATCCTAACCTGCTGGCATATCTAAAGATATATTTATATATATATATGTGTGTGTGTGTGTGTACACTGTGCGGCTTTTTAAATTCTCTGCTTGCTGTGTGTCTTGTAGATTTCACCTACACCCTGCAGGCATTTCATAAGACTGACTGAGCTTTGTCAATTGTGGTCTGCTGGGGCATGTGTTGAAATTCCTGAACTGAAACCAATAGCTACCAAGAGCGGATTTTGAATGGGGGAAGTGCCACTTTGTATGCAAACCCAAAAGATATTCAGTCAGGGAAAAAATATAGCCAATAAATTCTGTTCTGTGTGTTTGTAAAGTAGGGGATAACTAAACTTTAATATGTCATGGAGTACTGGTCCCAGGAAAAAGGGAAGGAGTGACACCTCATGTTAGATAAACTTTTTCTTTTTCTTCTTCTTTTGATAATCAAATGTAGTTGCAATTAATCAGGACTAAGATATTCCACATGTGGCAGGACACTTTATCCCGTTCAGCCTCCCCCGCCCCGAAGGTGCCCGGACCCCAGTTTCCGAGCCAGCACCGTGCGGTTAGGTTGGGCTTAGGTAGGCTTGTTTTCTCCAGCAACGAACCCCGCGGATCCGCCCAGGAAGTGGCAGACACGGGGCAGAGCGAGCGAGCGAGCGAGCGAGCGGAGACACAGCCAAGTCACACGTAACGTTAACTTCCCACGACTTGTCAGAGAGTTGAGAAACTACTAACTTTTTAAAAGTCCAGCTTGTTTGTCCATGTTTGTTAGGGGGGGGGAATTCACTTCCTTTCCCTTAAAAGACAGGACAGAAATCTGCTCTGATCGACGGCGGTTCGCTCGATTAAATTAACACGGGGTTTGAATGGCGGGGTTTTATTTAATTTCGCGTAACGCGAGCGCTCTGCGGAAAAGTAACGTCTGTGCGCGAGACGTTTAACCGAAGCTGGGGAGTTAAAAGTTTTGAGAGGTTTTTGTTCGCGTGAAGGTAACGGTACTTTTCTTTTCTTTTTTTTTTTTGTTTGTTCTCGTCTTTATTTCACCCTCTCCGGATCCTGTTATCATGACGGTAAGTTAAGTTGCACCTTGAAAGCAGTTTGTTTTTCCTGTCTTGTCACTTCTTCCTGAATTTAACATTTTTTCAAATGAACTCTGGCCTATGTGCCATTTATCCGTGTGTCTCAGTTGAGATTTAATGCTTTGCTTTTAAGAAAGGTTCGTGTTGATTATAAAGCCTGTGTTTTTTTTCTTCAATGGACTCCTTTAGTCAACGTTTGTTTGATTGGAGGGGTGTGTACGTTAAATGCTTCCAACTTAGCGCTAGCTTAAAGCTGAAATATTTGTGTTTTGTTGTTTATATGTCCATGTTTACAGCTAAGTTAAGATTTGTACATTTCTGTTCCTGTGACAAATCTAAAAAACAAACAAACAAACAAAAAAAAAGAAAGAAAAACAAATCCTAGTTTCCAGTTGTGGTGTAGTTTGATGTGTCGATCCTGTGTTGTTTGCGGTAGCAGTGTTATTAGCAGGTAGCTTGTATGTGTCAGCTGTTAAAGCCCAGCTGTGACACATGTTCATGTTTACACATACACAGACAATGTTTTGATAAAATAACCTGGAGGTATTTGGCTCTGTAAACCATTGTTATTCAGGAACTATCATCACAATGAGTGTATCATTGGGTGGACTCCTATTCACATTGTTCAGAGGGCTAATCTGTTTAACTAAACAGAGACAAGCCAAGAGGAGAAGCAAACATACTGTAATAGGCCTAAAGGTAAAGGCTAAGCTCACCAGACAAGGCTCCTCTGTACTGATAGGAGATAGGAGACAGGGAGAGTGGACGTTGTCTCCAGCTGTTGCCGGTGTTTGACCTTCGTTCTTCTGTTTTGGACCTTTTGAAGCAAGGTCAGTGATCTGAGAGCACAGGACGAGGAGGAGCACTGTTGCACTAGAGTTATTCATAACAGATGCTTTCTATTTTTTATTTTTTTGTGTCTGTGTCCACCCTTTGGCCCATCCCTGACCCTGCTTATAGGCACGTATTGACTAGAAAGCATTAATTTATGATGATTTATTGATGACACATTGTAATGTGCTCCAGCAGTTCTTTCCCATTCACACACACACACACACAGTTTGGGTATAGAAGAAAGAGGGCATAAAACACAGTCACTTGTGATTAATCTTTTTTAATCTCCTTTAAGCTACAAAATGTACAACAGCCTCTTAAACAAGTTTCCTTTTGTACTTAAAGCAACACCTGATGATCCAGCCATTAGTTGTGTTTATCCACATTATTTATTAATGTTGAAAGCAGATTTAAAAGGAACATAGGGCTTATAAAATGTAGTAATGCATCCGTATCTTGGTCTGTAAATGGTGTTGCCCAACACATTATTTCCTTTACACAGTCTATTGGCAGTCGCTAGACTTTAAAATTTGTTAGATTAAAGAAGATCAGTGGCATAGATGAGCTGACTTACACAGAGAAAAACAGGGTGGTGCTGTGGCTTACAAGAGCACAACTCAAGCCAGGAAGGGAGTATAAATACAGAATAGGGGCGGTTAGAGCTGACAGAACAGACTTAGAAACTATATTAGAGTCCAGACAAAGAGGGAGAAGAACAAAATGATGTAGAAAGCTGATGAAATGAACAAGACGCAGTTGCATCAGAGAGGAAAAAAAATAAGTGATGGGATTGAGACACCAGTGGGAGATGAGATGACGAATGCAATGAGAGATTTAAAAAGTGAGGAATGTACATGCTAGTGAAAGAGAGATAAGCGAAGTCAGGAATGTATGTAGGAAAAAGTTGCCTAATCTTAATATGGAATCACCACATCTTGAGGTACCTAGTGCATGTTTTCCTCTTCCTGTCATCGTGTCAAAAGCAGAAACAGGCCTGTTCCTGGAAATGGTGCACAGCAGCTTAAGCATGTTTTAATGTAACGTCTACTACCACACAGCTGCAGCAACAGACATGCAAAATATTTCATCATGTGCAACAGAGTTGAGTTTTGAACAGAAGAGTAGACACCGGTGTTTCCACTGCAAATCTCTTGAGTTTCTAAATCTTTCCTCCCTTCACTGAGGATGTGCTGCTCCAAGTCCTAATCTTTCTGCCTGTGTTGTCTTCAGATATTTATTTTTTTCCTCATCCTTTTACACTTACGCTTGTTTCCTGTCATATTTCACACCGCATGTGCATCTGTCTTTGCAGCCATTGGCCTTTTCTCATGTATCTGGCATGCTGCAGTGCAATAGGGCAGCACCCTGTTTAGAAACATATTGTTGAGATACTGCATTAACCACATTGGGCTTTGTTGAACGATCACATCATATAATATTATCATCATGTTGAATATTAAGTGCTAAAACTGAATTAAAGCATTAGATAATATAATCTAAAGGTATTCACGTATTCCAAAACATATTTATAGTGTAAATATAAACATTTAGTGGTACCAATACTGACTTAACCAGTTTAAACGTGCATTTTAAGAAAGCAAGTTTCTCCACAATAGCAACTGGTTTATGTCCTTTGTGGCAAAACAAGCCTGCAGCATTTACAGTGAATGTAAGCGAGAGGTTGTGTGGTTGCTGCTGATTTCTTGTTTAGAGATGTAACTATATTGTGTACGCCACACCCTTCCATGCAGGCTTGTATAATGCTTTGTCCTCTTGTTTCATTTGTTACATCTAGTCTCATCTATTTCTTTTCTTTTTCCCTTTGAGACTTGCTTCTGATAAATGGCTCTACAGAGAAACGACCTTGATATACACAGACAAGAGTTGTGTCCTTCAGGTTTTGTGAGTTTCTGTCAAAGGTTGACGTGAAGGTCAGTGAACGTGACGCTGTATACTCTCTTTCTTTCTCGTCGCAGCCCGACCTCCTGAACTTCAAAAAGGGATGGATGTCCAAACTGGACGACAGCGGAGAGGTAAAGAGCAATAAAGCCGAGTGTCATACTCCAGTCAGAAGTAACATCCTCCTCTCCTTCCGTCTTCACTACCCTCCTCCTTCATTCCCTCCTTCCTAATGAGAAAGGTTGTGTGTAAGGCGATAGCGGTAGATTATCCTGGTTATCACAGTAATAGCTCGGTGGCTTGAGGCACAACAGGTGTCTCCTCTCTTTGAATGACATGCTTGAGTGAATTAGCTTCTGGCTTCACACATCACATACTGGAAGTCTTCGGTTTTACTCGAGGCCTTCCTGTGTCCCCGCCCTGTCAGACCAGCCTTATTCTAATAATGAAATGTCAACGCAACTCTGGTTGGTGTTACATTCTCAGATATTTTCACTGTATTGTTTTGATAGCTTTCATAGTGAAGTTGCTGATCCCAGTTCAGTCTTGGATTGATTGATATCTTGTGTGTTTAGTGGAAGAAGCATTGGTTTGTTCTGACGGATGCTGGACTGAAGTACTACAGAGACTCCAGTGCAGAGGAGGTATATTTTTTTAAATTACACGTTCCTTTTTTTATAATATCCTAAAATAGTATTTATAAAACACAAGCTTGCATGAGCGTTCCGAGCATAAACAAGCATATTGAATCATCAGGTTGTGAACGTATCATTGTGTCCGCTGTGCAGAAAGATGATATGGACGGGGAGATTGACCTAAAATCCTGCGTGAAGGTGTCTGAGTTTGATGTGGAGAAGAACTACGGCTTTCAGATCCAGGCGAGTATCTCGGTCACGTGTTAGACTCTTTCAGAGACTCTGCATGTGACGGATTTTCTTCCATTATTCCTCCCTTTTTGTCTCCACCGAACACACCCACTTCCAGTGTCTGCCTCATTTTTTTGTTGCTGCGTTATCATGACTCACATCTCTGTCAGTTTCTCCGCCACCTTTCTCTGTTTATCTCTCCCTTTCCGTTTTCCTTTATCAGCTCATATGTCATCCTGGTTCTGTCACATCTCTGTGTCTCCCTAACCTACTTCCTCTTCTGTTCTCCAGACGCGAGAGGCTGTGTTCACACTGTCTGCCATGACGGCTGGAATCAGGCGGAACTGGATAGAGGTTTTAAAGAAGTGTATCCGGCCCAGCAGCTCTCCAGACCTCACACAGTAATTGCCAGATGAATTGTTAAATATAAAAGCTTGAACATGGAAGCAGCTTTAGTGTGGGGCATTCGAGATTTGAGAGGCTAAAATTAAGTGATATAGTTAGTTAATGAAAGTGCTAGTTTATTGACATAAGTGACGTAATTACATATTGATAGCTGATTAATTACCATGTTACAATTAACTCTTTCTTCTCCCACCTTAATATAGCAAAGAGGTTACTTAGTTTTCTCTATTTCACTCATATCAATGTTAAAACCAGCAGCGTCTGTGGAGGCTGTGTGCTTTATTCTTTATTTTTGAAGTGCTTGCTCACACTCTGTGTTTTACCACTGGTTGCCTTAGCGTTGTTTCAAATTGCTGCAGGTCAGCCTTGGATAAATACAGTCAGATAAGAGCCTGTATCACTCACATGCACCAGTAACTTTGTTCCTGTTTTAGTTGCTATATACTCTGGCAGATTCAGATGAATCAAAGTCCCATTAATAGCTTTGAGTGTCAGTATAAAGTATGTTTTCATAATGACTCAGTGCCAGCTGTGCCTCGAGTGTCCAGGCTTTGTTTGCAGTTGCTTATTATATCAACCCTCATGAATTTGCAGTTGATCAGTTACTTCTTTCATGGATTTAAAGTAGAATTTACAAGGTTATCTGAAAGTAGAAATGAGAAATCATGCCTTGATTTTTTTTTTTTTTTTAAGGGTCCATATTTTACACTTTAGCAGGGTTTTATTTGAAGTTTTGATATCTATAATGAGATGGATTTGTGGTTTTAAGTACCACAAGTCTCCTCTCTCAGGCTTCTCTTTGGAGCTCTGGCAAGCTCTGAGCCTCTCTTCTGATTGGCTGACTGTTTTCTAAAAATATTTCACATAAACACTCAGTGAACCAAAATCCTGCACGGTTGGATGGCGGATACTGGTGGGCGGGGCTTAGGGCATGGCTGAGGGTCTTGACTGCTCTGTTGTGACATCACAAAGTTACAGAAGTCTAAACGGCTGGTTTTTACAGCTCAGTTTCTGAATACAGGCTGTGTGCATTTCTCTGTGGACTGAGCGCTTTGATACTTTCACAGTGTTAATATAGAACCTAGACCTGCTTTATAATCAAATAAGACATGGAAATTTTACTTTATGCAATATGGGACCTTTAATTATTATTTTTACTTAGATTACTTTGATTTAAAATGTATTTATTCATCTCTATTTTTCCTAATTTTCTCTAGATTACCTGACAGCAGCAGTGACAAGGAAAACTCCCACTCACGCTTTCTGCTGTCTTCACGTCGCCCGTCATCACGTCACAGTGATGTTCAGTCAGAAGTTCCGACCTCCGCCCTTCCATCTCAGCGTAGGTTTGACTACGTCGAGCTGTCCCCTGTTCCCGCCTCCTCCGGTCCTCTCCCAGCCAGTCAGAGAGAAGCAGGAGAGGGGCAGGGGAGGGAGCACATCCAGTGGCAGGAGGAGAGGAACACGAGCAGCCAGTGGGAGGCTGTGCTGTCCAGGAAGGGCACTGGCATAGGAGCGAACCAAAGGCTTCGCATGGAGGATGAAATAGAGAGAAAGTGGGCCGAGTTTGAACGCATGCCGTTAAAGGAGATGGGCTCTTTACCATCAGTGGGATCACGGTCCTCCAGCCATTCAGCCAATGAGGCGCTGCAGAGGGAGGTAGTGCGTGAAGATGATTTTCCAATTTGCAAATTAAATAAAATGCAAATTAACCTTTCATCTGTCCGGATGAAGTAAACATTTTCTGTTTCTGCTTTTTAACACCTGAGTCACTCTTTAACTGACTCGCCCCTGTTCTTCAGCAGTGTTTTCCATTTGAAATATTACACGGTGGAAAATCAGAAGTACAAAATTGACATGGGAGATACTGCTGAAACCTCTGTCTGTTCTGTCTCTGTGTGATGTGATCTCTTAGTTTGAATCTGTTTGTGGACTCTGGCACGAAGGCTGTGTACACATGACATCACCATGATGCTCGGCGAAGAGCTCTGCTGATGTGTTATCATACAGTTCATATGATTCATAAACAGCTGTTACATTCATGATAAAGAGAAGCCCAGAAACCCAGACATGTCCTGTGTGTTTACGCTTCTTCTTCAGCTAGAATCTGATTAGACAGGCTTTCAAAGGTCAGCTGTGAAGGGGGTTAAAGGTCATACAGCTTGAACTTTGAGCACACTAACAAACATAAGGGTAGCAGCAGAGCAAACGCTGGCATCATCGGTCTCTCCTCGAGCTGGTGGTTCCTCCAGTGATTGTGTGTAGATGTTGGCAGTGGGACTCTGCGGCAGATTCACTGATTTAGTGAAAATGTTCAGTTTATTTTGTGTGTAAATTATTCCTGCTAGGTTTGGTTAAGCACAATGTTTGTACCTCATAGTTTATAATCCCAGAGACTCCCGTTTCTTCATATCCTAACGCTGACTGCTCATGTCTTCCACTGCCAACAGCAGCTTTTGTGCCGTCTCATGTAAACATGCCAATCACATAATAAATTGATTTCCGGTCCGCCACCTCTGTCGCTCAGTGGGCTTTACCTCCACCCTTGTTTTTTCTCAGGTGGCGTCACTGAGGCAGCAGTTGGAGGAGCTACAACGAGGGGGAAGAGGAGGAGTAGGAGGGAGAGGTGTGCGGGGCGGCTGTGGCCCTGAGGCCCCCTGCGGCCGCAGCCTGGCAGCCATGGAGCGCGCTCACCGACACGCGCTGGAGGAGCTGCAGAGGCAGCACGACCGCCAGATCAAGGAGCTGGAGGCGGAGAAGGACAGGCTGCTGCTGGAGGAGACGCAGGACACGGCGCGAGGTCAGCAGAACAGAACAGACGGAGACCAGAATCACCGTTGTCTTATACAACTGTTACAGCACAGCTTTTTACTTTTACTGAGCCGTTAAATGGCCGGTCATTGAGGAGGTTATGTGATGAAGTAGGTTGGGGTCAAAGGTCAAACAGAGTTCACTGTTCACTGTTCACTCTAAGCACTATAGGAATCAGGTCTTATCATCAGGTTATCTTTCGTGTCTAACTGCACTTTAAGCAAAACATGTATAAAAAGCATCACCCTCTCTCCACTCTCGAACACCTGTGAATTATATAATGTCATAAATCTTTGAATATGTTGTTAATACACTTCTTTTAAGTTGACTGTCATATTTAGGCATAAGCATTTAATGCAGTGTTAATGTTAGAAGTTGTGTCTGTGTTTGTGCTTCAGTGATGGAGGCTTTGAAGAAGAAACACAAAGAGGAGCTGGAGAGAGAGTTGGAGAAAGCGAAGAGGCTAAGCAGCGGGGTGCTAGACTCGCAGACCTTGCGAGCCCAACAACAGTAAGTAACTTCTCATCCTGTGATGGAGATGTTCACTGGCCACCCACAAACACGTGGACTCCGGAAACACAAGCAGCCAGTTTTTATGTCTGTTAGCACGACACAGAATCCATCAAGAAACATTATTAAACTGAAATAAAGAGCTTGCACCCTAACCCTGTGAAAGCCTTTAGTGCATATTTCCTTGGAAATAAATTCTTGGTCGTTGCCTGGCCCTCATTCTCCAACAGTGCAGGCCAACATTGGTAATTTATGTGAATAGCTCTCTTGTGCTTTTAAGTGGGAGCTAGCTGACCACAAAAGGGTTTTCTGTGAAATAAAAAGGTAGAATTTGCAGACTCTACAACAATCCAGGGTTCCTTGTCTAAGCAAGGCCATTACCGCGGCGGCCACTGGGTCCTGTCAGGCACTTAAGGAATGTAGAAGAATTTGGTCATGGATTAGTTTCCTTTTGTAAGCTTCACAAGGCCTTTGACACAACGCTGTCTCAGATGCTGCTACTGGAACCTGCATTTTAGGGCTTATCTGTGCTGCCTACGCTGCGTTTCTTTTGCTATTTGCATGCTCTTCCTTATTTTTGTGGTTATTGGTCATGAGCAGTAAAGTTGTTTTGAAACCACAGTAGAAAATACTTTCCTCATGAAAGTGGAAAAAAACACTCATACTTTCTCACAGCATGTTGCTGTTATTTAATGCAATACATACGATCTAATATTATACTTTACTGTAGAAATGCACAGTGAGCATTTAATAGGAAGATTTCTTGTGAGGTTAGTTTTGTGCATGTACAGTATAAGAAATGGGGATCTCAGTGGAGCAGCGCTGTCACAGTTCTGCATGATCTCTATATTGATTTCTACAACAGTTTTATGTGGTGTTGGTCTGTTTCCGCAGGGCAGAAACTCAGTCCTTGCAGAGAGAGCTGGCTGGACTGTCTGAGCGCTATTCTCAGAAGTGTCTGGAGCTGAACCGAGCCGAGCAGAACAACGCAGAGAGAGAGAGAGAGATCAGCCGCAAAGAGAGAGATATGGAGCAGCTGAGGAAGGAGAACCAGGTGAGTTATCAGCAGATTGTAAAAACGTACTCAGAGCAACGGGACAGGTGAAGGAGCAGTTTTTTTATGTTTTAGTTGAAGTGAAGGATTGTTCTCCTTGATGTTGCACTGGCAGGTATAACTCTTAAATACAACGTGACATTTTTACAGGCTGTGTAACTATAAATAAACTATTACAATTTGAAAGGCATGGTCCCAAATGTCTGAGCCATGACTGTAATTAGGCCTCACATCACTGTTATTCACTATCCAGGCTCAAAATAAGACTTGTGGTCTTACATAGCCAGAGTTCATTGTCTGTAAGATTTAAGCCACTCAAAGGGTGTCATTCAAAATGATAAAAACAAAACATTTTCCTCTGCAGGACCTAAAGGCCCGTTGGATGGAGGAGATCGGCCGTATACGATCTACCATCACAGATCAGGGCTCAGGGGACAACAAAGACAGGAACTGCGAACTAGAGGTAAAGGTGCTTATACTGTAGACTCAGAAGTGACAGCAGGGGGGGGGGGGTCCGATATAAGTCAACAACAGTTACTGTGGTCATCCAATTCTTAAGGAGTTGTCTGAAAATGTTGATATTTAATCTAAAATCAGTGACTTTGTTTTAATTTTAAGTATCACAAAGCTGCACAGGTTTACCACCTTTAAAAGAAAGTGTGTAGTTACTGGATTTAGTGAAGGTGTTGCTTAATGACACTTCATCAGGGAGAAGCACAGCCTGTCTGCTGTCCTGACAATGACAATGACATGTCACCTAACATATAATAAAACAAAACCTTAATTAGCAAAAACGTAGCATTTAATTTCTGGTATTTCTGGTCACCAAACTTGTGTTGCAGTTTTCAGAATACAAGTGGAATGTCAATTGGCCAGAAGCCCAAGTTATGTGCTGTAAAAATTACAGAGAAACACTGTTTATCATAAATCAACCAGAGCACAATTACTGTGCGTTCTTGTTGGACTCGAGAGATAAATATAACAGTGATTTAGGGTGATGAAAATATGTTCTGTGTGTTGTTTTTTTGGCAGTAAAAGAAAACCACAGTTTTGTTTTTCTCCCAGGTTCTTCTCAGGGTGAAAGAAAAAGAGATCGAGTACTTACACAAGGAGATCAGCTGTCTGAGGAATGAACTGCAGGTTCTGAACACGGTATTGTGTGTTGATCTTTTGTACAAATATGTGGGGTTTCTGCGTGAACTTTACACTAGTAGGTGAATAATGTGGAATGTTAATCCTCAGATCTTGCTTCAATGTCTTATAGCTGGAAAGATCCCAGAATAAATCTATATAGTTGGCATAGGTGGTCAGTAAACATGATTTATCTCATTTTAGACAGAAAGAATACATGTTTTCTTCGTAGCTGATGTGATGTCATGCTAAGATAGCACTACAGCTGGCTGATGTAGACTGAGGAGCTTACGCCTGTCTATCACTCTTTGCTCTGCAGGAGAAACGGCTGGCTTGTGAACGATATACAGAGGCGCATGAGGAGCTGAGTGGGATGAAGGGCCGGAGCGAGCGAGAGATCCAGAGTCTGAAGGAGCACTTGAGGCTGGCCATGGCTGCTCTGCAGGAGGGGCAAAAGCTGGGCAACAGCCTGGACCACTGAGAACCTGCTGCTGGTACTGACGCGCTGGCGGACACAGTGACAGGTGTGGACTGATGTAGTACAGGCAGGGAAACGGTATGAAGCGTCACAATAATGCAGCTGATGTCAGTGCCCCTGTGGAGATTCTGTGAGGCGTTGTATTTGTATTTGCTTGTATTTTTAAAAATTCTTCTAATCTGTGCATCTTTTTTGTGTTTCAGACGTGTCTGCACTGTGGTGACTGAATCAAAGAGACACAGGAGGAGCAGAGGAGATGATTGTTGGACTTGTACAGTTCCAGCTGTGTGGGGACCATGATAGTGCCTTAGTTTTCAATCGTTCTGCCAATGAGCAGGTTAGAGTAGCTAGTAGCTGGTTTCATTACACTGGGCCACACATGATATATAAAACTGCACTTTTATTTCCCCCAGTCTCACTTTTCTTTTTTTTTTTTGTGAGTGCAAGCGTGAATGAGTGCGCATTTGGTCTTAAAACTGGAATATTTGTTGAGTGACCTTTTCTTTTCTTTTCTTTTTTTTTTTTATCAGGTATTATAGATAAACAGTTCATGCTGTATCAGCTTCTTTTGTTGGATAAACTTCTCAATGCCACTGTGTCTTCTGCCTGAGAGCAGGAGTTAACGCAGTTACAGTAGAGCTACTGTCATCTCAGTTTTCTGTTGTACAGCTTTTGAGTCATGTTTACTCTGTGAAAAATGGCACACATTTCATTAGAAATGGGAGCTTATCATTTGATGTAATTATTTTTCTACCTAGTAATATTCTTTCTTGTATTGTGCTTGCAAATACGAAATTTAAAAAAAAAATGGGATTAATACAGGACAAGACAGCAAACGTTTCTAATTCCTGGCGACCTTAATTGCAAGTTGATCTAATTGTATAGAAGCATATTCAAGGTCAGCTTTCTTTGGGGATGCTTGCAAAAGCTGTTGAATGAACGTTATCCCACGTCACAGATGTCTTTATTTTTAAACCATGTCTGAGAAGCACGCTTCCAGTCTGCCCTGATCATTATTGGCATTTATTTGCCACCACCACAACAAAATGACAGGTGTTGCATCAATGAGCCAATTTTTTATTGACAGTATGTATTGTGATAAAATGACTTATCTACCTGCCTTTTGGAAACTTTTTTCATATTTAATGTACTGAAGAGGCTGTATCATCTTTGTAAATTATACACATTTTTTGCAATCAATAAAAAGAAAAGAAACAAACTTATGGTGTGTAATTTCACTGGTACACTTATGATTGCACATGTTGTTCTTCGTGCCTTTAAAGAAATAGACTATTAAGTATATATACTTAATAGAAATTGACTATTGATATATTCAGCGATTACTCATTGCAGTTTCAGGAATATATGAAAAATTTGAATGTACTGTAACCTAGAAATGTTCAGTTCTCGTCAAGACTTTAGTTGTTTGTGTTTTTGCTCAACTGATTTGATGCGTAGTGTATTTAAATAAAAATACAGAAATTGTTTTATTTATTTTTAAAGGAACAACAATATAAGAAACACCTCAAAGTAAAATGCAGTTCAGTTCAAAAACAATAATTACTTTTCGGTTTGTACCTGTTACTCCTGACTGACCGTCTCCTGTCTTTAATCAACCTTCCCGCTAGGTGGCACCACTGTGCTCGGCAACATAATTACACCACCGAGGAAGTAAAACCGGAAACGCTGTAACGGCTACAGTCATGGCGGCCACGGCGGCGACCCGAACGGCAGCTGCTGCCTCCAAAGTTGTCAAACCAATTTTTAGCCGGGACCTGGACGAAGCCAAGCGCAGGGTCCGGGAGCTGTACCGAGCCTGGTACCGAGAGGTCCCGAACACAGGTATGTCGCTCCGCTGTGGCGGGTAAATAGGGTGTATTAAAAAAGGCAGTGCGAGCGTCAAGGTCGTGTCTATGTTGAGGTTCAACATAACGACTAACGTTAGCTGCTAGCAAACAGCAAGATAAACATAACAAGACATTTTGCAGACGCTCTCTGCTCCACAAAATAATATATTTATAATATAAACGTTAATATTGTTATTTAAACTAAACGAATGACGAGAAACACATAAACTGCGAGCGTGTATACCTTGAAATATTTACTCCTGCAAATATGTATTCCGTCTCCAAAAAACATTGTCCCGTGTTACACTTGCATTTTGCCTGAAAAGTTTTATTCTGATATTAGTCCGTAAGTGTTGGAAAAGCCCCATTTACTGTTACTGCTGTCGATGCTAATCATTTGTTCTGTGTTGATTGTGGTGTCATGGTTAAAGTTTTGGGATGTAAACGTGTCTCTTCCTAGTTTAGTCTTTCTATCATCATAAATAGATTGTATGTTTACATTGAGCTGTGTTTTAGATTACAGGTTAACGGTAATGATGTTTTGTGTTTTTATATTCTCAACAAATCAGTAAGTAAGTACCAAAACCAACAATTTATTTATCAAACAGTGTATGTGCAGCCTGATATAACCTTCCTCATTTTAAATTGCACTGGGTGAGAGTTTAGTTTTGGTCTTTTCATGGGTTTTGCTGAGTAATGTATAGAATAAGGATGAAAGCAAATTAAATATTAATAATAATTAAAGATGAGTTCCTGGGTGGATACTTTTTCACTCTCGTATTTCTTCCTCTCCAGTTTCTACATTTCAGCTGGACATCACAACACGTCAGGGAAGAGACAAAGTGAGGGAGATGTTCGACAGAAACAAGCATGTCACCGACCCCCGTGTGATTGACATGTTGGTCATTAAGGTAAAAACAGCCTTCAGTGTTTCCTCTACATTCATTTAGCAGTGGCTGAGCCTTGCTCTAATCTGTGAACTGCGTCGACCATCATTTTAACTCGCTTACTGAACTGAAAGGCTGCCCGGTCCCTCTCATCTGTTGAATGAGTGTAGAGCATGCTGTTTCCTCCCAGGTGTACTTAAATGTTGTTTGTGTTTATTTAACCTCCAGGGTAAAATGGAACTCCAGGAAACGATCCACGTCTGGAAGCAGAAGACCCACATAATGCGCTACTTCTCCGAGACCGAGGAACCTCGTCCCACTGACTTCCTGTCCAAATTCTACCGGGGTCACGACCCATGAACTGTGTAGCTGTCTGCTGATCTCTGACCCCACTTTGCTTGTGTCCAGTGTAACAGATGTTCCCCTTTACTGTAAATATACACTTAACAATCACAAGCCTAAAGTTGTCTTTTATTTGCAATCAAAGCGCTATCAGAATTAATTTAAAGAGACGGTTCAACAGAAAACATGTTTCGTAACGGACATCGCTGTGAACAGTTTCGATGAAGCTTTTCACAACATCGATCATTTGGAGAGTTTGAATGAACCATCCCTTAAAAGATAGAAGTACGAGCTGTTGGTCTGGTATTTTATGTAGGTAAATCCTGTACTGAAGGTAGGCAGCACCTCTAAGTTGGTATTTATTCAGTTTACTCTATAGATTATATTTTAATTGGTGTTTCATTCAAAATAGATTTCAGGACAGACTTGTCTCATAAACAATGAATACTAATGTCATCATAGTTTGTTACATTCAGGTATCACATGTATGACAGATGCTATCAACTTCCACCGGCATTTTACAATTGTCAATCCCGTTTATTAAGACTTAAAAGTAGTGCATGCAAATACAGTGCGCTACGATCGGCCTGGAACAGCCCTGTCGTAGTGTCAGTAACAGCAAAAACCCTGAAACCAGTGCAGACAGAGGCGACTTAAGACGACAGCAGAGAAAGGCATTAATCTGCTCGGAGGCTCACAGACCTCTCCCGGAGGTGGTGACAAAACAGGATGATCTGTGGAGGAGAGAAAAAGTTTTTAAGTGTGACTGGTGACTTATGTAAAAAAAATTAAATGAAAAATTATCTCATGCAACTCTTCAACTCCAAAAACGGACACAACTGACCGACTGCAGTCTGTTCATCAACAGCCTCAAAAACCACGAAACAAAGCACACAAGGACATTGCAATGAATTCTTCCTCTCTCTACTGGTGCATTTGAGTCATCAATGTGGGGACAATGGTTACGGTAAGTACATCATTTTGTAAATATAATAATGATATTTAAGATTCTGGTTTGATGTGTGAATCCAAGAGTAAAACCTTATGTTTCCCAATGTCTCCCACAACTGTTGCCCATGCACCAAATAGACTGGGAAAGTGTGTGTGTGTGTGTGTACGCGCTTTGACACAATTCACAGTGAAGCTCACAACCCAAGCCAGTGATACCTGATAACCAGGAAGTATACAGTCCCTTCAGTCGTCATCGTCATCGTCCTCGGGGACAAAGATGTCGTGCTCCTCCAGCAGCGCAGCAAAGTTCTTGCTGATCAGAGTCCCCACATACAAGAAGGGCACCACTACCAGAGCAATCCGGATTAGGCCGAAGGGGGTCTGCTCCCCAGTGTCACACATCCCACCATAGAAACAACTAAGTTAGTTCAAGTCAAGCAGCTTGTCCAAGGATGACTACTACTAAATCTGCAAGAGAGACTGCAGTAGATAGAAGATATACACCCCCCCCCCCCATGGATTTATTATTCCACTGTGCTTCTACTCATGGGTCTATTCCTTCAGGGTGAACCCTCCCTCCTCCTCCCCCCTCTCTCTCCCTCTCCCCTGTGTGTCTATTTCCAACCGAGCTGTTATCCACTCACCACACCTCGAGCCCCCAAATCAACACTCACCTTCTTGGGTTTGGGCAGAATGCCACCGGATGATGTGCACACGGCTGACCGGCACGGAGTCACCGCTCTGCCCGGTCCGCCGGAGGCAGAGGTGCGGGTGTTTCTGAGGACCGACAGTCTGACCAGGCGACCGAGCGCCGACGCCATGATCACAGCTGGAGATGCGGCAGCAATGCGGAAAAACGGGAGGAGGAATTCCGGACGTGGAGGAGAAACAGCGCCGCCCTGCGTCCATGTAACAACACACCACTCTCACACTCTAATAATAATCCTCACAGGCAGGTTATTTCTGCACTATTTCAGCAACTACAATAAGTTGAGACGGGGGGAATAAAAGACACAGGTAAAGAGGTGGTTTCCAAACTTTCTCTTGCAATATGTGAAGTTGCAGTTTACATTGAATTGCCATAACCTTTAGCAGCCACATATTCAGAGAAAATAAAACAGTGGTTGATTATATTACATACAAAATCAGACAGAAAATCCAACGAGAAAAATTCAAAACGTTAAAGCAAACCAATAAATACTGTACAGCATTAAATATTTACAGACTCCCTATACACCTTAACTTGGTGAGGAGCCGAAAGAACACTATTAGTGGCTATTTCGTGATGAAATGCATGTGACTGAGGGATGACATCACGTGAATACACTGGCCTTGGAAGAGTTATATAAGTGATGCATACTGTAAACACATTTAAATGTTCTTTCACCCTCACTGTCAGTAATAAACTATAAAGTAAGAAGTTATTTCCTTTGCCATCCAAGTCCACAGAATCAATATCATTCAATTTAAATTTTTACACACTTCCCCATATGCAAGTTAAATAATTTAAATAAAGTTCATTGTACAAACACAATATAAACCAAAACAACCAAAACAATACAAATAAAATCCCTACCTACAAATGAGCAAAGAAATCTCTCAAGTAACAGAAGTTAAATTTGTACTTAGTGAATCAAACAAGATGTAAACAGCCTCAAATTAACCCTTAGTGTGTCCTTAGTGCAGAACCATCCACAGCTTACATCCCTTTCATCCTCGCTCGAGCGCCTCGTACCGCTTCGTGTGACACAGCGCCGACGGGAGCGGCGGCGCCTCATCACTAAACAAAGAAACACAGTTAAGACGTGTATCGTCGACTGTTGTTATCGAGCGTCGGATAAATCTACCTGAGTCTTCCTCACCTGATGTTTGAAGGACAGACGCCTGAAGAACTTGATGACCTCGAACACGCCAGGTTTGACGGGAGCCCCGGTCTTGTTGCCTTCCCCTAGTCTCACAATTTGTCCCTTGGTGATAGCGGCTCTGAGGCTCATGCTCTTGACTATCCGAGCGCTGGGCTCCGAGTCAGTTGTGGGGCGGGAGGATACGGTGATGTAGGAGGCGTCCTTCTGATGCTCCTCATAACTCACTGCCGGGGAGGAAGCGGGAGAAAACAGAAAGTAGGATGTTTTTTTATTGCTTTATTCTACTTCTCAACACAGCTTGGTGACCAGACTTGGTGCTGACTTTTACCTGCAGAGGTGACTGCGGTGTCTGTGGTACTAGTGAGCTCCAGCAGGATTGTGGGATATGCGGAGTGCAGCAGGAAGAGCTTTCTGATGAGCGGCTCTGCTGCAGCAACACCTGGTGCCACCTGTGCAGCCAGGACATAGGTCGAGTATTTCATTGACGGCTCCAGTTCAAACTCAAAGACAAAGCAGTGAAATCAGCTGTGAACATGATTCATACAGAGCAGTGCTCTTCCTGTTTTATATATATATATATATATATATATATATATATATATACATATACAATATTCATTGAGCATAACTGATTTTGCCTCCATTATCCTCCTGTTCTCTTGCGGCAGACTCACGGTTGTCTTGGTAGCGTTCCTCTGTGCATTGATTGGTTCGCTGGCCCAAAAGAGGAAAGCTGATTGGCCGGTCGAGGTGGAAATTGCAGAAGTTTGCAAAACGAGACGAGGGCACACGAACTCCGCTGCCCAGAGGAGGTGCCCGTTTGCCCCGTCAATGACCTGCCCCTGACAGACGGAGAAGAGGGCAAAAACACGACAATTACAGCAAACGCAGAGGCCGGGTAAAGAATGTCCCAGCAGAGCTTTAATTCCTGTAACAACTCAATATCGCCAAATGAAAAACAAAAGAGATGTTTAACCAGGACTTTGTGCAGCTTACGAGCCTCTGTATTAATATGAGCTTTTTGTTTATGTTTTACCTCCATGATGCCGTTTGCTGAATGCTGAAAGAAAAGGTCAAGGATGCCGTCATCATTGTAGTGTCCCAGGGCTGGTTGGCTGTGACAGGAAAAGAAATAAACTCAGCAAAATTCTGATATATATATATATATATATATATATATATATATACTGTAGAACCCATTTTGTGACCTGCAGTTAATAAGCTTAAATAACATGTAATGTGATGTGCAGGGCTTCACCTGTGGATGGGAGCTGAGCTGAAGGTCCATTTTTTACGCATGTCCCTCTGTTTGAGCACCGACAGTTTGCTGGAGCCATAAACCACCAGCCAGTCGCTCCTGGTGGAGTTCAGGTTAGAAACGGTGTCCAGGCTGTTGTGGTTGTTGCCAAAACCAGCCACAAGAGGGAGCAGGAAGTCCACACGCTCAGATCCTCTAGACACATGATGGAGAGACTGGGATTTAGTTCAGTTCAGTTTCACGATTTCTGTTTAACTCCAGTGCAACGCAATCACCTGTAAACGTGTATGAAGGAGGATGAATTGGTTTTCTTCTGCTCCTCCCACCCTGGATCTCTAATTTTAAGTGCCTGAGTTACAGGCATTTTGCCAGTGGCGCGAACGTAAATGTCACGCAGAGAGATGGCCTCCACGTTACCTGAGAGAAACAGACATTAACACAAAGTCTAGTTAAAAAAAACAACACAGTGTAATTAAACTGAATTAATTTGATTGCATTGTTGTTCCTTTACCGAGTCCAAAGAGGATGTAATAAGCCCCTTTCGGTGTCTCATGCAGCAGAGGACCGATCAGCTTTCCCTGTCCGGTGAGGTTGAAGGGAACGGGACGTCCGAGCTGCGTCCCCGACAGACCGGAGATCAGCGTCAGGGACAGATCCAAGGCCTGGAAGTGAATACGGGACCGTGACTGTTACACCAGAGAGACGTGCCTGAACTCTGTGATGAGACTGAAACAACTGCACAGCTTCGTTTATCTGGTGTAGATGTCGGAGTTGTTTCTGTTTCACGCTGTGTGATAAGAGAATGAGTGAAATCCATCTTTTTCAATCTATTCATTTCAACTTTTGCACTTCAGAGTCTTTCATTAAGAGTTTGAGATTAACAGCAATGAGCAACTAGGGATGAGGTTTTCCTTCTGATGCCTCCTCCGTGTCGACTCTGTTCGACTGCCACAAGGAAACTTTAAGCTAGAAACGTTTTGATATCTTTGTGTAACCGCCCCTCAGTTATCTTCAGTTTCAGACCCTCAGTCGGTTTGTGGCGCGGTGAGTGTCGCCGCAAGATTTGAGGAGCCAGTCATGATTGATCAACTCTGGAAATGTTATCGGCCGACAGTTCCTCATCACAGCTCTCGACTTCCTGATGATGAGTCAGTTAAAGTCTGACAAGTTGATGGTTGATGTTCTGAGCGTTTTATAACAAGTAGAACGAAGCCCAAACTTTTGCACATGCCACAATTACTGATTCACCCCCCCCCCCCCCCCCCCCCCCCCTTTGTTTCAAGTTCATGAAAAGATAACAGTACATTACCTAACATCTGTTTACCGCAGATGTTGTATTACAACAGAATATGTCACTTTCCCCCCCGGGGAGCCCAAACGTTTGTGTAAAACTGCAGCTTTACCTCATCTGCAGGCAGGGTGGCAATGAGCAGATCTGGGACTGAGTCGCCCTCGAGGTCTGGGAGTAACACCGCCTGGGATTCAATATTCTTCAGCTGGACTGACGTCAAGTTCTTCCCTGGGGAGTGACAGGAAACCTCTTTGACCTCGTTTACACTTATTGACCTGATTTTTACAAGCCAAGGCAGCTGACACTTCTGATTTTCGCTCTCTGGTCTCGCTGGGGAATCTTTGCTAAAACAGCAACATTTAGTTTATTACATATGAACAAATCCCTCACAATAACCCATCAACAGATTCAGAGCAAACACAAAACGTTTTATAGGAGTTGTTAGTAATTATCATTTGATTAATAATTGTTCTCTCAGCATGAAAAAGACAGACGGACAGAAACAAACAGCTTTGTCGTCTAACCTGAGGTGCCGTTGACGACTATGAGGATGGATTTGCTGATGAGGAGACACAGAGGTGACAGCTGGGAGCTGTAGCTCAGACCACACTGGATGTACATCACCGGCTCCCCCATGGCTTTCCTCCACAGCTCGCGCCCGCTGACCGCAGACAGCGCCACGGCGCTGTAAACTGGGACGAGGAAAACATCATCACACCGAGGAAACACGTTGAATTCAAGAAGTGAGAAAAAACAAGGAACAAGAGGATGAGATATTAAAAGTGATTAAATGAGTTAGCAGGATTAGATTACGGACATAGTTAAGCAGTAGCTGTGGTGCTAAGATCCTATCTGATGTAAAAAAAAAAAAAAAGCCCCCTAATTATTTAATTAACTTTCTGGATCTACGGGGCAGAAACATGGGCCACGCCTTTTCCACAGAATTCCTCACATACTTTTGTTCCTCTGCGTGGGATGAGTGTCATTGGTCCATTCCGTGACACCGAGAAACACGTCCTCCACCGAATCACCGTTAACGTCCCACAACGCCAGCGCGGGAGGAGTCACACCTGCACCGAGAAAAAACCGAAAGGACATGAACACACACACACACACACACACCCAACCAGGAGAAAGGTACAGGTGCAGGGTTTGTGTGTTAAGGGGGAGAAAATGCGTCACATGACATGAAAAAAATCAAATCAAAATATCAGTGATCGCCCATGAGTATTGCTCTGCGGTTATTAAAGAGATAACACTGTTGCCACTCTGCAATATTTTCATGATGCATGCTGAAAACAGAGCACGTGGAGGGCAGAGTGAGCCTCGCGCTCCTGTGTAATTACAGTTGACTAATTAAAGGGCGAAGCTGCGTCGTCTCGCCAAAGAGTCTCAAAAAGTGGGTGTGCCACTCTAATAAATATCACAATACATTCACATGACATTGTTCCTTTTACCTCCTGCGTCTCCCAGAGCTTTCTCCCACTGCGGCCTGTGGCCCAGCTCTCCCTTCTGGCAGGGGATCAGGAAAGCACATAGCAGCACGAGCAATGTGGCACAGACCAGAGGCACCAAGAAAAACGCACTCCGGACTGCGTTCTTCATCCTCATCCTCTTCTCTTCCGCATCACTACTGTGGACCCCCAGCCCGGCACCTCCCATCGGACCGCCCCCCCCTCTGTCCTCCCCCGCCCTGTCCCTGCCCGAGTCCCTTTGGCTCCAGTACTGCGCTCCTTTCATGTCGACTCTGTCCTGCCTGGATTTGCTGGGGAGTCTCTCTCTCCATTCGTCCTCCTCTTCCTCCTCGTCCTCCTGTGCTTCGTCCTGGGCCCCCACGAGTCTCCCGGACCTGCCTCCCCGCAGCTTGGAGGACCCCGGGCCGAGGCAGCTGTCCCTGCCAAGGCCATTTCGGGGGTAGTTGAGCACGAGATCGTCCTCTTCACTCTCGTCCTCGCTGTCTGCTTGGGTGAGAGGGTCGTACTCCCCGAGCTCCGAGCCCTTCTTCCCTGCAGAGACACAGAAGGTGGTGGTGAGGGGCAGGTGTCCTGTGTGGTCGCACCCTGTGGTCACTTAGTTAGGTATATGAGACAAGTGATGATTGCACTGTGATACTCTGCTGATATATTACTGATATACAATTACTAATGGCAAAGCTGGAGCATTATAGATCCATCCTTTAGTCTGGACACTTAGCAATAACAGCTTTTAAGTGTCTTAATGTCCAATAATGCACTTTATTCAAGTGCTGTCCATTCATTTTCAAAACATTGCTTTTTTTCTTGTAATTACAGCACTGACACAGAGTATTTAATATATATATTCATATATTGGCAAAATAAACTATAAACTGGACAATATACTGTGGTTGACCTTATCAAAGAGGGGACTAATAATAATAAAGTCATTGTTTTATAATCTTATTTTTATTATTACATCTGTAACATCTTTATAACACCACTACTACTACTAATCATGATAATAACTGTTCAAATAAAGCAACAAATAAACAAATATAGAAGCCTGCTCATAATGAGACTAATCAAAATATAGCAAAACATACAGTATTAAGAATAATTGCTACTACAAATACTATTATAATAACTATATATTTAACATTTTCCCCGCTGTCAGATGTAATAAATGTATTATTGTGTGAGTTGTTTACTGTGCAGCAGTTTGGTTGCGCTAGGGTTAATATTAGCAGCTAGCTAGCTGGCAGCGCGCAGCAGACACGCTTTGACAGAAAGACGTCAGCGTGCCGCTCCGCTTTCACTGAAAACAGTGTCCATCTTATGTAACATGCTTTTAGAAAACACGCTCATTTAACGGCGACGGGCCGATGTGGAGGAGAGAACTGTGTGCGACACACCGGGAGATTAAATGAATCAGTTGCATTTTAAAGAGCTAGAGAGTTGCAAGAGAAGACCACCTGGGTCTGACTGATGATGGTCTCCGTACATTATCAGCTCGAGAGTGTCTGTTGTCGTTTCTTTTATGTTCAACAGTAGAAATACGTGAAGCGCATCTTACCGGGCAGTTTGAGGGCACGCGACAGAGCTGCAGCCATTTCTCCGCTAACGGATCCGCGAGGTAGCGACGTGAAGCAGCGGTGATGAAGAGCTGTAGGGCACCGACCCAGCAGGTTGGATCTGCGCTTGCCCAACTGTATGCTGGGAATTGTAGTTCCCCCCCCCCCCCCCCCGTCGTGCTCTACGACCAAAGTTTTTCTTGTGTGATTCTCGTGTACAATACCGACTTCCGAAGTATAGTATAATATGAATATATTTAAAATGAATGAATTCTGCATCAAATAGATTTTTAAAACTTTATAGTATTTTTGTGTTTAAAATATGTGATACCGTTGTACGCATTTATGCTAATTTTGCTGTTTAGAAGTGTCTATGACAGAGGTACATCCATCATTGAGGTTAACATTCAGGTGTATTTCTTTTTGTTACTTTTTTTTTTTTTAACATGTTTGGGGTTCGGGGAAGGTCCTAGTCCTGCGTGGCATCTCGCAAAGTAGGCGAGTCACCTCAACAGGCAGACCTATGCCCTTTCAAAAATTCATCTCGCTATATGAACGAGGACACGGGCGTCACCCCGCGTCGTTATTTTCCTTACTCATCAGTTTAAGGCATAACCTATTGACTGTCGAGAACGAGCATTGTGACAGTGTCCAGGAATTCTTTGTTAGGGTGTCTGATGTGTCTAATTGGCAACAATTTATTTTAGCGTATACCAACAGTTATATCTGTATTAAAGAATAGTTTGTGAAATTAAAATGTTACACTGTGTTTTACTGACGGCAAACTACTATTTTGGCGATAAACATTGCTTATCTGATGGGACAATTCGGCGCAAAGGCTCATGGGTACCATGGCATCGACGTTCTTTGTGTTATGACAAGAGTAATCGATGTCAGATTGTTTATTTTGAACGGGGCAGTGGTTAAGTTTTGTCGTTGTAGTCTTCGGTTCAGCACTACTGTAACATTCACTCTTAACTGTGAAGTACATTTTCAACTAACAATTTCATTAAAACAAGTCAGTTTCTCGCCAGTTCCCGACAGCCATTTTGGTATTCTGGTCCAAATCAGCTTCCGTAGTCCTACATAAAGAGTTCCCATCTGCGCATGCGCTTTTAGGCAGTGCGAGAAAATGGCAGACGTTTCGTTGGATGAAGTGATACGACGGCGCGGTATTAACCTCAAGGCTACAGCTAAACGGTATTAAGACTACTCATGCACCGATGAATGTTAGCTTATTTAGACCGTGGTAACTCGTAATAACATTTTTGAAAGCATAACGAGGATTGAAAGTTGTTGGTAGCTGGTTGGTAACGGTAAGCTAACGTTAGCCCATTACGGCCAGCAGCTTCTCACCAGCTACATCGTAAATGCTAGGCTAAGTAGCTGACATTACAGGCCTTTAAGTCTGTAACCATTCAGTTTTTAAATTTGAAATATGTGGGTTATATATTCAACTATATCCCGTTTTAGGCAAACAAATTTGTAGTAGTCGCGACAACTCATAAGTTGAAGAGCTGTAACCCGTTTGCCTGTATTTGTAGCTTCATATGTCGGGCTTGGCTAACCAGTAAGCTAATATTTACGTTGGCAGCATAATAGGTTTCGCTCCCAATTATTGATCGGATATGGTCACTGAAAGTACTGGGCTGAATTAGGATGTTGGTTTGTCCAAATTCACATTTAAAACGTATTAGTATTGTCCCGTCTCCATTGTGTTAAAAAGTAGAGGAGAGGTTTTATTCTCTTGTAAGTATCAGAACCCAGTGCGTCAGTCTCTTGATGCACCCCACCCCCCTGCAGCGTGAAAAATTGAAATAATTAATAAAGTAATGAAGTGAACTACAATATTGCACGTGTTGCAGCCAAAATTAACATTTTAATGAGCTTTTAGGATTTTAAATTGTGACTGCACTGTTTACACAGTCATAATGGGGTGTTGAAATGCCAATGTTGAATCGTTTTTCTTTCTCTCAGACCCATGTTTGGACGGGGTTCAGGGGCTGCAGGAGGCACAGGGGGTGCAGGGGGTGCAGGAGGCACTGGTAAGAGTTTTGATGCCAGGCAGAAGATTGGAGTTAATGACGCAAGACAGCGACTTGGAGGAGGAACAGGTAAGCTATTATTGTATGAAGAAATAAAAATGGTATGGTTTGGGAACTGTAATAGAAAAATCATATCCTACACTTCTCTTTCCTCCCATGTATAATCCTTATTTGGTACTATGAATCTGTCTTTACATTTACACTCCTTATCCGGTACTGTCTGGTACAAACTTAGGGGCCCTTGACCTTGAGCACACAGCTGCTTCTTTTCGACAGTTAGACAGTTTTGATAGAATCCATAATTGTTCACACCCACACATCCTGACCATGCCTCCTTCTTCTCTCTTCCTATAAAGTTCATATACGCTCTTTGTTCAATATCAGTCTGCAGTTGCAGTCTGTGTGACTGTACGCGGATCCTTTGCAAAGCTTTTTTTAAAATGTATAAAGACAACTTGATCATTTTGTCAACATTTCATTTTCAGATTTCCATCACAGGGACTAAAACTAAGTTTGCCATCAATACCCTGTCTCCCCTCAGGTTTTCAAGTGAAAGATGCCAGAGAAAAGCTGGGACAGAAAGATGCTCGCTTCAAAATCCGTGGCAGGGGAGGAGCAGGAGCAGGAGGAGTGCAGGATGCCCGTCAGATGATCAACTCACGCAAACAGGGGCAGAATCCTTTCAGTGTCCCCCCACAGACCACGCAAAAGACGGCAGTAACACACCAATTACAAGGCCAGACACTTGTGCCACAGATACACATACACACCAACAACAATCCTGGCGGTGTGAACAGCAGGCAGTTTACCCCTAATATACAAGGACTGAGTCTGAGGGGCAGTGCAACGCCACAGCTGAGCAGTAATAAGAGAATGATGGATGCTCGCGATAGGCTGAGCCTGAAGAGGAGCATTGGAGGGACACAGACACAGGCGGCTGCTGTCCCACCCTTAAAAATAACCAAGACCATACAGGTTAGGATAAAATACGTTGCTTTGTTTGTGATAGATCAGTGACATATCCTTTATGTATTTGTTTATTGGATTATATAAGTATATTGTCAGGCTTACTAATGTATGATGATTCCTTTCACAGCAACGTCCGGTTGGGATGTCGGGTGGCATACGTGCAGCTTCACAGGTAGAGCTGTTTTTCTTGGCATGATGAACAGGAAAGATTGAGAGTAATTCTTGTGTTTACGAGAATAGCTGTATAATGACTGGTACTAAATATATTATTTTGTCTCCCATAGCCTGTCTCAAATGAGCATGATGGCGCCTCCACTAAACAAATAAAGATTACCACTGCAAACAATATGCTACAATCACGTGTAAGAGCTGCCTAAGGGCTTAAC
This sequence comes from Seriola aureovittata, assembly GCF_021018895.1. Taxonomy (NCBI): domain Eukaryota; kingdom Metazoa; phylum Chordata; class Actinopteri; order Carangiformes; family Carangidae; genus Seriola; species Seriola aureovittata. The sequence continues at coordinate 22,402,029 of NC_079380.1, read as the reverse complement.
ACATACTTCTTTAACTACTATATTAAACTTTAACTACATATCAAGTGTTACCATCCCACATTAAATTAAACTTTTCCTTTCCATTCCTGTATTTCATACAGTCTGGTACAATAGGCTCCACATTCTCCATGTCAGCCCCGATCACCAAGGTGGTTAAAAATGATGCTTACACAGCCCCACGTCCTCCCGTCCCCGTGGCTCCCACCCGGCCCAGCACCAGCATGGCTGCCAACCGGTCCTCAGCCGCAGCCTTACAGCCAGTCTCCAGGACCCTCCAGCAAAACGCAGCAGAAACCAGCACAACGGCTCCTACTCCCCCTCAGGTAAACATCTCATCACTCATAATGCACAACAAGTCCTTCCTTAAATTATTATTCAGTGTGATTTGCATTTCCACTGGATACAGTGCGTCAGTAACATTTTAAATTTAGGTCATTAAGATGAACCAACCAAGGTCAGCCATTTTTAATTGCATATGCTTTATCATGTGTTGTCATATTTCTTTCTAGCCTGCTTTCAGTCCTTTGGAGGGGACAAAAATAACAGTGAACAACCTGCATCCCCGTGTCACCGAGGAAGACATAGTTGTGAGTGAATCACACCGTTTGACTGTAACCTTTGGTCATGTTTGATATTCAGTGATGCGCAGAACGCCGTTGTTCCACGATGACTCATCCGGTGTGTGTTTGCACTCTCCATCTATTTCTCCACAGGAACTGTTCTGTGTGTGCGGTGCCTTGAAGCGAGCACGGCTGGTGAGGGTGGGTGTGGCTGAAGTGGTGTTTGTCCGTAAAGAGGACGCTGTGAGCGCGTACAGGAAGTACAACAATCGCTGTCTGGATGGTGAGTGCCAGTAGCAAGGACGCACACAACAAATGGATTCCTGGGTTTTGGGCACTGTCTTCTGTTCTGCATAGAGATTAATAACTACAGTACTGATGACAAGTTTTGCTGGTTGACGGCATCTTTCTAAGTTTATTGAAGTGTTTTTGTTGACCTGAACGATAGCCCGGTCGGTCCGACCTTGTATCGCTGACACTGCCACTAACCAGAGTGATGAAGTTGCAGCGTTTCTGTGTATCATTGTTTTCTTTTCTTATCTTTTCCTCTTGTCCACCCCCAGGCCAACCCATGAAGTGTAACCTTCATATTCAGGGAAATGTCATCACATCTGATCAGCCCATTCTATTGTAAGTGAGCCTGCAGGGCTTCATTCCTTCATTTCAAATTAATCTGTAGTTGACTGTGTTTACATGCACATACTTTATTTTGCATATTTTCACTGAGTGACCACAATTTATGTCTCCACTACTTTTAAGAATAAAGATTTGTGATATTGCTTGAATGCAACTGCATATACGCAATCAGTGACTTTCAGGACCTGATTTGTTCATTATCTTATTCGAAGTAGTGCTTGTGAAGTGTTTAGGTGATTAGCAAGCTATTTAGTGGTACAATGAGTTGCTGTTGAAGAAGCAGATAACACATTTTGTGATGGGATTATTCCATCTAAAGCAATGTTTTCAATTGACCACTCACATTACGTTTTAATCAAATTTGACGTAATGAAGTTCAGTTTTCTGTTAATCTTGCGAGCTGGTTCACTGGAGATTAAGTTTCAGTAGACCCAGATGCCTTATGTAGAAGCTTTTATTGAAGCTTGATAGAGGGGAGTAGAGATCAGCAATACAAGTTAACACTGTCATGCCATGATTCTGAATATGTTGTTCTTTGCATTTAAACCCACACAAAACTTAACAATAAGTCCAAATAAGGATATTCCTTCATGGGACCACAGCACCTCTCCACACATACCTGTAATATTTCATGCAATACCTGTGTTCTCCCCAAGGGGAACACTGTGTATCTTGTGACGCCGAAAGGCACCGGCCGTTCACTCCTCTGACCCGAGGCTCGGTCCATTATATCTGTGCAACCTTGTTCGCTATGACAACTGCTATTTGGAACTGGGTCAGCTTGAGTCAATTAGTGTCTTCACAGCTATCCCTGAGACAGATAATGAACTATTGCTTGTAGGGTTGCTAAGTGACCTGTGTAAACACTGCCTAATACTACCTGAAGACCTGAAGAAGTTCAGTGGCAGTAGCTGTTGCTGTATTTGTGGCTTGCACTATCCACTAGAGAATCAGAAATCTCATGCTTTTTTTTAATAGCTGCTACTATTTGAAAAATGGATAAAATGAATTAACCCATTTATACCGGATGCTGCATAGTGCATCATTGCCCTTCCCACCGGTTGCTGCAGCAGCCGGCAGGAGACTCAATGCTCTGGCAAAGCAACCGGCGGGAGGGGCAATGTTGCGCTACGCAGCATCCGGTATAAATGGGTTAAGCAGAATTTAGAGATTATTATCCCTTTGTGTTATCGAGGAACTGTGACACCCCTTTCTCTTCTTGGCTCCTGCAGGAGGCTCAGTGACACTCCAGGCACTGGCGCCAGTGCAAAGAAAGACGGTCTGCCCCCCTCCTTGTCTCGCCCCGCCGGTCAACGAGCTTCTTCTCAGCCTACTCCAGAGGTGGACCCCCAGACCATCCTCAAAGCTCTGTTCAAGTCCACTGCACAGTCCACCTCCACCACTGAGCCCCCCAGCTCACAGGCTACAGCCTTCCGTATCAAGATATAACTCATGTCTAGTGTAAATACACTGTCTGTTCATAAGCATATTACTGCATTCTCAGTGTTAACATACGAACTGTGGTTTTCACCTTGACGGCAGGCAGCCTTCATTCTCATATAAAACTGATTTTTACACATTTGATATACATGACTACTCCGAACTTGAAATTCATGGATATCAACATCCTGTTTTTGTGGTATCCAAGTGTCACCTGTTTGATTCTGAGATGGACCAGTAGAAAGGAATGTGATGCGATTTGTTGTTTTAATCCGATGTGGTGGGGGATGCCAAATCAAGACTGGAATTGTAGTGATGTTTTTTTTTTTTTTGTCAATTCAATGCCAGTGCATCTGAATATGTCGAGTATTTTATATACTCCAGTTTAACTGTTATCAACCCTCATGTCCTGAAAAAGAAGAGGCAAAAAAAAAAACCCAACAACAAAGAGCAGCATTATGTTTAAGGGCCTGTACATCCACAGGTGTGTTCAGTTATATTGCCTAGTGGTGAAGAGACCATAGACATTAAACGGAGCATAGACCAAACAACACTAAAGGAAACAACATAATTCAGTAGCTGCCATATCTGTCAGATTACGCCGGACGATGAAGTTCCCTTCAGTAAATCCTCGGCACAATTCAGCTAAACTGAGAAGGCGTCTTACTCGGCAAAATAACTGAAAACTACTTGTGTGAGTAAATCGGGGATTGACAGAAACTATAATACCCTAATTACAGTAAACCAGTTCTCAAACAGTCATATTATGTCGATGTTTTATTTGGTTTTACCATGTTTGTGGACTCCAGATTCTTGTGTGCTCTGTTTGTGGCTGATTTTACTTGGTTGTCCAATTTTTGAAACGGTATACGTTTAATTCTTTCTAGTATACATTACTCTCAATTTATGTTCAAGGACTGTAAATTACTTTCTGTTGCTTTCTTGGTATGTCAGTCAAGAAGAGAGTAGAGAGGTCAGATGTGTCTGTGAAATGTCACCATTAAATATTTAGCTTTGTAGATGTTGTCTGAGACTCATCTTTCCTGTCTGCCATCTGATAACACATCTAAACTGTGTGTGTGTGTGTGTGTGTGTGTGTGTGTGTCTGTGTATTCTCAAGTACTATCACAGTTTTTATCATTACTTTAACTAAATTTAGCCATTTAATTTAATTTAAACCATTAGCTGCAGAGGAAATGCTCTTTTCGTCATGAAACTAAGATATTACGTATTTACTGAAACCCAACAGCTAAAAGTTTTATAGTAATAATTTTACCTAAAAAAAACAAAAGATATGATTAAAAGCCTAAATATAATTAACATAATCATTGTGTGGAAAAATGGTAATATACCGTAGTCCTGTTCGGTTTGGAATTAATGTAGTGTAAACTAATAATTATATATATATATATATAAAATATATATTTTAGACTGAAATGTCACTTGTTTGAAAAAAGAAACAATATACATATATAAAACAAAGGAAATAAAAGCATTTAAATCCCGTGTTTTTTCACGTTTTATTTGTACTTCCGGTGTGAAAGGTCTTCCCAAAATGGCGCCGGCCAAGAAGAAACATGCCAGTAGCCAGCCTTGTGTTATTCCTGGAGGATTTACAGGTATTGTTTGACTAAATTAAGAATATTTATTTCAGTTTTTCGCCTGCATACAGGCGTATGTCATTTGACACGGTTTGTTTCGGTTATTGATCGATGGATCGATTAGTGATCACAGATGCGCTGCGTGATGTGTTGGTGGCTTCAGGGTTTTATTTCTGTGTCTCTTCGCAGTGCTGCCTTTACAGTTTAATTCCGACAGTGCGGCTCAACATAAAGTGTATGTGAAAGAGCACCGAGTGCGAGCTGAGAAGAGCTCACACAGACCGCTGGACCGGACTTTGTTTGTCCTCAACATCCCCCCGTACTGCTCACAGGTACCGCTCATGAAGCCTGTCACTCACTCGGTGTCTGTCGTGTCTACATGATCTGATCATTATCTCCTGCGTTTTGTCTTCCAGGCTGTTGTCAGAGATTTGTTCTCGCAGTTCGGCAGTGTTCAGTCCGTGGAGCTCGGAGACCACCCGGGCTCCTTCCAGGAGTCTGGACCCAAGCTGTCCAAGTTCTTCAAACCAGCTGAGAGAAAGGTTGGTCTGCATCCGTCCTGCAGGGTTCTTCCTGCTGTGACACTACGAGCTAACATTCACACTGCTTGTGCAGTCATTTTTTTAACTTCTTGTGTCTCTGTCCGTCTCTTCCAAGGGTTTCAAAGTCGGCTACGTTGTGTTCTACAACTCCTCCAGTTTATCTGCAGCTAAATCACACCCACATAATGTTCCTCTGGTGGTCTGCACAGAGCAGCGTGCAGTGAAGACAGGAGTGCAGAGTGAGTGCTTCGCTGTTTTATTAATGCTCATTTTATTTCTTATTGTGGTTTTGCTTTGGTTTAACTCTCAGACTTAGAACTTGAGCCACGTCCTTTATTGAGCATATTCAAAGTAAAACAAATCAGTCTTGTGACTCATGCATGTTAACGTGACGAATTTTCTTACACCAGAATGGATTCAGCAGTACACGGACTCGTTCATCCAGCCGGACAAACTGCAACAAATAGTCAACTCCTTCATGGAAGACTACGACAAGCGGAAAGAAGAGGTGAGGATCTTACAGTTCTTCCTCCAGCATCGCCCCGCCCGTCTTCTCCACACGACTTCATCCTGGGCGTGTTTGTTTTGTCACAGGAAGCGGAGCAGCAGAGGAAGGAGGCTGAGCAGCAGCAAGAGGATGAGGAGGGCTGGGTGAAAGTCACCAGAGGGGCCAAGGGCGCCAAGGCCCGTCCTCACAGTGAGGCAGCCAACAAGAGAACTCTACAGAAGGAGATGAGGAAGAAGAAGAGGAAGGAGCTCATGAACTTCTACACCTGGCAGCATAAAAACACACAAAAAGAACGTAAGTTGCTTAAATTGAAATGGTATTACTGAGCTAATGTAAACATATTTAGGATAACCTGAGACTGTGCTTTTAGTTTATTCTTTCTTGCATCAAGAGGCTAGAATTTAAATGTCTTTAAACAGAATGTATTTTCTCGTGATGGTTAACTATATGTATGTTTGTTTTGTTTTTTTAATTCAGATATCGCTGAACTAAGGAAGAAGTTTGAGGAGGATAAACAGAGAATTGCTTTGCTGAGAGCGCAGAGAAAGTTCAGACCTTACTGAGTCGATTTTTATTTGCTCATGTCACTGCTTTTTTTGTCTTTTCTTTTTATATAAAAGGAGTATTTTTGTGTTGATAAACTATTATTCTGATGAACTCAGTTTCATGATTATTGAATTATCTGCACCTCAGAGGAGATTAAATACATTTGGGAAATCGCTGACGTGGATTACCAGCAAATGTTTGATTAAAAAGGTGAAATGCAAAGTACAACGTCAAATACAAAATCATTAAAAGGAATCATTAAACTATTCTGAACCAAAACTATGACCTCAGGTGATCACGCCAGTCTCTGGTGAAAGGTGAAATTATTTATTACATTGTTGACCGTCAGCTTGTGCGTCACAAACTTGCTGCGTTTCCGTCTTCCGACACTTTGTGATCCTGGACCGCACGGCGAGGAGCAGGATCAGCAGCAGGGCAACACCGACACCTAAGAGGGTGTACAGCGTGACCTGGAACACTGAGGAAGAGGAGGGAGTTTTGCCATTGGTCATTCACATTGTGACTAAGTTTTGTGCTGTGCAGGACTCACTTGTGCTCTGTTTCACACATGGATTATCCTCCAGTCCAGTGTCGTTCTGTCCCGGCAGCAGCGGCCCTAAAGACACCAAGTGGACCTGGTCAGACTCGGATATGGTCTCTCTTCTCTGTCTCTCACCCTCAGCTGCTGTGAGAGGAGACGGGAAAGATTAACAGGTACACACATGCAAAGTACATATAGTGCACGAGGTGAAACATGATATACTCACAAATGATGGCGCAGCTCTGTGCACAGTCGAGATAATCCGTGCAGATTTCCACCCAACAGTAGAAATACATCTGAGTGAGAGATTACACGGTTAACAAGCTGCCACAGAAGCTTTAGTGTTTAGTTACTGAGGGAATACACACTCCTGTATTACTGAAACCTTACTTCCTCCATACTTGGATGGTCTGTATCAGGGTCTAAGAAGGCGAAGGTCTTGACATCAAACCTCCTTACTTGGGAATGGGAGGTGGTCTGCCCCTGGTGGTCCACGGGGACAGAGCTTCTCATGTTATCCAGAGGGTTTGGGCATCTGTGCAGGAGGAGAAAATTAAATTGTAAGCTGCACAGAGAACCTTAAGGTAACCACTCTAATTACCTCCACCTTACCCGTCATAGAGAAGCGTCCACACTGAGTGTCTGGACGCAGGGTAGGCAAAGCAGTCCCGTACACGCAAGGAAAGCGAGGGGTCGGGGGACGGCTGGGCGATGGAAACTTCCACGTATGCAGCTTTGCGCAGGGGCAAGCTCAGTGGAAGCTGGTCCTCAGGAAAGAAGGATGTGAAGGAAGCATCTAGAGCAATAATCACAAATACAGTCACTAAGGTTTTGTTCTAAGGACCTGACGCGTGCAAATCTGCACTTGTGTGATTTAAATACTTAAAAAAACAAACACATTTCATTACCTGTGGCTATTTTCATCTGCACTCTGATGGTTCCCAGGGCAACCACAGGAGGCGGGTTTGTCACGGCATACAAGGAGCGCAGGTCGGCTGCACGCCTTAGATCTGACGGTGTATATTCACACAGGACCTGGAGGCTGAAACCCCGCCTTGATCAGTACATGTACCATCACTATAGTATGAATGCAGCTGTGAGAAATAATCCCCAAGCTTCTACAGCAGAGCGCAGAAGATGTCAACACTGACCTAAATGGAGGATGTTTGGTCATACTCGCAGGATGCAGCTCCTCCACTTCCACCTCGTAGATCACAACATCTCCATCTACCTAAAAGGCAGGACAGATGAGTCATGGTGGAACAGAGAAACAGCATTTCAGTGAGACATTCAGAATATGTATCTATACAGAATATGGCTTTTACAGTGACCCCTCATGTGGGTGATATTTTATTCAAATACTATGAACATTATTTTGAAATCAAACCCTGGACACGCAGCCTCTCACCTTCTTCTTTGCACCACAGTCCATGAGTCCAATCTTGAAGACAGCCGTGTCTGGCGTGGTGACCGCAGGGAAACACTGCGGCTGATCCTTCACTATGAGGCCGCTGGGAGTGATGGGCGGGTCTGTGTCTGTGGCCTTTACCGAGAACACAAAATGTCCGTCCAGAGAGCAGGCTGCAAGGTGTGTTAGACAGGAAAATGCAGAAAACAAGCAACTGATCTCTAGAAAAAGGTTCAGGGAAATGGCAATCTTACCATTGAGTCTATAGTAGCAGGTGAGATCATGAGCATCATAGCAGCAACCTAGTTTGTAGCAGGCGTCACTAGAAATGGTTTGGTGACCACAGTCCACTCTCAGAGCTCTTCCTGTGTCACACTGTCCAGGTAACGCTGGAGAAGAGCCATGTTAGTGTGGAAGAAAGAAGAGGATCAAATGGTTGGTTTATCATTTAAATACCAAACAATGTGGAGATGAAGCTATTAGTTAACCACTCGTTCAGTCTTGAGTTTCTCCCGTGACACTGAATGCATCATTAGCAGTAAATGTGTTGACTCTGTGTTGTTGGGACAAGGAATGATTATACCTGCCAACTCTGTGTGAGCCTTGTCCCCTTATTGATCAATAAATTAATCTTCACTCAAGTTTTAACTGATGACACTGGTGAAAACTCAGAGATAGGCGACGTATCTGTTTCAATGAGCATGTTAGCGCCCGGTCAGCTGCCTCCACTCACGTGTCGGGAGAGGTGCGGTCCTCTCGCTGTGTCTCTTTATCAGAGGACAGCTGATATTCACCCTGAGCCACTGATCCTGTCCTGTCAGCTGGACCTGCAGAGGGATGACCACTCCGCTGTTCTGAGGGTCAAAGGTCAACACAACATGCATGTTAAGAGGCCATATACACCATTTGTGGATTTGCATACACACACAAACAAACACACAGTGTACATCTGTATTTTGCATTTCCACTATTTCATACGTTGCAAATAATATTAATAACTTTTACAATCCCATGGGTTAATGCGTCAGTACAAACTGTTTACACACATCTACAAAAACATAAAGAAATCACTCACTACCTTAAGTGTTTACCTGCTTGCACCTTCCTAGTTATGCGTGTGTGTCATGTTTTATCTTCCCCTGAGGATCCTGACACTGATATTTAATTCTCGCACAAACAGTTATTTTACCTCAACCTGAGCGTAGCAGCTGTCATATCTGCTGATGAAGGAGAGGCTGTTGTTTTTCTCTCTGCCTAGTCTCACTCCACAGACCTCCTCCTCAGGCTGTTGCACCGGCACTGTGGCCCCTGACAGATCTGAGGACACAACAAAGCGCACACAGCCGTGCTGGATTCACTGCAAACAGTCAGAGCCACCATCCCTCTCATCCACCTTACCTCGAACACGTATATTTTTGACAAGCGGGCCAAACACTGCTTTGATCCTTCGGGCAGAGCAGGTGACTCTGGGCAGCGCGAGCTCAGGTGTTTTCTTCCTGTGCACGGCTGTGAGGCAGCAGCAGCGCTGAGCCAGGAGGGCAAACACTGCAGGAATCAAACAAAGCTTTACACAATCATAAGCCATCTCCTCGTGGTTTGGGTGTTTTTGCTGATATGTGTTGAGCTCTTGAAGTATCCACTCTTTTCTTTTGACACGGTGAGGAGGAGGAGGGGAGGGGGTCACGTGATATAAGTGTTAATTAGCGTTGATTAGTCTGGAGCTTGCTGCTCAAAAGGCTCTTTGAGAGACACCTGCAGTGACTGAGGTCAGTGTCAGGATGAGTCTCTATGACATGATTGAAACTGAAACTAACGTCCTTTGTGCAGATTGAAACGTGAGGAGTGACGTACGCGCACCAAGCAGCAGGAACATTCAAAAGTTCTACAGGAATTTTTCTAATATTTTTTAATGTCATCCTCTACTGACGAAATCTTCCGTAATTGTGTCATCAGTCCTGCTCTTTCTTCTTCAACTCCCTGCGTGATATAAAAATCTGCTCCACTGAACGCAGCGCAGTCACCTGGATTTTTAAGTGTGCAGCATCGGCTGATGAAGAACGAGCTCACAAACGTCAACATACATTTGCACTTAGCACAAATAGGACAATTAAACATTGAGTAATAAACTACAGTAAAAGAACAAATGATCTGGCAGGGTCAGTGATTAGCTTCAAACATGCCCCATGCCCCCCCCCCCGGCATTGTTAAACAAAGGGCCAAAATAGATTTACAGAACCAAAACCTGTATGACTGGTTTATTTGTTTTTTTTATTTTTAGGTATTTTTTATTTATTTATGGATAAAACAGTGAATGAACAAAACAGGAGTCACTCTGAGGGCAGATATTCTTTATTATGAATTATTATTGTAATTAATATGTTATCCACACACAATAACTAGGGCCTGCTTCAGGATCTTTTGTATAGTATTTGCCTTGGAAAAAAAAAAACAACCCAGCGTGCCTGTTTGTGATGCAAATCATTTCTTATCATGGCTCCATGTTACATACTCGCTTGAGCCGTGTATTTACATTGTTATCTACAGTACGTTCGTGAAAAAATATGGATTTGCCTATCACTGATCTACGGTCTATACGTGTCTATTGAAACAAATACTCAAATAAAATACATCTTAAGTCCCAGAAATTCACTAGAAGCGAACATTTCTTCCATAAGATTGAAGTTCGCCTCTTAAACTGTCGGAGGGATGCAGAATAAAATCAGATTTTATGAGCAACCACGAACAATGTAAGATCTCCCTATTATTTACAGTGGAGCTGCGTCCCGCCTGTGTAGAACAATCATCTCCTCCATATTCGCGCTAGTCTGTCAGGTGGGCGTGTTCCAGCTCTGCCATTGGTCAAACGCTGTTCCCTTTCCTCCCCGGCTTCCGGTTTCTTTTCATACGCACGCCCAGCCACTGAATAATGATAATAATGATCAAGATGGCTACTACAGAATACTCCTTGCGGTAGCTAACCACCGATTTCATGGAAGCTCTCCAAACTGCTATTTCTCACTTTTTAAGTCCCTCGTAGGTGACGGGGGCCGTGCCAGGGATTATACTATATGGATTAAAACGGGCTGAGAAGCGATAAAAGTGGTTGTGTTGTCTGCAGCACTCATTCTGAGGAAGCTAGCTAGCACAGCAACTAGCTAGCTGTACTTGTCGACCATCTCCAGGTTTAGCTCTACAGCCAGCGGCAGAGGAGCGTGGCGCTGCCCGTTTTGAGTGCCCGGTCGTCGGACGGAGAGCGTCAAATGGCAGAGCCGAGGAAAGTGCCGTTCGTCACCATCTCAACCTTCAACACCTCGCCGCCGACCCCGGAGTCCAGCAAGAAGCGCCGCCGCGAAGATGAGGCCATCGACATCACTTTTGAGAAAGATGGAGGTGGAAGTGCCGCCGCGGTGGGGTCAGGAGGTTGCGGAGGTTTGTTTGGTCACACGAAAGGAGGCGACGCCGAGACCGAGGAGACGAAACCCACCGTCCGCCTCAACCTCCCGCTGACCGAGCCGAATGAACGAGGGTCCGCCGAGTTCAACTACGGCGAGCTGGTCAACTCAACTCTTACTCAGGTTAGGAGAGAGAGGAGACAGTAGGCACCATGATCTGTGCAAGAGGGGCCTTTTCTGGCACCAGTTCAGGAGAGGCGCATTGTTTTGGCTGTGAGGATGAGATGTGACACTTGTTACTGATGTTACTGACTAAAGAGTGTTAATTTGCACATGATTTCTTATGCTTAGTTTTAATGTTAATTATGACCTTTGGCTAAAGTTTGGACAGGTAAATTAAGACAGGAAATGAATTAATGCTGAGGATGAAAAGTTTACTATTCATATTACTGCTTTAAAACTGTAGACTTGTGTGTGACAGAAAATTGTTATAGCAGAGACTGTGATATCCTGAGTTTTAGTCCTTACTGAGAGTGAAACTACGGAAACACCAGGTCCTCCTCTTCTGTGTGACTCTTCCTGTCTGGTTAACTGCCTGCTCAATGCTGCGTTCATGTCACATGGGATGGGTGGTAGAGAAGGGAAAAATCTCCATGTTTACAACAAGCGTTCACATCAATTTAGCTGGTTGAGTGAGGATTTAAAATAATACCATATTTATATTGACAGTATAACACTATTTTAATTAATCCCCTTGCACAATGGACTTTGGCTGATGTGAGGTGTCCCTGTTTGTTTGATCTTTGGGTACTTCTGTGTTGTGAAGCACTGAGTTGGATCTCAGTTGTAATTACAACTTGGATGTTGACGTTAACACTATCTGAATCTTGTTTTTATGATTATTCCAATATGACATGAATGCGTCATAATGCCCACATCTGTCAAACTCCATGTCCTTGGTTTGTAATGCAGACTTTCCGTTCTAAGTTTCATGTTTCAAGCTTAACCAGATACGACCCCTAATGACATTTTCTCAGATTTCAAATTGCTGCATTCAGAGCCACAGGAGACATTATACAACTGTTTTTCTCAGTCTGAGTTGTGACGAGCATGCTAAGAAAACCTGACTGATGAGGTTCATAGCTGTTTGTGTGAAATGGCACTCTATGAAGGAAAACATCAAAAGCCTCTTGCTTCTGTTTCACCCCGATCCAATTTCCTTGTTTACATCAGGTAAAGCATGCAGGTTCCACAGTCCCTAAAGGACTCGCTCCTCCCCTGGACCCCACCGACCCCTTTGCTGATGATGAGAAGGAGAGACGGGAGGTGGAAGAGCTGGCCAAGAAATTCGAGAACAAATATGTAAGTGTTGTATCTGAATATATTGTTACAGCTGCAACTGTCAGGATGTTGTGACTGCTATGGCTGCCACATCCCTAGGTTTTGATACCTGCGTTTCCCTTCTGTTTGCAGGGTGGAAACTCTAAGAAGAAGAAAAAGGACAGGATGCAGGATCTCATTGATATCGGATATGGCTACGACGAGACTGACCCCTTCATAGACAATTCAGAGGCTGTGAGTTCTTTTTTTACAAAAACACACACAAAGTTAATCAGCAATTAGCCCCGACCTTATTAATTAAAATGATAAATTATTTTCCAGAGTGTGTGCCCCTACAAACATTTTGAGTTTAAAACTTTGTTTTGCAAAAATCTGTAATTTGTTCAAATGCTGTTGATCTTAAAACAACTGAATAGCATTTCACTTCACAACATCGCACGTTGCGTCCCGGGTAGCGGAAGAAAACTAACAGTAATTGTACTTCCCTCCTGACCTCAGTATGATGAGCTGGTACCGGCCTCTCTCACCACAAAACATGGCGGCTTCTACATCAACACAGGCACTCTGCAGTTCAGAGCAGCGTCTGACTCTGAGGGAGAGAACGCAGGCGCCGAGGATAATCACTTCAAGGTAGGTTCTCGCTTTTCTGCACAATCCATTGAAAATAAAAGCACCTAGATATACAGGCAGATTATACATAAACTTTCAAGTATGTCAGTGTTAAAAGTGTTTCTGTAATGAAAACTGCTTTTGTTATACTCTACTAATTATCTTCGTTTTTTCACCCATTTGTAGAAGATGAAAGATGGCGAAGAGCGGGTGATCAAAAAACGGCGGAAAAAGCAAGACGGAGTTCTGGAGGAGAAGAAACCCAAGAAGAATAAAGTACCAAAGCCTGGGTGAGCGTTTAATATTACTTCAGTGTTTAATCTCAGACTCATTTCTCCAATATTATGATGTATAAAATGTTTTTATATGTGTTATTTCCTCTTTTCTAAAGTGTGTGTTGGGATTCAGTTAAAGGTGCAGACTAATTCAGGTGTAACAACTGTGCAATTGTATAGACTGAAATAAGGAGTTCCCTAATTGGGTGTTAGTTAGATCTGTCATGGTTTCCCATCAGCACCCTCAACAAACTCTCAAGTTTGTCAGTTTAGGAGTTAATCATGATAGATTACTTCCTGTGCCGGTTTGTTAAATATTTTTCTTCTTCTTGCTTCTTCTGCTCTGGCAGAGTTTCAGCCCTGAATGTTCATCGGCCAGAAAAGAAAAAGAGGAAGAAGCTGATGAAGGACTCCATCCACCTGGCCAACATGCTGCGCCGCTTCACCAGGGAGAAGGAGGAGATGCGCAAGAAGAACATGGCTTCTGCCGGTCTGCCGCGGCCCAACGCCAAAGTGCCCAACGCCAACAGTGCGCTCCTCAACACCCACCCCAAGGCTGCTGGCAGCAACGACTGCGGCATGGCTGACCTGAGTGCCGACCCGGCTGTGATGTCACTGCTGGGTGCAGCCAATAACGACATACTGCAGGACATGATGGGTGACCTGGACTTTGGGATGCTGGACTCCCCTCAGCCCTCCAGTCCGACGCAGGGAGAGAATGGCTCCTTTGGGATGGGACATAAAGCAGGTGGTAGCCGAGTGTCACAGGGTACTGTGATGACCCCTCCCCCTCTGCCCACTGGACTCCCAGGCCCGCTCACGAAGCGCATCGAAGACCTGAGAGCGGTACGAACTTCTAAACTACCCTTAATCACATGTTGTAGAGTTTAATTTACTATCTTCAATATAGTTTTTTTGTTTAAACAGGAAAGTCGGATTCAGATTAAAGATTAAAAAAGTTTTAAGGGTGTCCTGGACAAGATAGGGAGCAATGTCAATGAGTTACAGACAAAAATGCCACAAAATCTGAATCAAACTGAAATGCAATCAAAACACCAGGAATAACATTTCTAATACAATCATGTAAAAGATGTAAAACAAACCAAGACGATCTAAAATAAACCATAAAATAACCCAAAACCAACTGCAAACAATAACTACATGAGACTAACAAATAAAAATTCTAAAATACCCCCAACACATCGGCAGCCAGACGAGAGAGCTTCCACTTTCTGAAGCAATGAATTGATTTTTGTTTAAGTTTAGATCAAACTAGAGAAAGTTCCAGGCAGCGGAAACACGCATTAAAGCTCCATGACCAAGTTCAGTGCAGACGACGGAACGACAAGCATCTCTCTTCACACATTTTAGTTGAATAAATTTACATAGATAAGGTGGCTGTTAACCCAGGCATGGCTTTATAGATAAGTGTGCACCGCTGTTTAGTTTGTCTACGGGAGGTAGAGAAAGGGAGGTCACAGATTTCAATCACCTCGCCCCTTTATGTGTATCTGTGTTTGTTGAGGCTGTGACTTTCCTTTCACCAATGTGAACAGGATTAACGGGGACATATCTTCTTCTGTTTGTCTGATAATATCTCTTGTCACAGGCGTCCCGTCTGTTTGATGAAGAGGGCAGGAAGAAATTCTTCACATTGGACATGAACAACATCCTGCTGGAGTGAGTAATGTTCAGGTTTTTCACTTTTGCAAACTGCTATAAATCAACAAATATGAATCTATACACGTCTCCCTCTCTCTCTGTGTGTGTGTGTGTGTGTGTGTGTGTGTGTGTGTGTGTGTGTGTGTGTGTGTGTGTGTGTGTGTGTGTGTGTGTGTGTGTGTGTTTGTGTGTGTGTGTTTCAGTATTGAGTTGCAGGTTCAGGAGCAGCCGGCGGAGGTGCGTTCAGCCGTATACTCTCACCTGGAGGCCTTTGTGCCCTGCAATAAAGAAGCTCTGCTCAAACGCCTTAAGAAGCTCAGCCTCAACATACAGGTGTGTGAAGAACTGATAGTCGCCGTCACTTCCTGTCGGACCACGGGGACTGTTTGTTGCAGTTTGAAGGATATTCCAATGTGCTTTTAAAAAACTGTCCTCCGCAGGAACTGAAATGGTTGAAGGTTTGTTATTCAGGAGATTCGTCACAGTGTCATGGAAAGTTTGATCAAAGAAGAGTTTTCATTTTGTTATATTTAATTGATCAGCAAAAGATGCTTGCAGGTTCATGTCCTCCAGTATTTCACACGACACGAGCCGGCAGGTGTGTCTACATGTAACTGTGTGAAAGCTAAATTGTTGTTTTCGTAGCTCTTGTGTCTGCTGTCGGCCGTGTGCCCGTTATCTGCTTCTATATTTAGCGCGTGAGAGTGCCGGCCTGCATATGCGCGCGCGTGTGTGATTTCTGACTGTGCTTATCCCTGTCTCCCAGGATGACCGTCTTCGAACGCCCCTGTTGAAGCTGAAACTGGCGGTATGCAGCGTGATGCCGGAGCAGATTGCTCGTTACAACATGGACTGTATAGCTAAAGTGGCAAAGTGAGAACACGTCTGGAGTCAACTGTGTCTCTTATTTTGAAAGCAGCGCAGATTGTTGCACTACGGCACATCTGTTTGCCTCTTAACATATTTCCATCGATGTTTCTCTCTTTGTTCACAGGCAGCAGTCTGAGGAGGGGGAGAAGAACGGGTCAGAGGACGACGACGAGGAGAAACCAGGGAAGAGGGTGATGGGGCCTCGGAAGAAGTTTGTCTGGGACGACAAACTCAGGTCAGTGTCACAGAGGAAGGAGGTTCACTTCTTATTCAAGCGGCAATAAATGTTCATAATGGTCACAATCACTTTTCCCTCTGTAGTGATTGGAGTATTTGGATAATTGTATGTGTTTTCCAGGACGCTGCTGTGTAACCTGGTGCGGGTGAAGCTGGGCTGTTATGAGCTTGAGGGCAAGAACTCGCTGTCTCTAGAGGACTACCTCAAAGCCTTCATGGAGACTGAAGTTAAACCTCTCTGGCCAAAGGGCTGGATGCAGGCCAGGTGTGTGTGTGTTTACCTGCTGTTATGACTTTGTTTTAGAGTATTTATAATTATTACAATAGTAGCTTTAACTAGCAAGATTGACGCCCTCCTTATTTCTACCTGCTAGCTGAGTTTTAAACCCCTTTACGGGAATATTTGTTATATTAATATGTCTTACATGTTTCTTTTTATCTGCAGGATGTTGTTCAAAGAGAGCATCATGGCTCATGGTCACCTCACAGGCTACACGTGAGTCATGTAACTTACTGCTAACCAGATTTCTCATAACTGACTCTGTTATTTTAGCTTGTTCTCACTCACGTGTGTTGTCCTTTCACTCCAGAGCAAAGAAGAAGATGGTCCCTACTCCCAAGGCCAAGCCAAAGGTCAGACTTTTAATTAGTTGTTCTTTAAAAGTGGTTCACAGGGCTCTTGATCAGTCCTACTCGGTTTAGTTTGTGGTATTCATGTTATATTGTTGCTTATCATGGACACTTATTGACATATAACACTCTGTGTTCTAATATAAAGTTTCAGCAGCTTGAGTCAGACTCAAGTTTCTACTTTAACACTCATTCCAACTGAAATCGGGACTCACATCTTTGTCTCACTCTGCTGAAGTCTCATCTACTTTCAGTTAAACTTTTACACAGAACAAGTAGATTTAATCCCCGTCTCTGCCACTGGGTTAGAAAGGGAGGACTCTTCTGAGGAGGAATGATCAGAGCAACTAAAAGATGATCTTTAAATGTACAGTACATGTGTCAGAGAAACTGGAAAACCTGTTTTAATACCATTAGGAGTAAAGTTATGAAAAAGTCTGTGTTGTTTTTCTGTAATCTTTAAATCCAGGAGGCTGTCTGGGTTCAGCGGGCCACACCCTCAGCAGGCGTCACTCCTTCCCCTGCTGCCCAGGTTGCCAAGCGACCACCTCAGTCACCGTCTGAGCCCATATGTCTCGATTCCCTCGATGAGGATCTGACAGTCCCATCCCTGGACTCCATCTCCCAGGCCCTCGCCATCCTCGGGAACGCAGCCAAGGGCCTGGCCCAGGGGGACAGCCCCCCGTCCCCGGATGGATCCAGGACAACCACCAACCCTTCTTCCCTCAACGCCTCGCTACTCATTCAGCAGCAGCAGAAGAAGAACGCCGTCAGTACTCCCAGCTCCAATGCACCTCACTACATCTCTACCTCTTCGTCTTCCTCCACCTCTCTGTCTCGGCCCTCCTCCATCACGTCCTCTCCTCTGCCCTCAGTGAGGGTGGATGGGATGGGGGTCGTCAAGGGCACGCCGCAGGCGCACAGACACTCAGTTTTGAACACTCAGAGACCTTTGGGTGTGGCAAAAGCCAACATGCCTGCCTCAGCGTCGCCACCTAAACCACGGCCACCGCCCACCGCGTCTCCACTTGTGCCCCCAGGATCAAAGGCGGGGGTCTCCACTCCCCCCTCTGGCCTCCTCAAAGGCAGCAATAATAATAAAGGCAACAGTGGTGACGCTCTCATCCTCACGTCGCCTCAATCTCGACCACACACCCTTTCATCAACCTCGCTCATGACCCCCAAAACCTTCCAGACGCCCCGCCTGCCCCACACGCCTCTGAATAAATCCTCCCCCTCCCTCTCGCAGACGCACCCTGGAGTTCAGCCCCAGCCCCGGCCGCAGTCTAACTTCATCACCCCTATGCACGCCACTCTCACCAAGTCCACACACAGCAGCATCCCACCTATTGTCAAACTCACGCCCCGCACCCCCAACCCCGTCGTCACCGCCACCACCTCAGCCTCGCCCTCCATCTCTCAAAGCCCCAGGTCTCAGGCAACCCCCACCATACACCAGTACTCTCCCAAAACCCCAGCAGGGTTCCGCCCGACGTTCTCAGGTGCCCAAGGTGGAGCAACCAAGCCAGGGCAAGGCAGCTACACTCCTCCAGGCGGCCAGAAGACCCCCAACAACAACAGCACCACCAACACCAGCCTTATTAACACCTCATCCATAAGCAAACATTCAGGGTCCAGTGCCTCCCCCACCGTGGTCTCAGCCAACCCAGGCCAGCGTCAGAGGCCCGGGAGTGGGACACCTCAGGGGGCCAAGTCTGTCGTGTCTGTTTCATCATCATCCGTCTCTTCTCAGTTGCCACAGGTTTGTACCGTCAGCAATTATTATTCAGCACATGTAGTGTTTTGATCATTCACCACATCCAGGAAAAAAAACCTACTCGTTAATTTGGTTTCCTCAACTGAATAGTACGTGGATTAGTCAGTGTTGCTCAGTGTTCACACGCACTCTGGAACAATACGAGGAAGTTCGCCGAAAATCACACACAGTTTTCCGCTTGTAATGGTGTTTAACCATGTGGGTTTATTTGCTGAATGTCGCTATGGAAACATGCAGTGGCAGCACATTGCAATATACGTGACAGAATTCAATTTGTGATACTCAAAGCGTTGAAAAATGTGGATTTTCCAGACCCACTGTCCCTCGTGTTCCTCGTGACAATCCCCAGACCTTGATATGAACAGCGTTGTCTTAGATTATGTTTTTGGAACAAAAGAAAAATAAAGGTCTGTGTATCGTCAGGAGAAGCCGGGACATTTTACTGCAGAGAGAGATTGTGGTCGTTCACAAGTCTCAGCAAACACAACAAAATTACCTGCATGACTAAACACCAGTACGGGCGAGTAGCAGTGGTGCAATGTATCTACGTATATTTACTCAAGTACTGTATTTAAGTACGAATCTGAAGTACTTATACTTACACAATTTTAATTCGATGCTACTTTATTCCTCCTACATTTAAAAAGCAACTGTAGTTACTTTGTGGATTCAGATTTAATACACAAAACTTTAATCAGAAACTATTTTAATAATTGATTAATGGTTCGAACAAACACTAGTTCCCACTTTTCAATTTGTGATGATTTGCTTATTTTCTGTTTGACATCACTGTTCACTAAACGTCTCACGGTTACTTGTTTGGACAAAACTAAGATATTTGCAAAGAAAATGTGATGGGCATTTTTACTTATTGTTAAGAATTTAATATAATATCCTAAATTATTATAGGTTAAACTACCCAACAATAGCAATACATTATATAGAAGTTAAAATGAGTTCCCACTAAAATACTTAATTAAATGAATCGGTAAAAGTAATTACATTACTACAGTATACAGTTAATACTGAAAGCAGTAATTCTGCTGCATAATACAGAAGTTTCATTTTGTAAAAACTAATTTAGTAAAATCTTGATCTGTTTCTGCTCAGGTCTCCACAGCAGGCGGCGGCAGTCTGCTCGGCTCAGCCTCGTCTCTTCCCCTTGGGTTTGGGATGCTGGGGGGCCTGGTGCCCGTGTCCCTGCCCTTCCAGTTCCCCCCGCTGCTGAACCTGCCTCCGCTGGGTACGGCGGGCTCCAGTACGGCAGCCAGCGGCGCCGCAGCCAGTAGCAATGCAACGTTCTCTACCCTGACCCAGAGTGAGTGATGAACGCGGGGCAGAAACATGGCTGCTGTATACAGATGAAATTTAAACTGAACACCACATACACATTTAATATTAATGACGGGCGCTAAATATGATAAATAGTATAATGTGGAAAATATTATTAGTATTTAAATATTTCTCTATAACAGACAGGCACTCTGTGTATGTGACATCAGTACGCTGTCGTCTGTTTGGGTGTTCCTGTGCAGGCTTTGTTTTGTGTTGTATGTTAGAGCATCATGTTTTTATCACCATATTGTGTGTCAGATGTAAGCTTGTGATTTTTCTCCTGTTTGACATTATTCCATTTTGTTTGCTTCATATCCCAAAATTTCTCTCAACCCTGTGTCGGCTACTCTCCCCCACCTGTCACTCACTTGGCCTCACTCCTCTTCCTTGTCTTTATCTCCTCCTCTGTTTGGCTGTCATTACCTGTTCTTCACCTCTACGCCATCTTGCCCCCCCCCCCCATTCCCTGTTTTGTTGGCATCTGTTCCCCCCTCCCTTTTCCTCCTTGCTCCCCTGTCCTGTCTCCTCAGATCTGTATAAGAGTCTCCAGTCAGGGTCTCAGGTTGCTCTGCCTCCTCACTTGCAGCTCGCTTTCTCAGGTAAAATCTGACCTTCCCTCCACCCTCGACGCCTGCTCCATTTACTCCCTCTCCTGCCTTTCTTTCTTCTTTCCAAAGTGTCTGGTGTTCTGTCTCAGGTTGTCCTTTTCTGTCTGGTCCTGTTCTGCTCTCTGCTCGTCAGTTGGTGGCCGCATGCCTTTTTATGGACTCATTTCAGCTGTCTCTGTAGTATATACGTGTGTATTTTATTTTTCTTTTTGTCTATCACTGCCTTTCACTGATTTCAAGAACTGTACTATTCCTGTCCAGATGTCAGTCAAAGCCAGGGAGGAGACACTAAGAGGAAGACTCTATGATACAGCTGGATTTCTCCACCCAGTGGATGCCGTCTGATGAGATGACGGGACGTTGGGACAAATCAGGATGGAAATGTGGGTTTGGGTGACAGCTGGGACGGACCACTGATAACAGGGGTCTGAAACACAGACTGGGCTACACATTTGATACTTGATCTGAGAGGATCAGCTCAAGTTTTCATGAATACCACAGTTAAATATAATTTTTTTAAACAATTTGATAAGTTTTAAATACTATTCTTCATAGAATTGTTAAATAAAATGACAAATACTGTTTGTCAATGTTTACAAGATAGACCTATATCACTGTGGACAGGGAGAAGGAATGAATGGGTTTTATAGGTGAGTGTGTGTTTGTGTGTGTGTGCGCGAGAGTGTCTGATTGTGTGTGGTTGGTGGCGGTGAACGTGTGCCTTTGTATGTCTCCCTCTCTGATGCATGGTCAGTGTGTCTATTTGGTGCTGTTTTTATCATAATGTAATTATCACTGATACCTGTAAGAAATGTAAACTGCAAATTGTTGAATTTGAGCTTTTTTTTTTCCAATGAAAGATGTAAACTTTTTCATTGTACTTGAATTCTCAAATGAATTCGTTTCTGTACAGAACTCAAGCTGACTTTTAATTAAAATCTTTCCCTTCACAATAGAGAAATTTGATGTGATGCGACTGATGCTCCTAGTATTAAATACCATGTTAGAGCTAACACACAAAACTGAAGGTAACACACTCTTTAACAAAACCGAGGCACAACACCACACATAAATAGGCAGTGTAGGTTTAATTGAAACCTTGATTTGGCTATTAACAAATCAAATTTATCAATGAACCCTAACATAAACAGACATGACAAATTTGAGAAGATTCAACAACGATGAATAATGAAAGTCAAGTTTCTGAAACACCTTTTGACACCAGATCAAATCACTGACGTCCGACAAATAACAAGCAAGACAAAAAAAAGAAAAAAAAAAAAACGATACAAAAACGGGGAGAGGGGTGTCAGTCTAAGCAGTTTGTGAAAGACTTAATGTGAAGGGTAACTTGAACTGGCAGTATGAGAAGGTCAGGATTGGCCGGCCCTCCTGGTGCTTCTCCCAGATGGTTTCCCCGCTCGACATTGTCACTCCACGTTAACCTTTCCGAGCCTACTTGACCAGAGGCCTGGTTTTATCATCGTCGCCACACTGGTGGGCTTTGTACTTTTTCACCTCAGCCATGTACTTTGACCAAGCATCGCTCTTGCCTGGTTCAGCCTGGAGGAAAGGAGGCACAGGTGGATCAACTTCATGGACTTAAAAAGTACACACAGATCATGCTGGTACCACCAACACCAACAAGCCCACTTACTTCTGAGTCCTGTTTCTGCTTCTTCGCAACCATGCCGGTCTTTAGGAACACACCTCCTCTGCGCTTCCCCACCTGGGTTAGGGGATAGAAGACTGAAACCGTTATAGGAGCCCTTGCAGGTGGACTGCCAATGAAGGAGACTACACCAGAGCAGAAGGTCTACATTTAGTCTCCTGCCGCACCACCAGCGAAACCATCATCAGTGAGGAGCATCCCCAGACTTGACTGATCTATTGGTTACATATTGCAGTGTAAAATAATGCAAGTACAACACTAGCACTGGCATGTGTGTGAAATGTTACAAATAATACTGAAATACTGGCCATTATTTCAGGATGTAATAACTCAATATCCAGGGTAGAGCAAGACTTAAATTTGGATGTGTGTTGAACTACTGCTATCTCATCTTACAACTGGCAAACCCCTTACAAAGCTCGTCACGGGAGGGGGCTTCTTTTCCACTGATGTCTGTCCTTGCTCGGTGGCTCTCGCGGCTCCACCTGTTTGCTGCGTCTCCTTTTTCCTCCTCTCCTCCTCCTCCATCTTCTTCTTGAACATCTCCATGAAGCTGCCGTCGTTGGCGAACACGTTGCCTCCGGGCACCGGGGCTGTGCTGGCTGCCGGTGCGGGGCTGCTGCACGGGGACGCGGGGCTGTCGCAGCTGGAGTCACCGCTGCTGCCGTCGCCGCCCGTTTGAGGTTTGCCGTGTGCGCGCTTTGAATCCATGTTTCCTGGGCGTAATGTTCATACACAGGCACAGTCCGGCAGCTCAAAAGCGAGTATATGTCCGTCAGTTTTGTAAGAAGTATGGCTCTAATTCTAAGTTGGCCTTTAATGAAAACAACGCTGCCAACACGCTGCGAGACGGGCTGGACCCCACCCGCGATACTGTATAAAAAAGCTGAAGTTAATCTAATCAACTACACACTCCACTTCAGAAAAGGCGGTAGCTTTTTAAGAAATAAGGCCAAATAAAAAAAGGGCTTAAAGGCTTCACAATGACAGCCCACTAGCACAAACCCCGTAACAAAAACAAAAGCAGGCGCTGGTTCGGTGCTAACGTGGCTAACACTGCGGGCTAATGCCCAGTTTAGTAAGGCCTTTACGGACGAACAAACTTGATCTAGATCTCCAGTTCATGTGAGAGATGCGTCCAAATATGAAATTTACAGTTACAACGCACTATAAAGTTCAAATACCTACAGCAAACACTGAGAAGTTCCCAGACTTTACCAACGATTTTCGCTAACTTTCGCCATCTATTACTCACTGTCGGCCATGTTTAATTTCCTCCGATGACGTCACGTCGCGACTCTTGCGCCCCCTGCTGTGCCGGAATTGAAACTGATATGAAAAAAAGATTTTTTAAGTCATTTATTTATTTAAGGATTCTGGCGAATTTATTACTGAAAATTATTATATTGTTAAGTTCAGTTCAGCCAACTTCATTTATCACCCATGGCAATTCATATAGCTTTACAATATAATACAAACTTTGTGTTTGCACATACTATATTAATATACTATATTACAACCCTCAAAAACAGAGATCGGCTTTTTAATGTCGTCAGCCAAATGGTTTATTAATATATAAGATCGGAATTTATATTCAGGAATGCCCATATGCAAATGTATATATAAATATATATATATATATATACATGTGTTGAATTTCCATGTTTGAAATAAATGTACATATGAAGTAAAATCATATATGTACACCTGTTTAAAGTATAGCCTATATATGTAAAAATGACATATGAAACCTATTGGAACACTATCATATATTGACATAAATGTATAGCTGATAGAAACATGTATTTTAGTATGTCTGTTTATGTTAAATATATACTGTATCCATCTCGAAGCCTATCAGTAAATGTTCATTTTATATATGTAAAAATAAAAGATAGAACTGTATGTTTAAATTTAATGAGAAATTATTATATAGTATTATTATATAACATATAGTTTTAAAAAGCATGTTGTTTTAACTAATTTGCATATTGACTATTTCATATATATATATAAGGCAGAAAAAGTCAGTGATATAGTTAGTCATAAAAAAATGCCACAGTATAGTAAGGATTAAAAAGTCATAGTATAGTAAGGCAAAAAATGTTATAAAAATGTCATAGTATAGTAAGGCAAAAAAATAATGACAGTATAGTATAGCATAAAAAATCATAATACAGTAAGGCATAAAAACATCATATTATAGTAAGGCATAAAATATCATAAACATTTCATAGTATAGTAAGGCAAAAAAAGTCATAGTATAGTAAAGCATAAAAACATTTTAGTACAATAAGGCATAAAAAAGTCATAGTATATTAATGCATGGAATGTTATAAAAATGTCATAGTATAGTAAGGCAAAAAATATTGATAAAAGCATCACAGTATAGTAAGGCATAAAATTATAGTATAGTAAGTCATAAAAAAAATCCTAATACAGTAAGGCATAAAAAAATCATAGCATAGCAAGGCAAAAAATATCATAAAAGGTGGTAGTATAGAGAGGCATAAAAAAGGCTTAAAAATATTATGCCATAAAAACATCATAGTATAGTAAGACATATAAATGTCATAGTATAGTAAGGCTAAAAATGTTATAGAATAGTGAGGCAAGAAATGTTATAAAAATGTCATAGTATAGTAAGGCAAAAAATGTCATATTATATTAAGGCAAAAAATGTTTAAAAAAATGTATAGTATAGTAAGCCATAAAAACATCATAGTATAGTAAGGCAAAAAATGACATAGTATAGTAAGACATAAAAAAGTCTTAAAAATATTAAAGCATAAAAAGGTCATAGTATAGTAAGGCAAAATAGTCATAGTATAGTAAGGCATGAAAAGTCATAAAAAAGTCATAGTATAATAAATCATATAAAAGGCATAGCATAGTAAGGCATAAAAAAGTCAAAGTATAGTAAGGCATAAAAAGGCATTAAAAAGTCATAGCATAGTAAGGCATAAAAAAGTCATAGTATAGTAAGGCATGAAAAGTCATAAAAAAGTCATAGTATAATAAGGCATAAAAACATACTACTCTATGGCATAAAAAAGTCATAGTATAATAAGGCACAAAAAAGGCATAGTATAGTAAGACATAAAAAAGTCATAGTATAGTAAGGCATAAAAAGTCATAAAAAAGGTCATAGTGTAGTAAGGCAAAATAGTCATAGTATAGTAAGGCATGAAAAGTCATAAAAAAGTCTTAGTATAATAAGTCATAAAAAAGGCATAGCATAGTAAGGCATAAAAAAGTCATAGTATAGTAAGGCATAAAAAGTCATAAAAAAGTCATAGTATAATAAATCATATAAAAGGCATAGCATAGTAAGGCATAAAAAAGTCAAAGTATAGTAAGGCAAAAAAGTCATAGTTTAGTAAGGCATGTAAAGTCATAGTATAGTAAGGCATTAAAAGTCATAAAAAAGTCATAGTATAATAAGTCATAAAAAAGGCATAGTATAGTAAGGCATAAAGAGGTCATAGTATAGTAAGGCATAAAAAAGTCATAGTATAGTAAGGCATAAAAAAGTCATAGTATAGTAAGGCATGAAAAGTCATAAAAAAGTCATAGTATTGTAAGGCATAAAAACATACTACTCTATGGCATAAAAAAGTCATAGTATAATAAGTCATGAAAAGTCATAAAAAAGTCAAAGTATAGTAAGGCAAAAAAGTCATAGTATAGTAACGCATAAAAAGTCATAAAAAAGTCATAGTATAATAAGTCATAAAAAAGGCATGGTATAGTAAGACATAAAAAAGTCATAGTATAGTAAGGCATAAAAACAAACTACTCTATGGCATAAAAACTTCATAGTATAATAAGTCATAAAAAAGGCATAGTATAGTAAGGCATAAAAAAGTCATAGTATATTAAGGCATAAAAAGTCATAAAAAAGTCATAGTATAATGACTCATAAAAAAGGCATAGTATAGTAAGGCAAAAAAGTCATAGTATAATAAGGCATGAAAAGTCATAAAAAAGTCATAGTATAATAAGGCACAAAAAAGGCATAGTATAGTAAGACATAAAAAAGTCATAGTATAGTAAGGCATAAAAAGTCATAAAAAAGATCATAGTATAGTAATGCAAAATAGTCATAGTATAGTAAGGCATGAAAAGTCATAAAAAAGTCTTAGTATAATAAGTCATAAAAAAGGCATAGTATAGTAAGGCATAAAAAAGTCATAGTATAGTAAGGCATAAAAAGTCATAAAAAAGTCATAGTATAATAAATCATATAAAAGGCATAGCATAGTAAGGCATAAAAAAGTCAAAGTATAGTAAGGCAAAAAAGTCATAGTATAATGACTCATAAAAAAGGCATAGTATAGTAAGGCAAAAAAGTCATAGTATAGTAAGGCATGTAAAGTCATAAAAAAGTCATAGTATAGTAAGGCATGAAAAGTCATAAAAAAGTCATAGTATAGTAAGTCATAAGAAAGGCATAGTATAGTAAGGCATAAAAAGGTCATAGTTTAGTAAGGCATAAAAAAGTCATAGTATAGTAAGGCATAAAAAAGTCATAGTATAGTAAGGCATGAAAAGTCATAAAAAAGTCATAGTATAGTAAGGCATAAAAAAGTCATAGTATAGTAAGGCATGAAAAGTCATAAAAAAGTCATAGTATAGTAAGGCATAAAAACATACTACTCTATGGCATAAAAAAGTCATAGTATAATAAGTCATGAAAAGTCATAAAAAAGTCAAAGTATAGTAAGGCATAAAAAAGTCATAGTATAGTAAGGCATGAAAAGTCATAAAAAAGTCATAGTATAATAAGTCATAAAAAAGGCATGGTATAGTAAGACATAAAAAAGTCATAGTATAGTAAGGCATAAAAAGTCAAAAAAGTCATAGTATAAGAAGTCATAAAAAAGTCATAGCATAGTAAGGCATAAAAAAGTCATAGTATAGTAAGGCATAAAAACATACTACTCTATGGCATAAAAACTTCATAGTATAATAAGGCATAAAAAAGTCATAGTATATTAAGGCATAAAAAGTCATAAAAAAGTCATAGTATAATAACTCATAAAAAAGGCATAGTATAGTAAGGCAAAAAAGTTATAGTATAGTAAGGCATGTAAAGTCATAAAAAAGTCATAGTATAGTAAGGCATGAAAAGTCATAAAAAAAGTCATAGTATAATAAGTCATAAAAAAGGCATAGTATAGTAAGGCATAAAAAGGTCATAGTATAGTAAGGCATAAAAAAGTCATAGTATAGTAAGGCATAAAAAAGTCATAGTATAGTAAGGCATGAAAAGTCATAAAAAAGTCATAGTATAGTAAGGCATAAAAACATACTACTCTTCGGCATAAAAAAGTCATAGTATAATAAGTCATGAAAAGTCATAAAAAAGTCAAAGTATAGTAAGGCAAAAAAGTCATAGTATAGTAAGGCATAAAAAGTCATAAAAAAGTCATAATATAATAAGTCATAAAAAAGGCATGGTATAGTAAGAAATAAAAAAGTCATAGTATAGTAAGGCATAAAAAGTCAAAAAAGTCATAGTATAAGAAGTCATAAAAAAGTCATAGCATAGTAAGGCATAAAAAAGTCATAGAATAGTAAGGCATAAAATAATACTACTCTATGGCATAAAAACTTCATAATATAATAAGTCATAAAAAAGGCATAGTATAGTAAGGTATAAAAAAGTCATAGTATATTAAGGCATAAAAAGTCATAAAAAAGTCATAGTATAATAACTCATAAAAAAGGCATAGTATAGTAAGGCAAAAAAGTCATAATATAGTAAGGCATGAAAAGTCATAAAAACGTCATAGAATAATAAGTTATAAAAAAGTCATAGCATAGTAAGGCATAAAAAAGTCATAGTATAGTAAGGCATAAAAAGTCATAAAAAAGTCAAAGTATAGCAAGGCAAAAAAGTCATAATATAGTAAGGCATGAAAAGGCATAAAAAAGTCATAGTATAGTAAGGCATAAAAAGTCATAAAAAAGTCATAGTATAATAAGTCATAAAAAAGTCATAGTATAGTAAGGCATGAAAAGTCATAAAAAAGTCATAGTATAGTAAGGCATAAAAAAGGCATAGTATAGTAAGGCATAAAAAACTCATAGTATAGTGAGGCATAACAAGTAAAAGAAAAGTCATAGTATAGTAAGGCAAAAAAGTCATAGTATAGTAAGGCATGAAAAGTCATAAAATAGTCATAGTATAAGTCATAAAAAAGGCATAGTATGGTAAGGCATAAAAAAGTCATAGTATAGTGAGGCATAAAAAGTCATAAAAAAGTCAAAGTATAGTAAAGCAAAAAAGTCATAATATAGTAAGGCATGAAAAGTCATAAAAAAGTCATAGTATAGTAAGGCATAAAAACATACTACTCTATGGCATAAAAAAGTCATAGTATAACAAGTTATAAAAAAGGTATAGTATAGTAAGGCATAAAAAAGTCATAGTATAGTAAAGCAAAAAAGTCATAGTATAGTAAGACATGAAAAGTCATGAAAAACTCATAGTATAGTAAGGCATAAAAAATTTGGTAAAAACGTCATAGTATAGTAAGGCAAAAAATGTCATATTATATTAAGGGAAAAAATGTAAAAAAAAAATGTATAGTATAGTAAGCCATAAAAATATCATAGCATAGTAAGGCAAAAAATGACATAGTATAGTAAGGCATAAAAACATCTTAAAAATACTAAGCCATAAAAATATCATAGTATAGTAAGGCATCAAATGTCATAAAATGTCATAGTGTATACTTTGATTGTGTGTATTGTTGTTTTACAGTTTCCACCTTGGACAGATGGAGAGAGGAATGGCCAGACCTGCACAGGGGAGGATGCCTAGATATTGGGCTGTGGCTGGGATTAGTCCCACAAGTAGCATCATTTATTGGACTGGGTATTGACTGAACATTGAGATACTAAACTGGGAAATAGTCTTGGCCTTGGGGAATGGATTGGAATGGTTGTTTTATTGCTAATGTATTTTCATTGTGGGATTGTTGATACTGTCCAGTCGCTCTTTTTTGTTTAGTCGTAGGTAATAATCTCCATCTTTCATACTGTGTTGTACTTTTACTGTATTAAACTATTTTATATTTGCACATTTGCCCTCTTGTGTCCTGTGTCTGTGGCTTAGTGATTTTAACTCTTAACACAAGCTGGTGACATTAAGGCATGAAAAAGTCATAGTATAGTAGAGCATAAAAAAGTTAACGTATAGTAAGGAAAAAACATTGATAAAAACCACATTGTATAGTAAGGTATAAAAACACTATACGACAATAAGGCATAAAAAAGTCAAAGTATAATAAGTCATAAAAAAGGCATCCTGAAGTAAGGCATAAAAAAGTCATAGTATAGTAAGGCAAAAAAGTCATAGTATAGTAAGGCATGAAAAGTCATAAAAAAGTCATAGTATAGTAAGGCATAAAAACGTACTACTCTATGGCATAAAAAAGTCATAGTATAATAAGTCATAATAAGTCATAATATATTAAGGCATAAAAAAGGCATAGTATAGTAAGGCATAAAAAAGTCATAGTATAGTAAGGCATGAAAAGTCATAAAAAAGTCATAGCATTGTAAGGCATAAAAAAGTCATAAAAAAAGTCATAGTATAGTAAGATATAAAAAGTCATAGTATAGTAAGGCATGAAAAGTCATAAAAAAGTCATAGTATAGTAAGACATAAAAACATACTACTCTATGGCATAAAAAAGTCATAGTATAGTAAGGCATAAAAGGTCATAAAAATGTCATAGTATAATAAGTCATAAAAGGTCATAAAAAAGTCATAGTATAATAAGTCATAAAAAAGTCAGCATAGTAAGGCATAAAAAGTCATAAAAAAATCAAAGTATAGTAAGGCAAAAAAGTCATAGTATAGTAAGGCATGAAAAGTCATAAAAAAGTCATAGTATAGTAAGGCATGAAAAGTCATAAAAAAGTCATAGCATTGTAAGGCATAAAAAAGTCATAAAAAAAGTCATAGTATAGTAAGATATAAAAAGTCATAGTATAGTAAGGCATGAAAAGTCATAAAAAAGTCATAGTATAGTAAGACATAAAAACATACTACTCTATGGCATAAAAAAGTCATAGTATAGTAAGGCATAAAAGGTCATAAAAATGTCATAGTATAATAAGTCATAAAAGGTCATAAAAAAGTCATAGTATAATAAGTCATAAAAAAGTCAGCATAGTAAGGCATAAAAAAGGCATAGTATAGTAAGGCATAAAAAGTCATAGTATAGTAAGGCATAAAAAAGTCATAGTATAATAAGTCATGAAAAGTCATAAAAAAGTCATAGTATAGTAAGGCAAAAAAGTCATAGTATAGTAAGGCATAAAAAGTCATAAAAAAGTCATAGTATAATAAGTCATAATAAAGGCATGGTATAGTAAGACATAAAAAAGTCATAGTATAGTAAGGCATAAAAAGTCAAAAAAGTCATAGTATAAGAAGTCATAAAAAAGTCATAGCATAGTAAGGCATAAAAAAGTCATAGTATAGTAAGGCATAAAAACGTACTACTCTATGGCATAAAAACTTCATAGTATAATAAGTCATAAAAAAGGCATAGTATAGTAAGGCATAGAAAAGTCATAAAAAAGTCATAGTATAATAACTCATAAAAAAGTCATAGTATATTAAGGCATAAAAAAGGCATAGTATAGTAAGGCATAAAAAAAGTCATAGTATAGTAAGGCATAAAAAAGTCATAGTATAGTAAGGCATTAAAAAGTCATAAAAAAGTCATAGTATAGTAAGGCATAAAAACATACTACTCTATGACATAAAAAAGTCATAGTATAATAAGTCATAAAAAGTCATAGTATAGTAAGGCATAAAAAAGGCATAGTATAGTAAGGCATAAAAAGTCATAGTATAGTAAGGCATAAAAAAGTCATAGTATAATAAGTCATGAAAAGTCATAAAAAAGTCATAGTATAGTAAGGCAAAAAAGTCATAGTATAGTAAGGCATAAAAAGTCATAGTATAGTAAGGCATAAAAAAGTCATAGTATAATAAGTCATGAAAAGTCATAAAAAAGTCATAGTATAGTAAGGCAAAAAAGTCATAGTATAGTAAGGCATAAAAAGTCATAAAAAAGTCATAGTATAATAAGTCATAAAAAAGGCATGGTATAGTAAGACATAAAAAAGTCATAGTATAGTAAGGCATAAAAAGTCAAAAAAGTCATAGTATAAGAAGTCATAAAAAAGTCATAGCATAGTAAGGCATAAAAAAGTCATAGTATAGTAAGGCATAAAAACGTACTACTCTATGGCATAAAAACGTCATAGTATAATAAGTCATAAAAAAGGCATAGTATAGTAAGGCATAGAAAAGTCATAAAAAAGTCATAGTATAATAACTCATAAAAAAGTCATAGTATATTAAGGCATAAAAAAGGCATAGTATAGTAAGGCATAAAAAAAGTCATAGTATAGTAAGGCATAAAAAAGTCATAGTATAGTAAGGCATGAAAAGTCATAAAAAAGTCATAGTATAGTAAGGCATAAAAACATACTACTCTATGACATAAAAAAGTCATAGTATAATAAGTCATAAAAAGTCATAGTATAGTAAGGCATAAAAAAGGCATAGTATAGTAAGGCATAAAAAGTCATAGTATAGTAAGGCATAAAAAAGTCATAGTATAATAAGTCATGAAAAGTCATAAAAAAGTCATAGTATAGTAAGGCAAAAAAGTCATAGTATAGTAAGGCATAAAAAGTCATAAAAAAGTCATAGTATAATAAGTCATAAAAGAGGCATGGTATAGTAAGACATAAAAAAGTCATAGTATAGTAAGGCATAAAAAGTCAAAAAAGTCATAGTATAAGAAGTCATAAAAAAGTCATAGCATAGTAAGGCATAAAAAAGTCATAGTATAGTAAGGCATAAAAAGTCATAAAAAAGTCAAAGTATAGCAAGGCAAAAAAGTCATAATATAGTAAGGCATGAAAAGGCATAAAAAAGTCATAGTATAGTAAGGCATAAAAAGTCATAAAAAAGTCATAGTATAATAAGTCATAAAAAAGTCATAGTATAGTAAGGCATGAAAAGTCATAAAAAAGTCATAGTATAGTAAGGCATAAAACATACTACTCTATGGCATAAAAAAGTCATAGTATAGTAAGGCATGAAAAGTCATTAAAAAGTCATAGTACAGTAAGGCAAAAAAGTCATAGTATAGTAAGGCATGAAAAGTCATAAAAAAGTCATAGTATAGTAAGGAATAAAACCATACTACTCTATGGCATAAAAAAGTCATAGTATAATAAGTCATAAAAAGTCATAGTATAGTAAGGCATAAAAAAGGCATAGTATAGTAAGGCATAAAAAAAGTCATAGTATAGTAAGGCATAAAAAAGTCATAGTATAGTAAGGCATGAAAAGTCATAAAGTCATAGCATAGTAAGGCATAAAAAAGTCATAAAAAAAGTCATAGTATAGTAAGATATAAAAAGTCATAGTATAGTAAGGCATGAAAAGTCATAAAAAAAGTCATAGTATAGTAAGACATAAAAACATACTACTCTATGGCATAAAAAAGTCATAGTATAGTAAGGCATAAAAGGTCATAAAAAAGTCATAGTATGATAAGTCATAAAAAAGTCATAGCATAGTAAGGCATAAAAAGTCATAAAAAAATCAAAGTATAGTAAGGCAAAAAAGTCATAGTATAGTAAGGCATGAAAAGTCATAAAAAAGTCATAGTATAGTAAGGCATAAAAACATACTACTCTATGGCATAAAAAAGTCATAGTATAATAAGTCATAAAAAGTCATAGTATAGTAAGGCATAAAAAAGGCATAGTATAGTAAGGCATAAAAAAGGTCATAGTATAGTAAGGCATAAAAAAGTCATAGTATAGTAGGGCATGAAAAGTCATAAAAAAGTCATAGCATAGTAAGGCATAAAACATACTACTCTATGGTATAAAAAAGTCATAGTATAACAAGTCATAAAAAAGACATAGTATAGTAAGACATAAAAAAGTCATAGTATAGTAAGGCATGAAAAGTCATAAAAAGTCAAAGTATAATAAGTCATAAAAAAGGCATAGTACATTAAGGCATAAAAAGTCATAGTATAGTAAGGCATAAAAAGTCATTAAAAAGTTCATAGTATAATAAGTCATAAAAAAGTCATAGCATAGTAAGGCATAAAAAGTCATAAAAAAATCAAAGTATAGTAAGGCATAAAACATACTAATCTATGGCATAAAAAATTCATAGTATAATAAGTCATAAAAAAGGGATAGTATAGTAAGGCATAAAATGTCATAAAAAAGTCATAGTATAATAAGTCATAAAAAGGTCATAGCATAGTAATGCATAAAAAAGTCATAGTATAGTAAGGCATAAAAAGTCGTAAAAAAGTCAAAGTATAGTAAGGCAAAAAAGTCATAGTAGAGTAAGGCATGAAAAGTCATAAAAAAGTCATAGTATAGTAAGGCATGAAAAAGTCATAGTATAGTAAGGCATGAAAAGTCACAAAAAAGTCATAGTATATTAAAGCATAAAAACATACTACTCTATGGCATCAAAAAGTCATAGTATAATAAGTCATAAAAAAGGCATAGTATAGTAAGGCATGAAAAGTCATAAAAAAGTCATAGCATAGTAAGGCATAAAAAAGTCATAAAAAAAGTCATAGTATAGTAAGATATAAAAAGTCATAGTATAGTAAGGCATGAAAAGTCATAAAAAAGTCATAGTATAGTAAGACATAAAAACATACTACTCTATGGCATAAAAAAGTCATAGTATAGTAAGGCATAAAAGGTCATAAAAAAGTCATAGTATAGTAAGTCATAAAAAGTCAAAAAAAAGTCATAGCATAGTAAGGCATAAAAAGTCATAAAAAAATCAAAGTATAGTAAGGCAAAAAAGTCATAGTATAGTAAGGCATGAAAAGTCATAAAAAAGTCATAGTATAGTAAGGCATAAAACATACTACTCTATGGCATAAAAAAGTCATAGTATAGTAAGGTATAAAAAGTCATAAAAAAGTCATAGTATAGTAAGGCAAAAAAGTCATAGTATAGTAAGGCATGAAAAGTCATAAAAAAGTCATAGTATAGTAAGGCATAAAAAAGGCATAAAAACATACTACTCTATGGCATAAAAAAGTCATAGTATAATAAGTCATAAAAAGTCATAGTATAGTAAGGCATAAAAAAGGCATAGTATAGTAAGGCATAAAAAAGGTCATAGTATAGTAAGGCATAAAAAAGTCATAGTATAGTAGGGCATGAAAAGTCATAAAAAAGTCATAGCATAGTAAGGCATAAAACATACTACTCTATGGTATAAAAAAGTCAAAGTATAACAAGTCATAAAAAAGACATAGTATAGTAAGACATAAAAAAGTCATAGTATAGTAAGGCATGAAAAGTCATAAAAAAGTTATAGTATAATAAGTCATAAAAAAAGGCATAGTACAGTAAGGCATAAAAAGTCATAGTATAGTAAGGCATAAAAAGTCATTAAAAAGTTCATAGTATAGTAAGGCAAAAAGTCATAGTATAGTAAGGCATAAAAAAGTCACAGTATAGTAAGGCATAAAAAGTCATAGTATAATAAGTCATAAAAAAGGCATAGTATAGTAAGGCATAAAAAAGTCATAGTATAGTAAGGCATAAAAAGGCATAAAAAAGTCATAGTATAGTAAGATATAAAAAGTCATAGTATAGTAAGGCACAAAAAGTCATAAAAAAATCAAAGTATAGTAAGGCATAAAACATACTAATCTATGGCATAAAAAAGTCATAGTACAATAAGTCATAAAAAAGTCATAGTACAATAAGTCATAAAAAAGGCATAGTATAGTAAGGCATAAAAAGTCATAAAAAAGTCATAGTATAATAAGTCATAAAAAGGTCATAGCATAGTAATGCATAAAAAAGTCATAGTATAGTAAGGCATAAAAAGTCATAAAAAAGTCAAAGTATAGTAAGGCAAAAAAGTCATAGTATAGTAAGGCATGAAAAGTCATAAAAAAGTCATAGTATAAAAAGTCTTAAAAAAATCAAAGTATAGTAAGGCAGAAAACATACTAATCTATGGCATAAAAAAGTCATAGTACAATAAGTCATAAAAATGTCATAGTATAGTAAGGCATAAAAAGTCATAAAAAAGTCATAGTATAATAAGTCATAAAAAGGTCATAGCATAGTAATGCATAAAAAAGTCATAGTATAGTAAGGCATAAAAAGTCATAAAAAAGTCATAGTATAATAAGTCATAAAAAAGTCATAGCATAGTAAGTCATAAAAAAGTCGTAGTATAATAAGGCATAAAAAGTCATAAAAAAGTCACAGTATATTATGCATAAAAAAGTCGAAGTATAGTAAGGCATAAAATTTGATAAAAATGTCATAATATAGTAACACAACAAAATTTCATAGTATAGTAAGGCTTAAAAAGTCATAGTATAGTCAGGCATTAGAAATAGCAAGTCATAAAAAGTCTTAGTATATTAAGGCAACAAAGTCACAGTATAGTAGGGCATAAAAAAATCATAATGTAGTAAGTCATAAAAACGTCAAAGTATAGCAAGGCAAAAAAAAGTGAAAGTATAGTAAGGCAAAAGATTTTGATGAAAACGTCATAGTATAGTAAGGCATAAAAATATTATACTACAATAAAGCTTAAAAGACATAGTATATTAAGGCAAAAAAAGTAATATTATAGTAAGACGTAAAAAAGTCATAGTGTAGTAAGGAATAAAAAAGTCATAGTATAGTAAGATATAAAAATCTATAGTATAGTAAGGCATAAAAAAGTCATAGTATAGTAAGATATAAAAATCCATAGTATAGTAAGGCATAAAAAAGTCATAGTATAGTTAGGCATAAAAACATGATACTACAATAAGGCATAAAAAGTCAGTAAAATAAGTCATAAAAAAGTCATAGTATAGTAATGCATGAAACGTCATAAAAATGTCATAGTATAGTAAGGCATAAAACATACTACTCTATGGCATAAAAAAGTCATAGTATAATAAGTATAAAAAAGGCATAGTATAGTAAGGCATAAAAAGTCATAAAAAAGTCATAGTATAAAAAGTCATAAAAAAGTCATAGCATAGTAATGTATAAAAAAGTCATAGTATAGTAAGACATGAAAAGTCATAAAAAAGTCATAGTATAGTATGTCATAAAAGTCATATTATAGTAAGGCATAAAAACGTAAATAACGTAGCTATGTTCATTCTTGGATGCATCTCACTTAGAAAATTAAAGTTATGAACTGAACTGCAAATTTCAAAATTAAACAAAACAAGTGCAGTGAAGTGCTGTATTTCTCATTTTGTTTATACGTTTAGATTTGTCAGTTATCAAGTCTTTCAGATGTGCATATTGAAAGTGATATGATAGATAAAGAATACCATCACCATATTTACCTAACTGTTCAACAGCTGCACGAAAGGATGTGAGAAGTCTGACTAATCAGTTTGACCTTTAGATCCACCAGAATGAACAAGCTGATAAAACCTTCAGATTCCTCTGTGTAGGCAATTTTTTTTTTTCTTTGAACTTATTAATGAAGACAACACCAGACAAAAGTTCTTAAGATCCCATTTATTTGTAGTGCAAAAGTAGAACAGACAGGACTACAAATCTTCAATGTGCCTCTATCCCCATGTGAAGTACCGTATGCTATAATCTACTCGACCATTATAATGATACAAACAAACACAGACAACCTCAACATTAAACCCTTCAAGCCATGCAAATGTGCATCAAAGATAATGACTTAACACCATAAATATCAACTTAAAATAATGAAACATCAGTAGAAAACATGTGCACACAACAGCAGGATCCTGGTCTGTGTAGATCATAGCACGAACATTTACAGGGAACAAGTACAAGTCATGAAACAGCAGCTCTGATGTGGGACAGTCTAAAGTTACTACATCTGCTGAAAAGGGAAATTAACCTGTAGTGAATAAAGGCAGATGCAGTGTGGATAAATGAGCCATCTAGTGCAGACTCCACCTTTTGTATCGGCCTCTGACTTCCTGTCAACAGACAACAAAAGAATTCCAGTGTACTGTTGAATGCATTTCCTTCCAGTTCAGATGAACTGTAAATGAGGTTGGTGGTAAACAACCATTAGCTGAGTCATTGTTTTTAGTGTTGTTGTAATTACCGACTCAAATTGTGTTTTCCAGTCCTTGTGATAAACTAAGAGGCCTTCTAGTTGCCCATGTTCACATCAGTCTAAAGTGGTGTGTGCAATTAGGTCGTACCCACAACTAACACCCTGTTTCAATCTTTGGGAAGAGGGAAAGGGAATGAGGAAAAAAAAAGAGCAATAAATCAAAATCATACGCAACAAATGAGAACATTGTTGAGAATATCATATGTGGAAGTCACATTATCACCAGGCATAAGAAAATAAACCTGCAGTATTCTTTACGTAAAATATATTTCTGCCAAATGAGACAGGAAGACGGGGTCGACAATGCAAATATCTCAAACGTCAGTGTCATCCATGGTTTTGAGCGAGGCACTGAACAAACCCACCGCTCCATCTAGAGAGAAAGTGCTTTGGTGTATCTTGTGAAAACTCTAGTAAGTTATTTTTTTATGAATATCAAGTTTAGAGAAAAAACAAAAGGTTCAAGTGAAAAAAAGATTAAAGCCATTAAGCAACCCTCATGGTCTTTTCAATGTCCTTCAGATTAAAACAAAAACATCTACTGAAAACACATGATCTAGAAAACCAAAAAAAACTATGAGAAAATTCAAAAACAAACAAACAAAACCAATGAGATGTACTAACGGCTGAGTGTGATTTCAGTCTGTAACTTGTGTAGCTTTGTCCTCTTTAGCATTAACAATAGTAAATGCATTACCCCTAATAACTCCTCCCTTGCCTGCCACATTTAAACTGTTACCTTGACAAAACTAGTTCATATTCCAACCTATTGTATAACATAAAATATATGTAAAAGAAATTTAAGAGAATTTAAGAAACAAGAGTGAGTACAAGAGGATAAAGAGGAAATAAATGTCACCTTAAAAGGTGAGACAGCCTCTTTTCAGACCCTGCAACTCCTTCTACTCCAGTAGTTTCCATTTGTTTCTATGGCTCAACTCTGGATTTAATCAACAGCAGAGTTAAACACAGTAGTATCTCTCTCCTCTGGGGATCCACAGAGCAAATAAAAAAAATTTCTCTGACCACTAGGAGCCAGCAGGGGGCAGCAGCAGCATTAAAAATACTCTGAGGTGCAGCAATCCAGTGAAGGCATAAAGGCAGTTACAGGGAGTTCACATGAAGTTTCCAGCAAATCACTTCATCTTCTCTATGCTTCGTTTCTGCATGTTTTTCTTCTCCTGCCTGGACGTTTGTTTTTTTTCACCCCCTTATCTCGGGTGGTGTCGTGTCAGGCCCCTCCTGGCGTTGGTGGACTGCCTCTGCTGAGCCAGGAAGGACATGGCCTGGTTGGACGGTCCCAGGCGCTCGCCGGACACTTTCTGATGCAACGCCATCCCCTGAGAA
This sequence comes from Seriola aureovittata, assembly GCF_021018895.1. Taxonomy (NCBI): domain Eukaryota; kingdom Metazoa; phylum Chordata; class Actinopteri; order Carangiformes; family Carangidae; genus Seriola; species Seriola aureovittata. The sequence continues at coordinate 22,363,314 of NC_079380.1, read as the reverse complement.
AGAGAGAGGCGAAGGAAGAGTGAACGGTCATCGTCTTGTACAGATGATTTGTCCGTTTTTTTCCCCCATATAAAAAACCATAAAAATGCTGCTATTTCGTCGACGTGTTTCTATGTATCTGTGCGCTCACTTACCATGTTGTACCAGGCAGAAATGATGAGTTTCTCCTCTTGGTCGTGTCTGGCTCTGCTCTTCTCATAGTCGTGCTGGGCAAAGGAACAGACCATCGTGCATTAGTGAGATTTAACGGAGCCAGAGTAACCCTCTCATTTGTGACTTTTTTTTTTTTTTTTTAACATTAAAAAAGGTTCGTACTTCGAGGTGGTGGATTTTTCTCTCCTTCTCTGCCAGCTGGTTCTTCAGAGCCTGAACGTCAGGAGTCGCGGCCACTGGCAGCTGCTTGGGATCCAGGGTTTTGATCACCTGCACACAAGAGAAACCTACTGATTAACACTGACGGACTCACGATGGAGAGCTCTTAAAAAAAATAAAAAATAATCAAAACTGATGCAGCAGAACCAGAAGTTTCATCTTTTGGCTGATTTGAATGTGTTGTTCCTGTAGCAGCTGTGAGCCTCAAGCGGATATGAGGAGGGAGCTACAGAGATCTGCAAGCTCACCTCTTTCTAACTCCACACTGCAAGATTTTTTTTTTTTTTTTTTCCATTTTCAAAGCAACACTGACTCAAGTGACATATTTTCACAAGTTTTTATACAACTTCTTTCATGTAGGTAATAGAAATCCCCAACAACTGTAAACAGATTTGGATGTGTTAAAAAAAGATAAAAAGAAAATCAGTGGAGTTCCCCTTTAAGCAGTAAAAAAAAAAAAACAACCCCTTATTTCCTATTTAGAGCCACATGCTGAGGACAACATGTTCTGTTTAGGTGGACTGACCGTTCTCGCCTTCTCCACGTAGCGTTTGTATCGCTCCTCCATCTGCTTCATGTCCTCGTCCTTCTTCCGCAGGATCTCCTGAAGTTCATCGATCTTCTTCGCCACTGAGAAGGAGGAAGATAAAAAGTGTTTAGGAAGAGAAGAAAGGAAGAAGCATGACATGACATTTTTTTTTAAGTAATGACTTACTGTTGCTGTCCACTTTAGGCTCCAGGTCATCGATGACCTCTCTTTTCTTTTGAAGATCTGTGTGAGCTTCATGGAGCTTCTCCCTGCGATAATCACATAACAAGAGTGTGTGAATTTATGTTTGAGCACACATGGATAAATGAAGCAAGCAGAAGTGAAGTACTTACAAATGCTCCTCAAGCTTTTTCTTCAATAAGGAAGACTAAGAAAAAGGAGGAAAAAAAAAAACATTAAACTCTAAACTCATAAGGTTTTCATAAATAAACACACACACACACAAACACACACACATTGTGAAAGTCAAGCTGTCAAAGAGTTAAATCATGGGCCATTTGGACAGAGGGTGGGCCGTACTTACGATAGCCTGATTTTGGCAGAGTTGATCGATGGGGGCAGGCGGAGAGAGACAGACAGAGAGGGGCAGGCGTTAACAGTGAATCACCACAGCAGACTTGGGTTAAATTCCCACACAACATTATCAAAAAAGTAGGAGAACAGACACTGCAGTCCTCGACAGCCAAGTGTGTTCAATAAACTCAACGTGCCATGCAAACATTAGGGAGCGTTTGATAAAACATCAGTGCTTCAAAAATAATTTTACTTACAATACAAGGAATATATGAATGTCAGTTTCTCAAATTTGTCAATTTAACACAAATTAATAATAATAATAATAATAATTATAATTCTTTTTGCCTTGATTATCTGATCATGGCAACAGGATCTAGTTGTGTATCTAGTCTCAACTTGTTCTGTTAACTATGATTTGTGATGAGGGAAGTTTGTAAGTGTGAAGTGACAACAGTGGGCAGAGGAGAAGGACGCAGCTGTCTCTCAACTCACATCCTCCGTCTTGCTGTCCTGCTCCTGGAGCGCTCTCTGGAGCTCCTCGATCTGAGAACGCAGCTCTGAGATCTGCTGCTGGTTCAACCTTGAGAGGGAAGGGACGAGGAGAAAGGAGAAGGACACAAAAACAGAAAGAGCAGAGAGAGAAGAAACAGAGAGAAAATAAGAAGGTTTAAGAAACATTGTGGAGAGAGCCACAAACAAAAATCAGGGGGATGATAGAAGATGTGAAAACAAAAGAGGAAAGATAAAACACAAGGTTATTAAGCTGCCTCAGTGGGTGGAAGATGTTTGCAAAGTATCATGTGGATCCTTGTACATCTGCTGCAGGCAGCGTTCATCCATTCCACCAAGTGTGCTGCCTGACCATTCAGCGCTCTGCTCTACTGAGCATGCTCACTCCACTCCTCTCCTCCTGTTACTGTTGCTGAGGATGCTTCCCACACCCTGGGCCTGGTGTTGCATTGGACACATACACAGCCACACACACACACACACACACACACACACACACAAACACAGTCCACCCACATGTCCACATGCCCACAGGCATGTAAACACACACACATACAGTCAAGGGACAATCTGGCTTTCTGCTGTCTGTCCTCTAGTCCAGCCCACACAGCTCAGTTGAGCACACAGTCCAGAGGGTGAGTTGACATTTAGGCAGATCTCACTCCTACTATCAGCCAAACAAGCAGATTAATGTCCAGGAACATACAATATGGCGACCTGGAAGGGGGTTGATTATTTAACACTGCTGAACAAGAAGTTGGACTGTATGTTGAGGACACACACACACACACACACACACACACACACACACACACACTACCTGTTCTGAGTTTCCAGGGTGTTCTTGCTGCGCTGAGCCTCCTCCAGCTCGGCCTGTACCTCCACTAGTTTCTGCCTGTAGGTCTCCTCTTGGACACACAACATCTTGTTTTCACTCTGCAGACGCACCACCGTCTCCCTGTCCAAGGAGCGAGCAGAGACCGAGAGAGGGAGGGAGGGAGGGAGGGAGTAGGAGGTGAAACAAAGGGGGAAGGAGAAAGTGGAGGACATATGAAATGGGGGACAGACGAAGTGGGTCAGAGAGAGAGAAAAAAAAAAAAGCTTCGCTGAGTTGACCCAGCCCTCTCTACGACAACGCCCAGGCCAAATGTGCAGCGCTGCCATGTGTCACTATTTGAGATGCCAAGTGCACATTCAAGTTCTAAAAATAAACTTTTGCTTTTGTGGTCGTGTGAGCAGGTCTGAGCCGTTTATCTCAGGCTGTAGAGGATGAATATAGGGTACGAGTGGGCCACTGATAATGACACCAGTACCAGGTTTAGAGGGCAAATCTCATTTGTTACGCCCAAATTTGACTGCTATGGCACACGTTAACCCCTCCACAGCGCAGCTTATACACACACATACATAGAATATTAATAACAACACACATACTTGAGCTCAGTAGGCATGATCTCTGCAGCAAGGTTTCCCACTGTGACACCACTGTCGCACAGACCTCCTGTGGAGAGAAAGAGACGGATTAAGTGTCAACAGATTTAATAAAATAGCTTCATCGGCTGAAAAATATTTCACTTTCCAAGCAAGATTTTGATTAATGCTCTTTTGGATTAATAAATTATTACAATTATAATTATTACTGTGATAAAAAAATTGTTCAGTTGCATCTGTTAGAATTATCTTTCCAATTTTGTTTTAATTATTTGTATTTTCACCGTCAGACACAAACTGCTGCTCCAACATTGTGAAAGCTGAGTTTACTGATGGATCACAACATTACTGTTTAATTTACTTCTTTACTTCTTGACTCAGTGCAATTACAACTCACCTGCTCCACTCAGACACCTCTGTTGGACTTGTGCGCACCTGAGCTCATCGTTTGTTTCCCGAAGTGTGTCTCTTTCTGAGATCAGACGCTGAGGAGCAAAGCACAACATACGCCGCCCTCAGCTTCAGCTCAGCACTTATTAAGAATCTATAAAGTCAATTCGTAAAAAATAAAACTGATATATAATGAAAAAACAAACAAAATAATGCACAATTATTTCTGTTAGACACATGGAGACAGACCTAAAGTCATTTTACATTACAGAGCCCCATGGTGTGAGGGGTTTCCTCCTGCATCTAAACTGTCACACTACATCAATGAGATTAGTACGACTTGGATGAAGTGAATGTAAATGTAGACCGCATGTCGGGACGGTGTGTATTTCTTAATTACTACCACAAGTAACCGAGGGCATTAATCACTCCTGTCAGATTGCAGAAGGTGCTAGAACTGACACTGGACGTGGGAGTCCACTGAAGAATAGTACGATATTTGCCTGGCAACAGTTCCTCCTGTGCGCTCTGTGATCATTGCAGCGAATGTGGATCCGCGCACGGACTGCCATCACTGAAATATAAACTACATCACTCCATCTTGTAAAATGATATGACAGGGCTTTTAGTGAGTGATCTTGATATGAGACAGATCCACTACAAACAGATGCTACACGCTGATAAAACACCACAGTAAAAGCACTGTGGTTCCACAATCGGACTTTTATTTCCCGACAGTGTTCATAAACTCACTTCTTTCTCTTTCAGCAGCGCGTCGTATTTGTCGTGAAGGTTCTTGTACTCAAACTGCCACTTCTCGGCTTTCATGGCCTCTGCCGAGTGCTTGGTGTGGAGCTCATGAGCCTGTAAGTCAGAGAGCACGAGAGTCTGTGTTGGAAAGAGCGCTCTATAAAAACTGCAACGTCCTCCAATGACGTGCAGAAAAACCAAAGCAATGTGTTTAACATCTCCCGGACGTCAACACAGGAACAAGTATGACTCTCCCTCCTCCTGTCAGCCCACAGCTTGCCTGTCTCTTGTAGGTGTCCAGCTGGTTGCGGACAGCGTTGGCCCTGCGCAGCTCCTCCTCCAGCTCGCAGGTGCGCTGCATGTACACGGTGTTGCGCTCCTCCAGGAGGCGCACCTGTCTGCGCAGGTCGCCAAGATCCTCCAGTTTCCTCTTGTACGTCTCCACCATCGCCTCGAGCTGGTTCACCCGGTCAGACGAATGCCTGAGGGGGGGGAGGAGGAGCGTCAGGAGCGTTGAGTGCCGGCACAGGAACATGGCTTGTAGTTAAACACAATACATCCGTGTGGATATGTACTTAACAACAGAAAACCAACAAGTCTCACGCCAGCCAGAGTCAACGCATGAAATTCATATTATCATACACAGAGGTCAGAGAGAGGGGCTGAATGGACGTCTGTGTGTGGGCAGCGTGGGAGTTGTTTCTGTGAGTGTAAAGTGATAAGAGATGAGCTACATCTTAAAAACAGAAAGCTGGTGATATTCTCTGTTTTTTTGATACTGTCAAGAAATCCCTTCAAAAGACCAGATAGACATCAACATGTCAGTTAATTCTCTGAACACTTTTGGACTTCCCTCCCCTGTCCCTGGCTCTCAGTTAAAAGCCTTTTCATTCCTACTGAAGATGTAAAGCTTCAAAAATGTATTTATTTATTTAAAAAGGCTGTTTCCTAAAACAGACGGTAGTTTTTAGCAATCATTACTCATGCAGGAGGAAATCGTTGGGGACTATTTCCAGCTGCAAAAATACGAGCTTGTGAGTATTTACAGCATCAAAGCAACATGCGAGGATCGACTTAAAGAAAATCTATAGTGTTCATTGTTATAAAGAAGCAACATGTCACCCAGTGCGAGGGTGTGGCTCATTCATGTAACTCATTCCTCTGTGTCATAGAGCTCCATTGTTGTCGAACAACACATCGAGCTGTGATCAAACAGACGATATTGTTGGTTTCTATCAAAAACTAATCCGTTAAAGAGACAACAGATATATTTTTCAGCCAAAATGGAACTTCAATGTCTCAATGAAGAACTTAACTCAATTAAATTAATAAAATCTTGGGCATTTAGTTTTCTTCCTCACAACAACTCCAGAAGATGTAACTTCCACGATAAATTCAAACTTGAAATTCAAACTGGCAGACTAGCGGTCTCACCTGAGAATGTCCATCTCGTCTTTGAGGGCCTGGGCCTCCTGCGCCAGACTGGTCAGCTCTTCGTTACGCTGCTGCAGGTCGGTCACCTCGCGCTCCAGTATCTCTCCCCGCACACGCATGTCGTCTCTGCTGTTCTCCAGTCTGAGACGGACATGAGAGAGGAGCAGCGGTTTGTGTCAGATATGAAACGAGGCAAGGTGAGCCAACGATGTTAAGCAAATTATGTAAATGTAAACGTGTCTATTATGTTATAGGCCTGATGAATGTTTCTACTTACAGTGTGACATTTGTCTTAAATTGTAGGTAGAATCCCTGGAATGTTTTCCTAAGTAAATCAAACTTTTCTGTGTGTGTGTGTGTGTGTGTGTATATGTATATATGTGTGTGTGTGTGTGTGTGTGTGTATACAGGCTGTACCTGTAGTTCTCCTCTTGAAGCTGCTCCATCTGACTCTGCAGCAGCAGCAGTTTCTTGCCAGTGATGGCAGTGGTGGAGGCGTCCAGAGAGTCGCAGCGGCTCAGCTTCTCCTTCAGAGAGCGTGTCTCCGCCTGAAGGGACGACTTCTCCTCCAGTGCCACTGACAACTGTCGGGTGGTGGGAGAGAGGAACACAGGACAAACATTGCAAAAAGAGGTGTAAAGACCGAGAGATTCATTATTAGACTGCTTAGAGAGAAGTGATGAAGATGCACAAAGTGACAAATCTACAGCTGGACAAAGAAGAGAAAGAAGACGCGCATGGAAAAAAACAAAAGTTGCATTCCCATTGCATCAGAAAAGTCCTCAGAATAAGATCATCCAGATAGCTGCCTCCAAAAAATCTTCTCTATCCAGTAATAAACATGTGAAAGCCAGAGTACTAGCACTCGACAGATTCACAGAGGAAAAACACTGATACACAGCGACAAACTCACCACCTTTAGTGCACAGAGAACTTGGATCACATGCTTTGTTCTCATTTCACATGCTCAGTCGTCAAAAGATAGTTAGTCAGCTGGTGTGCAACGGTCTCAGGCAGATGCAACTTTCTCAATGGCGGAGTTGTTAGCATTAGCCTTAGGGTCAAAACTAGATCCTCACGATATAAGTGGAAGTAATGAATATGCACAGCTCACTGGGGACCATTAGTGACACTGGTTATACTGTTAAAGTTGGAGGGGGGGGGGTGCTCTGACTTCAGGCTGATGAAGTTGGTTTGAACATTACATTAACAAAATATTTGTGTTGGGTTCAGGCTGAACTGAGGTTACAGTTAGACAAGCGGTGTTAAAAAGGGGAGTGTGCACTTACCTGCTGGACATCAACAGCAAAACCCTACACTGAACTTTAAGGACAGATTGCATACTTTAGCACAGGACCAGTGACAGTAAATAGCTTTCAAAACAACACAAATGACTAATCCCTATTGCGTGGGCTAAGTAAGTAAACAAACAGGTGGGCTGAGAGCAGTGCAAATTATTGTTGGCTACTGCTCCATCCCAAGGCAACGTGTCAGTTTTATATTGATGTTATGCAACTATTGACTGGAGTGCTTCTTTGAAAAAAACAAACAAAAAAAACAACTAATTTAATCCCTTCTCAGTCAGTGGTGCAAAAAAAAAAAAAAAAAAAAAGCAAGCCATGGGAACACAAAGTCTCAGGCGGGATAATCAATAAGGGTCAGAGCACAAAAAGCTGCAGGCACATACATTCAATAACATGCTGCATCCACACTACAGCAAAAAAAAAAAAACTAGGGCTTCAAATATCTCAGTCACATACACAGAGTTGAAACGGTTTTATATCACTCCAAAACCACAAAAGTTTTCCTTTTTGAGACGATGCCAACAGCTCTGTTAGACAAACACAAGCCCCAGTAGACCATATTAAAAGTTATAATCCTTAAGATTTTTTTATAGGATCAAACCCATTTCTTGATCCATTTAATTATCTTCATGATTAGATAGAAGACAGTAGTTTTTTAGTTTCACATGTGATTCTTATCGTGAAGCAGTCAAAGAAAATGAAATGTGGGTTACTGAGGTTTTCCCTGACAACGATTGTTCACAAGAAACAAACATTTTTACACGACCATTTTTCTGCATTTTTTGACAGCAGAATAGTTTTTAATACTGAAATGTAATGTTGATGATCAAGACGCAGCGGCCACAGTGAGCCGTTATCTCTGCAGGCGACACACCTCCAACTCCTCAGCAAGCTAACAAACTCTTTTAAGTTGATGCAAGTTTGTTTGGCTGCACTGTAAAAAAACAAAACACATTCCCCACTTCCTGTTCTGCCGTTACCAGAGTAACCGTGGGTGTCACCAAATCAACCACGAATTAAAATCTTAAGGATCATAACTTCAAGGTATCAGGAAATGTTTGCACCTGATTTAGTGAACCTACCTGATGCTCCAGGTCTTGGCAGCGCTGGCTCAGGTCCTCCTTCTCGTCTGCCTCCTCACTCAGGAAATAATACTTCCTGGACTGCAAACACAGAACGTGGGTACAGAGGAGATGTCACACCAGTCACAGCAGGAGGGAGTGCATTAGTGAAACATTACATTACACACATTACACAGAGGGGACTGAAAGTGTTGTGGGTTTCACCTGGTAGTCGAAGTCCCCGTAGGTTTCTGGGCTTCCTGGTTCAGATGAAGGTTCTTTTGATAAGAGCTAAGACAAAGCAGCAAAAAAACAAAACAAGATAATTTCCAAAAAGCAGTTTTATTCAATTTTCTGGACAACTTTGTTTGATAAAACCTTGCATACATTTTTTCCCCCATGTTCAATGTTATTTCCAGTCCCAGTGTCAATGCAAGGCTAAACATATTCTTGAAATATCACAGAGTTGGCTTTCTGGGACGCCGTTCAGTCTTATGCTTATCCGGATTTCTCTGATTGTGAATTCACCATGACTAAGAGCTGGGATTATTGCAAAGTAGGGAGAACCACGGATAAGGATAAGCAAGAGGTTCACTCACCTCCTGAATAGCTGTCATCACAACGTGCTGGACAGATTCCTCAAGTGTCATTATTTGCTGGATTTGCTCTGTGTTTAGGAGAAGACAACAACGGAGAGTAGTGACGGTGCAGCCAAATACAGATTAACACAAATAATCGCCTAAAACCAAACTAGAACTGCATCTATTTTCAGAAAACCTGTGCTCATCAAGCTAGTGTTTCACTCGCTGAGTTTTTGGTGTGGGGGGGAGACAGCGTGTGGTCAGTCTAAAAACTTGTGATGCACAGGCCAGGACTGTAATTTAACAAGAATCATGTGAGCTGACTTGGAGTAAATCCCATGTGTTATTTTCACAGATGGCTGCATCTGCCTGGTTTTCTTTCTTTTACAGGAGAGAGCGTACCTTGTTTTTTCTCACAACTGACAGCACAGCCCAGTACAAGCTGTACCAGCTTGCCCAGCTCAGTGACATCTCCCATCTCTCCTATAAGGTTAACATCTGGCAAGTGGTCATCTGACACCTGATGTCCAAGCACCTGTTCACAGAGAGTAAAAATGAGACAGCACTGAGTGTGAGATACTGGAAATAGGGGAGAAAATCTAGCAAAAGAAATACAAGAAATTCAAACACAAATGCAAATTTAAAAAAGTAAAATGATAAATAAAACCTTCTTACGTCATGATAATATTCCAGCATGCTCTTAAGGATCTTTTTCAAGTTGCTGACCTGAAAGAACAAAATGGGAGTTAAAATCTAGATCCTCATTTTCATCAGGGAAAAAGAAGTAAAAAAAACAAAACAAAAAAAACAAGACATCTGATTATTCTCGATTGCTGGAGGGCATTGTGTCATATCCTCCTATTTCACAAATTACCTTGAGGCGCCAGTTGGCCCCGCTCTCCTCCTTGATCCTGCCTAGCCATGTCTCATTAAACCAAGAGGGGTCTCTGTCAATGAGAGCACAAGAGAACTCTAGTGACAGGGACGACACATCTCTGGACATCAAGATTCAGAGGAGGCCACAGGGCAATATGGCTGTGTGCGTCTGCTCTGCTATGTACAATGACATTTGAGTAGTTCATTAAAGTCACATGTCACAGATGGTAATAATGCTCAAGAAGCAGTTAAAGTGACCTTAAAATAAGAGAACATTTTGTAAGATTCAAGTAGGAGTATGGGTATAAGGAAAACAAACAGTCCACGACGAGCTATAAAAGGTCATTACGCCTGGACAGACTGGTTTACTCAAAAATTGGACCTACACTTGAAGGCCACAGCAGGGCAAATACAATCTGAGAAAAAAGAAAAAAAGAAATAGTACCTGACAAATCTAGCCTCTATTCATAACATTGACATTTGCATAGATAATGGCCTTGTGCAATTTAAAAAGGCAGTTTAGTGTGAATCACAGAGATAAGCAAATCTAAGTAGGACCTGCGTGAATTTCAATCAGCCGTTTCCTCTGAGTTCATGTTGAACACTTAAATAATGAAAACAACACAATAACTGTAAATACTTAAACATATGTGTGTGTGCCCTTACATTCTGTGCAGCACGTGTCCAATGGCCACGCCACTTGTTAGGTCGAACTTGCTGTTGCATGATGGAACCTGAAATGTCTGTAACTGAAAATGAAGATGTTAAGAGTCAGTCATCAAATAAGTAACCTCTGATAAATGTATTATTTTTTATTAACTTTTAAATTAGTCTGAACGAAATTCACAAATGTGTTTCTCATTATCCACATTATATGCTTTATATACCACACTGTATACCATATGTGTGCATAAATTATAATGTGTGTGACTTAGTACCAGGTGTAAATCACATTATAATGGCCTGAATATCACAAAACAACTGTCAAATAATGCAGGTAAAAAAAAAAGGGATTTTCTCTAAACCCATTCAATCTTTCTAAATACTACTTAAATGCCTGAAACTAAGCAATCATATGGGATTTAGCAAGCTATTCATCTTAGTAGGTGTCTTAGTTAAATCCTATACTTGTCTCTGCGTGGACAAATGCCAAACAGGTGGATTTCCCCTGAGCTTGAGTAGTAACTATTTTGGATAGCCTAACATTACTGCAGGAGACTTCTAGCTTACACTAAGCTATTTGGGTTTTTTTTTTTTTTTTTTTTTTCTGGCAGTCAACTTTGCTGACCCTGCAAGACAGTTGGACAACACAGATAACAAGCTAACAGACCACAAAGGGCAAACTTCCAAGCTGTGTGCCTAGCTAGTTAGCCTGACTAGCTAGCGTTAGTTAGCTTAAAAAAAAAAAAACACACACACACACACACACAACTTTCATACCTGCCAACAACAAATGCGTCAATTTACTCAGTCAGTAATGTAGATTAAAGTAGTGTGTGAGGACTTAACTTACAAAAGTGGTGTTATTTTTCTTGTTACTTTGCCACCACCTGCTGTCAGCTGTTAGCCGGCTGTTAGCCTCGCTACTAAAACCTCGCTACTAATCAAACTTACCCAGGTTAACAGTGAGTCACACAGCTCCGCTTTATCCAGACTCATCCTGCTGCGCCCAGAGAAACCCCACAGGAGCTCGGAAAGAAGCGACGGGTTTTGGCTCTCAAGACTTTGTTTTTCCCCCCCCGAAGTTTGTTACTCACTCCACCTGACACCTTCCACGTCAGTCATTACCAGCCATGGCCTCCTCCTCCTGCTGCTGCTCCTGCTGCTGCTGCTGCTGCTCCTGATCGTTTCGCGTTTCGGCTCCTGTTATCCAAGCGAGCTCCCGTATTAAGAGCGTTCCCATGGAAACGGATTATGGCAACGGGTCAGCTTGTCTGGTCATGGCTAAAATAATAATAATAATAATAATGATGATGACAATAACAACCCGGTGTCTTGTTAAGCTCTCGTAATGGGGAACAACAAATTATTATTATTATTATTACTAAATCAATTTGTTTTTTTGGATATATTTGATCAAACCTTCATGTACACTTTAATTAAGATTAATCTCTTTGTACAGAGTGTCCTGGCGAATATAAGCAACATTAATACTATGGAGACAAATAACAACAAAACACAAAAACTCCACAATAACAGAAAATTAAACAGGCGTGTCTTTATAAAAATATTTTTTTTTTTAAAAAAAGAGAAAACTTTAAAAATACAAGACCAAGATTAAGAACAATTTAACTTACATATGTGTAATCATGTACATATATGTTTGTTTATGTAGTTTTTTGTTTGTTTGTTTGTTTTTTTAACCTTTGACAGAACTAAGTGAAACCTTTTCAAAACAAACATTTAATCCAAACATTTAAAGGGATGAATGTGTTCTGTTTATTTTATTTTTTTTTATTTTTTGATAAATAACAGTGACTTTATACCAATAAAGCCCTGCCACCATTGTGGCCCGAGTATATAGGCTACAAAAACCCCTTAATCCTAGATACAATGAATGGAATATGTTACAAGCATTAGTCACCTCATTCCATGAAACAACAGCACTTATAGGCTGTTACTCAGTTTTTGTTTCATTTCAAGGAACACAATCCCAACAATGAACTGTGGCCGACTTCTCTTTTGAAGGCCTCATTGTTTCCTAAACTTCCTTAAAGCACCACTGGATGGCTCTAGTTGACAAATAGCTATAGAAAACAACCTCAACTGGCAGCCCAGGACCTTACACTACCTCCTGTACTGCAGGTGTTTTGAAAAATGTTAATAGTAAGACATGTTCTCCTCTAAGTCGATGGAATGTGGATTTTAAAATAGAAGGAATCGCTCACTTTGCATTAATAAGTTATATTGGTTTTTATTCAATAATAATATATCACACCTTTTGTAAATGAACACAAATGTTCCACAGTGGTTGTTTTTTTATTTTAATTTTAATTTTTTGCAGTAGGGACTTCAGTGTTATCAAAAGGCCTCCAGAGTGTGACTATCACTGGTTTGTGATTTACAGCTGTAAAAAAAAACAAAACAAAAAACAACTTTCACTAGGTTTCTGTCAGAAGCCTCTCTCACATTTTTAACATGCTGTCACTCACGTACTCCCTTGCTTTGGTAATCTGTATATTTCCCTGTCCACACATCTCCTTCCTGCGTTCTTTGTCACCGTCACAAATCAAACTGCAGCGACCAATCACCGTCAAACGCTGCCCACTGCTTCCTGTTTACTCTGGCAAAGTCCACTGAGCTTGTTGAACACCTGCATATCATGAAATATTTGCCATACTTCCGTTCCTCCCCATCCACAAACCAGTCCGGTCACATCACCGGCGTACATCTGGCTTTACCATATTTGTCTGGCGGGAGTTCCTGTTTTTCTAGATGGTTTTCAAGCCAGAGGAATGCACATGTTTACCCATTCCCCTCGACTGGCTCGCACCGTGTTGTAAATCATACCACGATTACACTGACACGTTATCTCTCAGTTGATTATAGTAAAACTTTTATTATATACTTTTATCATTTAGTTTTGCCCTGTTTGTACGTGGTACATCTCATTCTCTGTCTCCCACACTCGAGCAGTTGTGTATGTGTTTACTTCAGGAGAGAAAAAGCTTGATGGAGGGAGGGAGGGAGGGGGGGGGTCTCAAATTGAGTAAACCTCCAGACTAGATTAAAACACCTGGGAGGAAGTGAGGTTCATGAGATGGGGGGGGTTCAACAGAGAAGTTAGTCACCCTCTGAGGGATGGGTCAGGGCTGACTAATGCCTGAGTGGCAGGAGGTGTGGCGTTAGGGACTCTGGCCAGGCAAGGCTCGAGCGGAGGCTGACTATTTTTGGCCAGCTCCTCTTCCTCCACTCTAATTCCTCTTTTCACCCGTTCTCTCTTTCCTTATTCCCCAGATGTGTTTCCTTCCTGAAAGTCAAAAGGCTTTACTTCTCCTCTTTTCCAACCTCACACTGACGCACTCGCATCCCTCTGGGGGGAACTGGAAGGGTGGAGGTGGGAGGGCCAGAAGCTAAGATTGAGTAATTATTCCTTTTTTTGAAGCTTGTGGTTTTCTTGTTTGGAAAAAAAAAAGACAAAAAAAACGGGGATGGTTCCCTTTTTTGAAAATTCTTCAAGACAAATGAACAAACTATCTGCATTCTTCACAAAACAAGGCTGCATAGCTGTTTGAAATTCTTCTGAAAAGTACAGCTGTTTTGCATTTTTACTTGTATTTATCAAAGCCCCCCCCCCCCCCTCCACCCAAAGATTGTTTCTTCACTTGGGTGTTTGACCTCCACTGTGCAGAAAGATATGTGCACTAAAAGGACGTTTTCACATTCATCTGCTGAGGGTGAAACGCTTCTCTCTCCTCAACCTGAAATTGAGTTCAAGTAGTTGTGACTTCACAGCTGGTTTGGCAAGTGTTCAAGTCCAACAAGTGTGATATGATATTTAACAGAAAAATCAACCAAACCTGTTCTAACTTTGGCAGAAGATTCATATTCAGAGGAAGAGATAAAAAAGCTAATTGACACCGTATCATACACAAGCTGTTATTGAAAACAGAGTGTCTTTATACGTTTTAAAACAGATCCTGAAGGGGCCTTTAAGTGTCCTCACTTACGACCTCATTTTCAGGTCATAGTTCAGCCGTGAAAGTCGGCAACAAACGATGAACACCCGATCCTTAAACAGCTCCCCACGTGGCGTTATTTGAATGAACGATGTGGTTCGGAGAGACAAAGAAAAGCTGCACCTTTAAATTTAAGAATGCCAGTGATGTGCGGCTGTGCCCAGGCATTCAGAGCGGGAATGTGCTGGAATGCTGGCAGCGGTTTGTTTCCCCTACAGCTTTCCCAGGTGTTACAGGGAAAGGAAAAACAACAGAGCCGCGGAGCAGTAGAAGGACAGGCTGTGTGAATAAAAGAAAGGGCGTGGGGCTGCAGGTGAAAGGCACCCAGGAGTCTCATCAGAAAGCTCCTTTTCTAGACATGAGGTCACCCATTGAGATACATATAGGCGCTGTCAAGACATGCAAACCAGAGGAGGGGATTAAAAAAAAACAAAACAGAGGTTTATGGCACCTCTCTGCCTTATCACCTGTCTCCTCCCTTACTCTGGAACCACAGATTTATGTCTTTGGTAAGGATAGGTAGTCAATAATAAACTCACCTCTGGCACCTGACAGGGAGTGGTCATTCTGAAATACATAAACAGGTTGTTGACACAGAGAGAGAGAGAGAGAGAGAGAGAGAGAGAGAGAGAGAGAGAGAGAGGGAGGGAGGGTGTCTGCCTTTAAAAGAACAGTTCTTATATCTCAGTTAAATTGAAGTGTATGCGGCACGTGTCAAGCACATTTCTTTAACACGAGAGAATATTCAGCCACTTCGTTCAGCTCTCTGGTGACTCAGTGGCTGTTGTGTCTGTGCCACTTGAAGACAGCAAAGTTTTTACTCATGTTGTGTAACAGACACTAAACGACCCTCATACTTATTGATCTAAATCTTAACATGACTCATGGCAACAGCAGCAACTGCAGCTGCTCTGTTCCTCTCAGACTCGATCCACTGTAACATCAAACCAGGGGCCGAGGTGGAGGTGGAGGAAGAGGAGGAGGAAGAGGAGGATGAAGGGATCAGCTGCGACGCGGCAGCAGACTCCCTCCATCATTGTCCTGGTATCGGTCAAACAGGTGCGCTCTGCTTGCTTTAACTCTCGCTGCACAATTAAGTTTACTCCCTCTTTGTGTTTCTGATAGGTCCGTCTCTACATCTCTGCCTGCTTCTCTCTGTCTTGCTTTCTGTTGCGACGCCTCACCCTCTCTCTCTCACGCGCACACACACACACACACACACACACACACACACACACAAACAGGCAGCACATGGCCAGCGCAAGTGAGTCACAGTGGACTGGTAACAAGTGCCTCTTCTCAGGGAGAGTCCCTCCATGTGTCCTTGTGATTAAGACCAATCCCCCTCAGTGTATCAGGTGCTTTACTTCGCTGGGCAACGTGAGACATGGCTCCATTGTCTCAGAGAGAACGATGGGCTGCGTAGTCCCTTCAGATATTAACTTGAGCTCGGAAACCAACAGACAGTGATAGTGGGGTATTTTCGTTGCTTTTTTTGGTAGTTTTGACACAGATTTGACAGAACACTTGTGCATCTAAAAATAGAAAATATTGAGGCGTATTCCATGAGACACTGGGGCTCTGGAGGATGCAGCTCCTTGGATAGCTAGCTGACTGGGCTCATGGACAGTAGGGTGTGCAGAGAGGGGCGACTTGCCCAGAAGCGACTGCAGCTGCACACAATATGATTACAGCATGGAGAGCTAGAAGGACGGTTACAGAGAAATACATTTTTATTGTCTTTACTTGTTTAAAAGGTGGATTCTACACAAATTACACACAAAAAAAGTTATTTTAAGAGACATTTTATACATGAAACGCAGTATATTGACATTTTACAACAACGCTATGCTAACGCTAGCATGCTAACACGGTCTCAGTGACAATGCTGGCATGCTAATGTTCAGCGGGTGTAATGCTCAACTTTTTAACAGCCTCAATTTAGCATATTAGCATGCTTACTTTTGCTAATTATCACTAAACACGAAGTCCTGAGGCTGGTGGGAATGTCATTAGTTTTCAAGATATTTGTTCATAAAGCAAGTTTTGCCGTAACAGGAGCAAATCGTACGGGGGTCACCAGGTGTGAGAACTAAATAATATCAGCGAATATCACCTCTTGAAGTCGTGGTTAAACAGGAGTCTGATTATGGTGTTTTTTAGTGGTCATGAATGCAATAATTATCGTGCAGGACTAATAACAGGCTAAAGGTCCAGCACTTAAGCCTGCTCCTCCCAGCACATGTCCACAAACTAGCAAACACTCCTCATACACTCACGCTCAACTGTAACAATAGAGGAGCGTGCACGACACTCCACCTCATCAGCACGAGCCAGGTGTACTTTTGCTCCACCCTGTTTGCCTTTTCAGATACGCTCCACACACCCTGTACCAGAATAGTCTGTCCTGCGTGGGTGCTGCCTGTGTAACCGAACTTGGTGGCCTGCTGATGCTGGTGGCGGCTGGCTGGATTTACTCTGGAAGGGTGTGTGTGGGTTAACAAGACCGGGCCTGCTAAAAAGGCCTGTTGTCCCAGTGAAACTAGCGATCAGTGTCATTACTCCAGAAAATAAGTGAAGGTATTAAAGTATAAAGTAGTAACTGGCAGGTGTGTCGATCTATGTCGGTGTTTATTTTTTTCAAACACTCACGTGATCATATGTGAAGGATTATTAGTCGTTGCAATTGTTCCCTCTCTCCATTAAGACCCTGAAAATAAGTATTTTCCTATGTGATTCCATTTCAGTCCTCAATCTGCACGAAGGTTCATTTGAAGCTTTTGTTAGGGAGGCATCTCTTTACAGCTCGATTCATTTCAGCCATTAACAACTGTTTCATTGTACATAGTCAGTGCAAGTGAGTGTACGTCGGTATGTGACCTGAAAAAAATGTGAACTTATCTTTTAATAGCAGCGATCTCCAAAGCCACCGTCCTTGACAGTTTGCTGGGTGTGAGACTTGGATTCTAATGAGTTGTCAACACATGCCAAAAAACGTCAACCACACCTTCAGCCTTGCACAACTTCCCTATTCTTTTGGTCTGCTCACTCTCAGCAAAACACACCCAAACGATCTTCACCCTGCAGTCCCCTCTGTGCTTCAGTGTTCTGCAGCCAGCCCGGCTTAATTGATGCCCTTCCCTAACAGCCTAAATTACACAGCTGAGCTTTGAGGCCAGAGAGCGGGTTGTCAACAAGTGTGGCCTGAGTGAAGCCGCGGCCCTTCACCCGGAGTGACACTCCACCTGACTCAGCAGCACACAGGCCCTGTTTACTGGACCTGTCCACCGCAATCAACACGCCTGCATCTGGCCTGACTGTAATTCCACTGTTAACCTCATCAGTGCTGAGAGAGGGGGGGGGGGGGGGGGGGGCGGAGGGGAGGCTTATCTTCCCCTCTCTCTCTCTCTGTCCTTCCTCATTCACATCATCCACTTGGGCACGCAGGGAAACAAATTAGGCTCACACGCACAGGGCAAACACTGCGTCTCCTCACGAACACACAGTGACAGTATCTGCATAAATCATCCTTGCAGAAAATGCTAAATTGAATTGCAGTTTCATTTGCTACACACAGTGCCTGCACATAATGTACAGCAAATGAAATTAAAATTCAATATTCCAATTACAGCCACAGTTAAAATGAAAACGAAAGCTGTATTTAGGCTGCCACATATTTTACCATATTGCAAAGCACAACCCTGCAGTAAAATATTAAATGGAGCAATCACATTTGCATTTATTTAGAACAAAATAAATAAACAAATACCCTACGTTTCACTTAATACTTCATGTATGTTTTTTGATTTATTAAAATTTCTTCTTTCTGATTTGGTCTTGGTTTGTGCTGTAGACTCAGTCGCACAAAACAGAAAACAGCTCAGCCATAAATTCTACCTTTACAAAGATAATACAATGTTCAGTTTTGTCAGAAAGGTGTTAATAACACACCACCACCTAGCTTCAACCAAGGTAACAAACACTGTGCTGGTGTGTTGGGGAGTCGTCAACTTCATGTAATTAAACTCGTACTTTAGCTACAAGGAGGAAACTACAAACTACAAACAATTTTGGTCCTTAAAAGGAGAGGAATTATCTTTTAAATTTCTATTTTACCGTTGCTTCTCTCTCTTTCATCCTGACGATTGTGAAAACATGTCCAGGCATTGCGTTTGTCAGGCAGGCCACACCACACACAGCGACAACATCGTCATCGTGGATAAACATCCTGAATCTCTGAGGGAGAAAATTAGAAGTTATTTTTAACAAAACCGAAGCTGAAGTTCCAGCTCTTTCCCATGAAGAGAAGGGTATTTACATGTTTCGGTTTATGTTATGACCTGTGAACAAGTAGGAACTTTTTACAATAAATATGACGTTTTTAGAATTCTTTTTGCATTGTTTGCTTTGTTTGTTTACAAAGTAAATTCAACTACTTTGTTCCAACTGACCAAACTAGATTTCTCCGTACGGTAACTTTGCTGCAGTTCAACGTTTCCTGGTGTAAAGTGATTGGTAGCTTGAACATGTGGTTGAATGGTTTTCCCCTCTTGGAAATTCTGAACATAAACTGAACATCATGAGCTTTGTAAAGGAAGAATATGCAGCAGGGCTGTTGTATTGGATTGCATTAGATTGTATAAGTGTACCTGCATGCATGGTGCTGGTTGCCCACTTGTTGCTAACCCATCTGTCTTCAGCACCGTCAGCACAAAGCTGGTGTGGACTGTCCGACTGAGACTGATCCACTCAGACAACCACCTACAGTGAGTGATTTGGACACAGGTGAACCGACTGTCCCCTCGGCTCACACACACACACAAGTGATGGAAGGGCCGCTCGGCTGACTGACACATTATGAGACGCAGCCGGCTGATGGAGCTGAACGAGTGAAAGCTGCTGACCCCACATGTTGTCTCATTTCTAGAGGATCCATCATCCGGAGGTAAACTTGTGTGGAACTTGTCACGTCTCTGATCTCCATTTTGCAAAAAAAACCCAGTCGGTGAGTGAGAAGTTGAGCCGGACGCTGAACACAAACTCAAAGCCCTTTGAAGTGCTGATGGTTATCACAAGGTAAGCGCACAGAATAAAAAGCATGTAGTTGTCACACGCTCCTGCTACAAAGAGATATATTCACAAAAAGATGTGATAGCACCTGTGGTCTGGGAGATAATTACAGGAGAGTGAGTAAGGGTTCAGTTTGAAAGGTGTTTGAAAAGGGAGTTGTCATGTAGGATTAGAGCCTTGTTGAAGCAATAACTCCCATGACCTTTCAACCCTCTTTTTAGGGTCAGCCTGAATTCCTCCCTGCAGAATGCCTGCAGCATCTCTCCCTGACCGCAGAGCCGGATGATCTCACTCCCACTCCCAGCTCACTGTTACGCCACTGCTGCTGTTTTCTGTGGGATAAGTTGCCAGTAATCTTCCCAGATTTGACTGTTTTTGCTGACGAAATATTAAGGTGCAACAACAAGTTCAAAAGTGCAATATTTATGAAAAAACTTTGACTGTTCGGCCGAGGAGCAACTGACATATATTAAAATACTAAAATAAAACCATAAAGATTGTAAAATATACTATGCTGCACCGTTTCAATTCATTTTTATTGCATTTTCACATAGTGGTTTAATAAATTATTAATGTGCATTATCAGCCTGGTTCTAAATGTGGTTTAACAGTAAGAGTCCCAAAGTGTATTACATAAATAGATAAGACATCATGAAATAAATAATCATTATAAGATAATTATATGTATATATAGTACAGTATATATATTATAATATTTATTATTATATATCAAATTATATAACGTAACAATTGTGTGACAAAATCTAAATGAATCAATAACTTTATTAAAACTCACTTGTTTGTTTTTCATAACAGAATTTTGTTGTGTTGATTTTTATTTCACAAAAGTCATTTTTAATTTTAAAATGACTTTTCATGATGACCCAAATAACGTAAATAAGGTCACACATGCGGGCTGACTAACTACAGGCTGGGCCGTGTCCTCGGATTATTAGTCAACATCAAAGTGAAAGAGTTCAAGTTCAGCTTTATTGTCGTGTCCACACATGTGCACGTCACCCAGTGTACGTGCACGAGGGAAATGAAATGTCCTTCCTGGTGGAGCACAGTGCAACACTGAACAGACACAGCGTCAACAGCAACAGCAGCTTGGCTCGTTACCAGCTGGCTCTGTTTTAAACATTACTGTAAACAAATGACTGGTAGCTTATTCTGTACAGTGCGGTGGATGGAGAGGCACAGAGGGTTAAGGTGATGGAAGAGGGGTGAGGTGGGGGTGTGGGTGGGTGGTGGGTGGTGGGGCTGCACAGCTGTTGAGGATCCTCACAGCTTGAGGGAAGAATGGCGGCCTGAGTGCTTCCATACCTCAGAGTCAATAGGACAAGTGTCTCAATGAGAAATAAGAACAGACTCACCACAAACCATTCAACACCTTCAGATTCCGTTTGTGCAGCAGCAGCAGCAGCAGCAGCAGCAGCAGCCGCCTGAGATGAAGCGTGGAGGTGTGGATGACACCATCATGACATCACTTGTGACAGCTGAGGGGCAGCAAAACATCAGTAAGAAGGAAAGGACCCCCGCGGAGGAGACTGAGTGAACATCTAACACAGCGTAGGTGGGGTGGGGGGGTCAAAGGTCACCGACACAGCTACCTGTTACCAAGTGAGTGAGGGTTCACACTTCAGTTACATCATCACTCCTGGGACAGTTTAATTCGGTGATGAAGACCATGCAGTTCAGAGCTGAGAAAAAGCAAGTAAGCAGACCTTGAGTTGAGATCATTCAGTTCGACTCTTGGACGGAACATTCACACTGTTTCCACGTACAGAATAAATGCCGTAAAGTCACAGCTTAACAACTTACCCACACAGAAATATAATGACCTGCATGTGTCTATATCAAGAGTGATGTTGACCTATATCACATATATATATATATATATATATACATCCTCTGGATATATGAAGATGTAAGTTTATAAAACATATAGTAAAATTTGTATATATACATATATTAAAAATATATACAGTATGTGATGATTTTTTATATGGTATAACATGTTGATGACCATATTTGTTAATGACACATATTTAATTTATATTTGCAAGTTTATTAAAACAACATACATATAAAAATTCTTTATGTTAACATATGTTTTTCTCCCTACTGTTTATAATATCAACATGTACTGACAGGCTTTAGGATGGATATATATTTATGTAACATACAGTATGTCTCCAATAGAAGCAGCAATATACATATTATTATGGGCTAGATATATAGATAGATAAATATATATACTTTATTTATCCCCTAGGGTTACCTGATATGTTTATGTTGTAATAGGTATATCATTTTAACATATACAGTATGTACATATATTACATTTGAGTACAGGTAAATAACACACAGGCCAAACACGGCAGCTTCTGAAATCCTTCAAATGTCTTAAAAACAGTGCGGTTTATTAAAATCTCTTTAGGAAAACGTAAAAACTAAGCAGCTCATTTCAATTGCTCCTCTAATCCCTTTTAGATTAACAGCGAATTAATTTGGCGGTTGGTAAATCCCGCCCTCACCCGTGTAAATCACTGCTGTAACAAAAGCCTGGTAGTGATGCAGAACAAAGGCTTATCTGTTTCACAAGTGAGGGCTCCATCTATTCACGCCCTCCCCCGCTTACAAACTTTCAAATGTCCGCCTCACATAATTAGACCCCCCACCCCACCACCCCACCCCTCCCAGATAGGGATGAAACAATCCCACAGACAAACATTAACCCAGGCCCTGACCCTGCAGCCTGTCAAGAAGATGAACGTCTGAGAGAGAGAGAGAGAGAGAGAGAGAGAGAGAGAGAGAGAGAGAGAGAGAGAGAGAGAAAACAGCATTCCATTTCCCGTAAACCAGGAAGGGGGAGGGAGGGGGATTTTGGGAAGTTTGGTGAGTCATCACTTTTTCTTTTCTACCGGCGCCCCCCCCCCCTCCACCCCCCCCCCAACCCCCTTTTTTTTGGCGTCTAAACGTGGAGCTTGAATACCTCCGTGGCAGTTTGCCCCGTCATGCTTTCAATGGGCCCTTTTGAGTTTTGACAAGTGTCTCACACTGAGCGTTAATGCCAGAGTCGCAGCTGTCTGTCTGCACGGCTGTCAGCGTCTCACCAGCTCTGTCTCTCTCTCTCTCTCTCTCTCTCTCCTGCCTCCACTTTGAAACCTGAGGAGATAACAAGTTCACAAAAAAAAAAAAAAAAAAAGAAATAATAAGCAAGCAATGACTTGAACTGCTGCCTGATCAAACCTTCAGTTTGTCACTCTGTGTTTTGTTTTTGTGTGTGTGTGTGTGTGTGTGTGTGTGTGTGTGTGTGTGTGTGTATGTGTGAAACAGTTTCAAATGATCAGGTCAGATACAGTGGGTGAGATGAGTCAGTGGAGATCTGCGACCATGCGCAGCATTTATAACTGCCTAACTTCATCTTGTGTGACAACAACGTGCTGATGAATGCTTGTAAAATGATGACAGAGCTCAAACACGGAGCTTTTACAGCATTTTCTTTCTTCTTTTTTTTTTTAAGGAGCGCTACATAATGGAAAGTGCTTAAATTCTCATTGAGAGGAACCACAGATTTTTATTGCTCTACTTTCTTCTCCTATTTTTATGTCAGCTCTTTTGTGCGACCACTCATTCGTCCTCTGTTCCACTAACTGATCATCAGCATCATTTTGTGGTCGGGGACTCTCCCCAGTGGGCCCCCTGCACGCCGCACAATAACACCCTCAACCCGTATATCAGTGGCCATTTAGCTCCAGGGGCCGAGCGTCTCTCTCTCCCTCTCTCTCTCTCTGTGCTGCACACACACACACACACACAGGATATTTATCACCCTATAATGACAGACTTCACAAAGGGTGATGTCACCGGCCGCAACACAACAACGTACAACAAAAAGGCGGCCGTCCCACTCTCCTCTTAGCCGGACCGCAGTGACCTCACTTGATTGATAGGCCTCAGTCTCACTGGGCTCTTTGTGCCAGTGTGGCTGTCGTGGTATGTGGCACATGAGGCCTCGGAGCTGCTGCTGCTGCTGCTGCTGCTGCTGCTGATGATGACTAAGAGTGAGTAATCAAAACAGTCGTAGAAACCAGCCTGCTTCACAAAGACGGTTGTTACCATTAAAATGTCATCGAGCACTTGATATAAGACAGTGTTTGCTCTTGTGGACGATCATCTATCACCTCCATCAGCTGTGGCGCACGGCCGGTCTGTTTGTATTGTGTCTGCCCATACGCAAATGTAATATATGTACTTACAGTATATTGAATTTCATATATGTACACATAAAAATAAAAACATATATACGACACCTATACCCAAACATATATGTCTAGCCCATACAAGTATGTATGTTTATGTATTTATGTTTATATTGTACACGTTACATAAACGTCTCAAAGTCTGTCAGTATATGTTGATATTATAAACCATTTTTTAAAATTAATCAGATATTAGATATATTGATAAGAAAAAAACACATACAAGCAGAAAGAATTTATATGTAATTATATGTTGTTTTTATAAACTTAAATTATTATTATTGAATTAAATACATATTGTTAACATCTATGCTCGTAACATGTTAAACCTTATACAAATTCATCACGTAGTACATATACAAATGGGTATTTCATGTATGTTGTAAACTTATGTCTTCAGATATACAGAGGATGAATATATGTGATAATAATATATCCCCTTATAGGTGACATACTGTGTGTATGTGTGTGTGTGTGTGTGTGTGTGTGTGTGTGTGTGAGACCTTGTTGTCTCTGTGTCATTTATAAATGTTAAAGTTGCTGTCAGGAGGCGTTTTTGTCCATCATCAGTTATTCACACATTTTGTTATCATAACAACATCTTCAGTGGTGCCCCCTCCACCCCGCCCCCCCACCCTGCTATATCCTTCCAGTGTATGTGTTTCTCTGATGTTATAAACAGTCATAAAAATCCCCTATAACCAATAATCACGTCACATATCTCAGCACTGAAAGCGAAAAATTTATTTCAGTGGAAAAGGCTTAAAATACATTTCTCTATCTCTCTGTGTGCCACACACACACACACACACACACACACACACACACACACACACACACACACACACACACACACACACACACACACACACACAGTGTAAGTAGCCTGCATTAAGTTACACACATGGATTGGGACACACAGCTGTTACACACAAGCTTCTTTCAGTTTCCAGTAAAGGTAAATAACTTCAACAGCGTTTCTCTGAATGTGTTTCCTTGTGCATAAACACACATATTTAACTAATACACTCATCAAAGGCTTTCCGTTGAAACATTAAAAAAAAAAAAAAAAAAAAAAACCCCAACAACCTTTACCATGATTTATGAAAAACAAAATCCATTACTTCTCCTGGTTGTGGTTTTCCTTTCAAATTGGGAGCTTTGCTAGCTGACTCACTGGCTGAAGTACAGCGGATTTCCACTTCCACTTTGGCCCGTTCTTCTGAAACGCTGCAGAAAAACAGGGAGATGGGGAAGGGGAACGGAGGGAGGAAGAGATGGGGATCTGGAAGCCAT
The DNA here is from genome assembly GCF_021018895.1 of Seriola aureovittata. Classification (NCBI taxonomy): domain Eukaryota; kingdom Metazoa; phylum Chordata; class Actinopteri; order Carangiformes; family Carangidae; genus Seriola; species Seriola aureovittata. Next base: position 22,338,226 of record NC_079380.1, on the reverse strand, counting down.
TAGAAGCTGGCAGCTGCAGCCTGGAGTGGCTGATTCAGAGAAGAGGAGAGAGAGAGAGAGAGGCAGAAAGAGAGAGACGGAGAGCGGAGGGAGGCTACGACACATGATTGCCATAATGAATTTAATATCTGTGCATGTGTAGGTCATTAATGCAGAGCCTTGTAATTTCACAGCAGGGAAGAAGAAGCCTTTCAAAAAAAAAAGAAGTCTTTCCTTTTGACAAGTCCTACTGCTCTGCCTGCATTTCCTCCAGAGAGCAATAACGTCTTATCTGGTTGTTTATCAGTGCTCCTCAATCAGTTATCTGTCTCAACTTCCTTCCTCTTACGTACGGCATACAGCTAACACACACACACACACACACACACACACACACACACACACGCACACACACACACACGCTCTCCGACAAACCCACCTCTGCACCCTGAATGTACTTTAATAATAAACCTACAGAGGCAAAGTGAGACATTCACACAGCCACATGAACGGCTCCGACTCTCCCATATCCTGTTCAAAGAGCCGGAGGAGACGCTCCTCGTACGAGACGGGGGCCACGGTGAGACTCTGGGTTTTTCACCTGTGACTCACCCAAGCGAATCATAAGGATGAGGATCATGCGACTCACTAAACCCTCTCATATCTCACATATAAATAACGCGGGTTACATGTTGAAAGTGTGAGCCCACAGAACAATATATACACACACACACACACACACACACACACACACACACACACACACACACACACACACACACACACACACACACACTCGCAATAAGGACATAAATATTGATGGTTTTGCTTTGAGTGATGGCAGCGTTTTGAATCCAGGGCAGTGACATCCACTGACTGACACCCATGTGAGGGAGAAGATATTACTTCCCCCTGATGCTCCGTGGGGGATTTCTCTGTCTGACGAGGGCCTGACCTTATCGACCCGCAACAGCACAAGACTCACAAAGACACACAGCCACTTGATTTTACTCATTCTTTTCATCTGCTGATTAAAAAACACATGCTTTTACCTCATCAAGAATTGGACTATTGTAACGCACTTTACTCGGGTATCGGCGGACGAAATATCCACGGACTGCGTGTGACCATGTGACACCAATCATGGCCGCTCTTCACTGGCTACCTGGGAGTTTTAGAATTGATTTTATTGCTTGTTTTTAAAGCCTTGACCCCTGTATCTACGACCTGCTTACTCCCCATGAGCCTGACCGCCGCCTGAGGTCGTCCAGCAGGACCCCACCTCACTGCCCCAAATAACCACCCCTTGTTACCAAAGGTGACCGGACCGGCAGATGTCAGGCAGGTGAACTCTGCCTCTTCATTTAAATCTTTTAAGACTCACTTTCATCCTTCTATTGACTTTGTTTTTATTGTATATTTTAGTTTGGATTTTATCATTTGCATTTGTTTTTATTATAAAGCACCAAGGTGTAAGGTGCTATATAAATAAAGTTATTATCATCATTATTATTATTATCATTATTATTATTGCCTTCATCTCTATGTGTGTATATGGTGAATTTCAGCTCTCACTGTCTGTCAGGAGGGGGCACAGAGAACTCAAATCCTCACTGTCTCGTCATCAGAGAGCTGCATTGTTCAGCGGGTCTGTCCCTGCGCCTCTATCTAGATTTCATATGCTCACTCCTAAACCATTCTCTGCATGGCTGCATTTTCAGTTAACACCAAAGCACTTCTCCCTCTCTAACCTTTATGCTCTTCCCCTCATCTCTTTTTTCTTTTTTCTTCACGTTGTAGCCCTCCTTCTCTGGTGGTCTGCCATCATCACTGCGGTGGTCTGACACCCGCGTGGTCCCCCTAGGTCAACAAGGGACAACAGAGACGTTGATTGGGTCACAGAACACACGCACAGAGAGAAAGAAAGAAAGAACGAAAGAGAGAGAGAGAGAGAAGGGTTTTCACCTGGCGTGAGTAACTTTGTTGGCCGAGAAGAATAATCCTGCTTGTAGACTGAAAACAAAAGACCATTTAAAGAGCCGTCGTGGTCGTGGTGGTGCAGGTACAGACACTCGTATGTGCTGAACAAAGCTTCGTTTCTAGATTTATTAAACTGCTGCACAAACAAATGGCAAACACTTGAAACTTGCCTGAGATAATTAATCCTGCAGTAATGACTTTTAAAATCAGCAGGGACTGGGTTTAAAATGCTCCCACGTTGGTCCGTCCAAGTGATTGTTCTAAAATCTGCCTCTGATTCAGAGCCGAGAGCCAGCGACTGAACAGCAACAGCTACAGGTGCCAAATAAATCAGATATTTCTGACGGAGAAGCCCGAGAATTGTTTGCTTTTTGGCAGCATTCATGCGTCCTGTCTGTGGTTTGGATTCGGCAGCAGACGAGCTTTGGTTGAGGTCGGGGAAAGATCGAAGTTTTGGTTTAGTGCAAACAAACATGTTTTGTCTGAAGTCACGTACAGTGCCTAAACATACAGTTTATTAATGCTGTCGTCACTACAAGTGGACGTTGTACTGCAAAAACAAATAAATAAATCAAATAAAATTAAATAGATAAATAAATAAAAATTTTCTATGTATTTGTAACTTACCAAAAACATAAATTATTTTCCTAATTTTCTCTTTATGTTATTTAGGGCTGTTGACAATAACTGTGATATTTAAAAATTAAATATTGATATTGTATTAATGGTTCACATATAAAGTATAAACACAGTATAATAATATCCTTGTGGATATCTTGTGTATCATATGCTTTTGTACTAGCTACCACTTTTACTCTAATAAACAAAGTTAAAGGTGAATTTCACTGATAGCATTATTAATTCATTTATTAATTAAGAGTTTATGTAGGTATCACTATAATATTGTTATGTGTGTGGATATAATCGTGTAGTAGCCAGGGTTGCCCTGTTGGCAGCTACATTACCTCATTCTGAAAAGAAAACTAGTTAAAACAAATGAGTAAAAGGTGACTAACTGGTTGATCGAAGTTTCAAATCACTGTTGGTTGATTTGAATACACGGCACTGGCATGAAGTGAAACCAGCAGCTCCCTGGAGAGAAACGCAAAAACACTGAACTGTGAATCGACCAGTCACTGTATTTTCCCCAGAAGGAGATTGGTTGATATGAAAACCCAATGAACCACAACACACCAGAGTAGTTGGCAAACACTGACACAAATATGAACTTAACAATTCAAAAGAAAAAAAATAAAATCTGATAAAGATCAACAATGGCAATACAAACAAAAAACTCCACGTCACTGCTGCCGGTCGCCGTGTGTCCATCAGATTGTGTCTGATTATTAAGAATTTTTATTATGGTTTGACTGTGGGAGGCAGACCCACTTACGGCAGCATTTCACTGAAGACGAGTGTAAACAAGTATAAACCCAAGAGGTGGGTGTGAAGATGTAAACACAGTCAGCTGCAGTCCTGTTTGTAAAAAAAGGCCACAGTTAAGACAGAGAGGAGAGCAAATCTAATCTGTCTGTGTCTGGTTACGTCACAAAAATTGCCGTGTGCTCTCCTCAGACATGCAGCGAATGTCTGAATTCATCTGCTCACAAAATGTACACAACAACAGGAGGTTGTGTGGAGGAGGCCCAGGTGAGTGTGAAGGAGATCTGAAGTGTCAAAGATAAAAAACATCAGACAAAAGCGACATCAGACAAAACTTCTTGGGACAAACTTTACCCTCCAGTAAACAACACATCTGGTTAAATCTCCTTAAAATGTCAGTATTTGAATTTAGTTTTTTGTTGAGGCACAAACACGATTACAGAAATGTTTCGTCTGTTCAGAGCCCATTGCATTGTCTATTTATATCCAATTAATGCAAACTCCCCTTAAAGATTCATTCAAGTTTAAAGCTGCTAAAGTAAAATGTTGGTATGTAAATAACTGCTCGTGTTAAGAAGAGAATTAAGATGTTCAGACTAAATGCAAAAGATGGATAGATAGATACTTTATTTATCCTTTAGGGGAAATTCATGTAAGATGTAAGTAAGATGCTCCTGACTCCGTTCATTATACGACTCTTAAGAGAAGTCGGAGGGAGGGAGGGGGGAAGAGCGTTGCGTGACTGCATCTCGTGTCATGGGTGAACTTCTCTTAGAACTGACGTTGGAGCTTAAAAAAAGAAAGATATCACTTCCTTCTGGGATTATTATTAGAAGACTTCATCGTGGAGTTTAGCCAAAAATAACCTCATGGTCAGAGCCGCCTCTGACCTTTGCGTGTTGTGGAGGTGTGAGCTGCGGCGAGTGTTGAAAAGAGGAGGTGCGATAAGATGATGGATTGGTTTTTATCATCATTTTAGGTCATCGCTGTCTTTTATTTTTGTTTTTAATCGAGATGTGCAATCACACTTTCCACTTACTGTAAACTAGATAAAGCAGTCAACAAACTGGAGGAAGTTATTCATGAAACACAATGAGTGGATAAATTCCCTCTGAACTGTGTATACAGGGTTTTGGGTCAGTCATGGGGAGAATAAAAACTTACAGTAAACTATGACTCTACTCTTATCTATTATTCTTCCTCTTATTATTATCATCCCATTTCTTTACGGAAAATGTTATTTCCTTTTTAAAAACTTTGCACTCTGTCTCTTATAGATCCTCCTCTCCTCTGGTAGTTTGCACAAACTTGTGAGGTCATTGCTTCATTGGTTTGTGGTTTGTGAAATGATTGAGCAACATCGTTCATTGACGTACACAAATTAAACTTGATGAGTAAGCTGCTGAAAAATTCTGGTACATGTGTCAAGTCCGGCAGAGTCTCGGTAGGGAAAAATAATTCCAGATAATCAACATCAACATTGCATCGCATAGCTGAACACCACAGACAGACAACTGCACAGAAAACAACACGGCAACGAACAGCGGGGGGGGGGGAAATAATGTGAACTCCTTCGCATTATGATGATCTGCAATAAATGCAAAGCTTTCTGTTGCTATAGTGACAGAGAGGTGTTATAATAAAATTGTAATGCTAGCGACATGGCTCTAGGAAAAGGTGATGTTGGTCATTCAGTCGGTCCAGAGACTGTAATATCTCAACAACTATTGGTCGGATTCTCAAATCCAGACACATTTGGTGACAACTAGATCAGACTTTTAAAGGTCCCATACATTATAAAAGGTCTCTGTCCATGTGTTGTTTGATTATAGATCGGGTTTAGCTTCATTATTAATACTGTGAAAGTATCAAAGGTCTCAGTCCACAGAGAAATGCACACAGCCTGTATTCAGAAACTGAGCCTTAAAACCGGCCGTCAGGACTTCCTGTAACTTTGTGATGTCACAAAAAGGCTGTCACTGCCCACAGCCATGCCCACCCACACGGATTTGGTTTCTCTGAGCGTTTTACCTGAAATCTGCTGTATTTTTATTGGATCACTCAGAAAACAATCAGAAGAGAGGCTCAGAGCCTCCTCTCTTCTGATTGGCTCTCCGACCTATTGTTACTACAGCTCCAGAGAGAAGCCTGAGAGAGGAGATGTGAAACTACACTGAGATGGTTTTTGGTTCTTAAAATCACAAATATATCTTCTTATGGATCAACACTTCAAAATAAAACTCAGGAAAAGTGTAAAATATAGAACCTTTAATTTGTTAAATATCATATATTCAACATCTGTTTCTGTGCAGAATGTTTTATTATTTTCCTTGTATATCTTTTGGGGAGCTTTTATTCTATTAATTGTATTCTTGCTGTGTGACCTTTGACATTTTGGCCGTGTCTCGGGCTGAGCTGAGGAGAGGTGTGCATGTAGAAACCTGGTCACGAGAAGTTGCTGTCCCGATACTACTGTGTGTCACACCGAGCGTTCTCGTTATCTTCGTCTTGTTTCTTCATCATCCACCAACACGACGCAGAACTACCGACAGACTCAACTGTATTTTACTTTTAGCGCTTCTTACCCCACGTTGTGAATCAGTATGTTTGTCATTGTGAGTTGTGCATACTGCCATGCTAGCGTTAGCATTTAGCTCAAAGCACTGCTGTGCCCAAGTACAGACAGCTTGAGAGAGTTCAAACCCAGTTTAAAGTACTTTCTCTCTTCTGCACAGCTGGCCACCCACCGCCGTGAAGTGGGTGTGAATGACAAAAACTGGCGGACACAGCGGACACAACCCCCCCCCCAATTTGACATCAGGAAGTAGTGAAGGCAGGGGGTTTCCAAAGCTGTTTGACCGTCCAACAAGCAGGTCAGTCAGTCAGCTTTAGTCTTGTTCAGGCCTTAGTTTGTGAGGATATTGCATTAGGTTGAATTATATTGTGAGGTGTTTCATGTGTTTTGTCCAACCTCGGTTCATCATTTAAATCTATTCACACACACACACACAACTGCTCGCGCCTCGAAGCGCACTGCATCTGCCTTTGCTGAAGGCGCAGTGAGAGCGTATCGGACTCGGCATCCTGCCACAAGAGCCCCCTGCTCTCAGGGCCTTTCTCGGAAATTCGTTGTGAAAGCTTCGGGGCGCTGACCAGGACGAGGAGAGTGAAAATGAGAGTATGGTCGGCTGCCGTTTGAGGGAAAGATGGAAAAATACAAAGACAGGAAAAAGGCTATTTTCCAAGACAGGGGAAAAATCCAGGGGCTGTGTGCCCGTTCTGAGCAGTGTTCAGCTCCCAGAGGCAAGAAAACAAATCCACCTGATTGAATAACTGTTGGTCTTTTGTGTAACACTGAGAGTTTATACAGTTAAATGACATGAAAATAATATGTGACATGAAGGTATGAGATAAGAGATCAGATGAAAAATGATGTATTGTGTTTGACATTCCAGTCCGTGCAATCTGATTCCACACATCTATTGTTTGTTCTCCGGGCGTGTGTGTGTGTGTGTGTGTGTGTGTGTGTGTGTGTGTGTATGCTCAACCATGAAAAAGCTTTAAAGTGAGTAGCTCTTGGTAGATTCCTGTTTGTTTTCTCGGCACAAGATCAAAGTCAGGTGGCCTTAAAATTAGCTTGGAGAGGTTTGCATTGTATGACACCGCTGAGTAAAGACCCAGAGGAGCCAGCGAGTTCTTTAATGCTGATCCAAAAACCAGACTTTCCACTTCGTAACACCATTTCACAGGTGAGAGCCGTGTCAGCCTCCATGAAACTAATTCCCACAGTGAGCCTTTGCAGTAGCACGGTGAATACTAATGTAATGATTCTGGCTTCATCCTGTTAATTTATATGGATAAGTGATCCAAATTCACATTCTGGAGGAAATGAGAGGCCCGTGGAGGCAAAGCTATTCTCAGTGACAGAATCGGATTATGTGACGATCCATACGCAATCATCTTATGCCAAGGGAGAGGACAGACGTAGAGGAGAGATGGCAGAGAGGAGACAGAGGGATGAGAGATGAGAAGGAGGTGTGGGGGTGTGCGAGGAGGAGGAGGAGGAGGAGGAGGGGGGAGGAAGATGAGGAGGGTGATGGGAGAAAGAAATAGCAGGGTTGCCAGGACTCCAAAGCTTGTCTGTCATTCTGTGCGTCAGTCAGCCTATTCCCAGGCTCAGACGCAGGTACAGTATCTGCGCAAATGAGAGTATATATACACACACACACGCACACACACACATACATACATACATACGCACAGAACACACATTTTCTCACTCTATCAACGCAAGCGGGAAGCTGGAAATATCCCTCTTTATCCTCTGTCACAGTCTAATTAGATTCCACCACCACAGCAATCCTTTTTCTCTCCACATTTCTCTCTTCTTTTCTTACCTCACTCACACTCTCCGCCACGCTGTAGCACTGCAGACCTTCTGGCTGTTTCCCTGGCAACAGCTGCATCCTGTTTGTCTGTCTGTGTTGCCATGGAGGAAGGGTAAGGGGGTGATAGCGGCGGGCAGCTCGCTTAATGACAATAAAGTGGCCCTGAAGTGGACATCGGGGCTCCCTTGTCTGACCTGCATGGTATTACAGCAGATAAACATTTCTCAGAATAGTCGCAGCAAACAGCAGCAGCACTCAGGCCGCTGTAAATACTATCATCCTCCATTCTGAGGAGTAATTAACACATTCAGGAGGGAGCAGTAAATATCCTTATGTTGTTTCAGGTAACATCCACCCTGTGAACTGTGTGGTGATAAACAGGGGCCGACTCGACACTCAAAATTCTCATTAATGTTTCAAGTGGCGGGTCTTCAGTTTCACATGAGTTAAAAAAACGAAAAAGGAAAGAAAAAAAGAAAAAGCAGGCTTCTGGTTTCTTCTTTCATTTCTGGCTGGATTTCAGGGGGCTGAAGTGAAGACTGACGCCAGTAGATGAGAACGGTAAAACTTTATCTCACGTTGACCTTTGAATATTTTCAGTTGATTCATTTCAAAACGAGAATCCTGTAGAAATGTGCTCTTGAAGTCTGCGTACATGACATAAGGCTAATAGACTGAGGCTGAGGTTTTGTTTCCCCAGCAAAAAAAAAAAGCTAAGCAAAGTTAGCATCTCTCCAGGTAATGGAAATAAGGTGCATCATTTTTGGAGGCATCCCTAGCATTAGCATTTAATAAAAATGTAATTAAAGTGTTATAATAAAGCTTATTATAAAGACAACCATAAATCTAACCACAGCCCTGACAAGCAAGATATTGGTTAGATCTATGATTTATTTTCAAACAGTATACTCCATTTTTTACAAAAAGGAGAGGATTTGAAGATGAGGTAGAACAGCTGAGTTTGTAAAAACCCAACGTTATCTGACAGAGATACTGGAGTGTAAACTTCCTGAGCCCAAACAAAGAGGAGCACAGAGCTGCTGTTACTAAACCATCATCATTAGACAAACTGCTCCGTGTTTACTTCATTTTTCAGTCCCTGGAGGTTTCAGCCGAGCATTTTACTCCTCTAGGAGACCTGAGCTAGTTAGCCACACATGCTAACATTGCACTGCTAACACATGCACAACATGCAACCTGCAAACACACTGATTACTCTGTAGCTCTTGTGTTTTTTGTTTTTTTGAAAGGTGATGTAAAAGACATGACATGTGGAGAAACCAGAAGCTTGACATTTGGACTCTGAAGTGTCTAGTTAGGATGACCGGGGGGGGGGGGGGGGGGGGTGAACTGTCAATTGATTGATTGATATGTGAATTTGAATGTGACACACTTTCATATTCTGTTTTCATGAGCCAGATGACTGTAACTGCAGTGTAGAAAAAAGGATGTGAATTTTCATTTTAAATATATCTGCCAGATTAGACATCACCTGACCCCGTCTGACCCCCAAGGTAATTGTTCTGTAGCTAATTACAGGCTGGATGTTTAAGATTTTTCTCCTTTAAATTACTGAAAAAAAAACAAAACTCTGCAGTTCACTTTTGATGGATCAGCCTGTTTTCGCAGCGTGCCACATGTGCTGTAAATAATATTTCCACTGGTAATGATGTACAAACATCGTCTGGTTTCACGTAGCCCGCGCAGATGACCGGCATAATTAATAATTTGTGGCGTGTGTGCTCTGTGTAAACACCGATGTGGGCACTGCCGACCTGTGAGATGAACTTGCTCATTGCGGTGAGGCAGGTCAGCACAAGTCAGCTGGAGCAAATTAGGCCCCAGAGTCCCTGTATGAACAGGCTATTTCTGTAATTGCTACTCTACTGTGTTTTAGACTGAGTTTTAGGATTGAATGAAACAGACTTGCATAATGAAGCATTATCTATATGCATCTATAACTCGGTTCGAATCTTTATGGGAATTAGCTTTTACTTCAATTTTACGCCTCATAGAGAGAGAGACCACATCAGTGCAGATTTCTCAACCTGAAGTCGGCTTCAGAGTCGAAGCGTTTACTCAGTTGCCGCAGCTGTGTTGTCTTTAGCCAGCTGCGATTTTGCTCAACACTCTCATTCGGGGGAAACAGTCATCGCAGAGTTGCAACATCTGCATCACATGATGTATTTAATTTCTCATTAACATATCCGAGCAGAGCGTGTGTTGTAATTTTTAATCCTTGAAAGTGGGTGCGTCATCATAAGGGTTACGTTTGTCCTCGCACATCTGAAGAGAAAGTTTTCCACTGTGTTGTCATCTCCTCCGGTGGCTTTTTTTGACTTTTTTTTTGTGTACGTGTGTGAGTGAGACAAAAGTCTTTAGCTACAGATGAATGCTTTGAAGTAATTGTGCCTTTGTACAGCGAGAAGCCACAATGACACTCATCATATTTGTCTAAGCATACCAGACGTAGCTGACTGTTTGATAAGCGCCTGGAATGACATCAAAACTTTGCTCCTGAGGCATTTGTTTAAAGAGGAGCTCTTCATCGAAAGCGACCGCAGTGTTTTGGCAAGAGGCGTTGTGGGGGGCGTACCCATATCTTACAAGAAACAATAGCTCCTTTTCCAGAAACCTCTCAAGTTCACAGGTACAACACATGGTAAATAGCGTATATGGGGCAAGTATCTTGTTCCATACCGGCCCGTTTCCCTCCCAACTCGACACACTGTCAGAAGATAAAAGAGGAAACACGGCAGAAAGAGAGTGGGAAACACAGAGCGACTTCAAAGCTGGAGAAGAATTTCTTTAAACATGGTTCTCCAAAGACCACATCAAACACAAGGGGGGAGGCGAAGGGGGGAGGGAGGGAGGGAGCTGGGTTGGGTTCATGTGTACATGAATGTGTGTGTGTGTGTGTGCGTGTGTGTGTGTGTGTGTGTGTATGCATCATAACATAGGCTCAGAGTTGCAGAGATGCATCTAGGCTATGCTGCTCCAACCCAAGTGTGGACAAGAGAGAAAAAGAGGCTGTCAGCTCCGATAAAGAGTTTGGAGTGTGTGTGCGTTTCTTCTCGTTCTGGGAGGCCTCTCCAGCACCCAGAGAGCACTTCAGCACAGCGGCTGCCAAGGAGACGATCAGAGGGTGGCCCCGCAGCCCACACACACGCTCACGCATCCTCACCCTGCCGCATCAGGGCTCCCATCATCGCACACACACACACACACACACACACACACACACACACACACACACACACACACATCAAACCACACACTTCATGCTTTTTTATTGTGTATAAACTGGAGTGGATATTGATTGTTTTAAACAGAGCATTTACGACGCAAATGCTATTCCTAGGGCTTAGAGTACACCCACACACGTTTTCCCCCATGATGCACACACAAGAGCAACACAAGCGCGCACACACACACACACACACACACACACACACACACACACACACACACACACACACACAGAAATGCAGAAACAAACAGCGATACATTAAAACACACATTCTTAACATTCCTGTAAAACCCTCTGGTATCATCTGCAGGAAACACGACACAATCACCTCAATGGCCCTTTGTCAGAAAGAAAAACTGTGAGACATTTGTCCTGTTTTCTGTGGACGGTCAGACCCGCTGTTTCAGGCCTCGCTCAGTAACATTGACACTGGTGGAAAAAAAATAAAGGCAACTTAAATGGAAACTGTGCAAAGTATTCCAGTCTGAGGGCTGCGTACTGTCTGAGCCCACGGCTCCTTCCCTTCCTTTCTTTTCATGGGCTTCTTCCTACTTCTCGTTATTCTGGCGCTCTGGCAGGCGAGCCATTGTGGGCCTGTATCCTTCCTGTCGGCCCGTCTCTCATTGGGTGTCCCTGCCCGTCTGCCTGTCTGTCTCCACTTCTGCCCGTCTTTCTGTCTTGCTTTGTGTTTGTTTCTTCCTGCTCTCTGGCAATGATTATAGTCATGTCTCTACCTTTTTTTTTTTTTTTATATCCTGAGTGATTACACAGCTGTGTAGCTCATTTGATGTTTGTGACTATTTAGATTTTTAACAAGTCTGAGACGCTCCGGCTTCGCTATCAGCTCCGTGAGCCTGTACACGGGAACAGAGGCGCTTTCTGCTAAATGCTAGCGACAGCATGCTAATATGCTCGCAATGACAACGCTAACATGGCGATGGTCGCCACTGAAGTCATCAGGATTCATCCTCCTCGCAGAACATGAACGTCTTTACACAACTTTCATAACCAAGAAGAAAAATCATGATGTTATATATTTACAGTAACTCTTAACGTGTTAAAATGATCCGATCTTCATCTAAGTTACAATATTGAACAAACACAATCAGTTTTCACTAATAACACACTAATCATTGTTCTTGTCCATATTGAACACATCATTCAAACATTCACAGCGGAGGTTGGGAACCCCTCAGCTAATGGCATTAACAAAAGTCCAGTCACTGAAGCATGAGATAAAACCTGTTAACACCAAACATATCATGCCTCGCAAAACATAAAGGTCTGAATTAATAATAACTCAGATATAATTAGTCCAGTTATGCAGAGGACTGTGGTGTTATTCTAGGGAAAAAAAAAAAATCACAAATGACATTCAACTCTTGACACAGACGTGACATGTGTGACCCAAAGTCCTGGCTTTGAACTGTACAGATGTGATAAACTGGTGGGAGGTGGAAAGGCTGACCTGTGGAAAATGAGATGTTAATGATCTGTATAGCTGTGTGTCCTCAGACAGCTGTGGTGGATGGTGGAACCTATCGCCGGCATAATCAGTTCACACATCAGCTTTTGTCATTTATCTTTTATCATTTGCGTCTTCCACTGAAAACACACACACACACACACACAAACACAAACACACACACACGACCACAGGATGCAATCAGAATTCGAACATCCTCTTTGCCCTCTCAACATCCTGTGTTAAAACCTTTCTACCGCAGCAGCAACAGGAAGTCGTGTCTCTAAGGACACAGGGGTGAGTTGGGACATGGTGGGGCCTGTTCTGCAGGGGGGCTGAGCTGAATGACAAAAGTGACGCAAATATCGCAATCAATACTAATAGAATATAGGTTCAATACAGCCTCCTTCTTGCTGCCACATGGCAAGCTGAGAGTTGAAAAGTGTCTGACAGGGGTTTAGATAACATCCATTCATTACCACATTAGACACTCAGCCAGCTGAGCTGAGTTCACCAACCTGTGTGAAAGAGTCAGAGCTAATGTGATTAGGTCTGATGCTCCAGATGATTTGCTCCAGGACATTGTTTCGCTCTCTCTGATCCTTCTTAATTGATAAACGGATGTGGGTGGATGGCTAAGGCTATAGCTAGCACGGGTTGGAGGAAGATGAAGAGGTGGAGGAGAGGGGAGGTGGTTTTTGTATATGCAGTTGAAGAGACACCTGCTGGGTCCACATGGCTTTGAATGGCCCAGTTTTAAGTGGCTGCACTCACGCATGCATCAGTCTGAAACTGCTCCTGCTGTGAGGAAATGTGGTTGTGAGCACATGGTGACTCTGATCAAGGCTATTGGCAGAGATAGTGGGCAAGGTTTTTTTTTTTTTTTCCGGGGAGTTGAAGCACAGGTGCATGTTGTAAAGGAGGATAGTTAAGAGTGAAATGGGGATAGAGAAGAAAAAAACAAGTAAATACACAGAGGGGTTGGGGAAGGTAAAAAAAAACAAAACAAGTACATCAAACAACAGGAAAAGGGAACATGGTTTCACATTTTTTTTCTTTTTTAATTCTTCCTTTTACAATATCTACACATGGCAATTATGGCATGGTGACGGTTATGGGATTATTGCTGTAATGCTGAATAAACTACTGTTGAGTTAAATAAAACACAAACAAACCACTGGCACCTTCTCTTTATCATTTTGTACATTTGGCTCTTTAGCTGCTAAACGCTCGCAGCTCGCCTGCGTTCACCCAGCGGTTGCTAACTTGTTCTGTTGTTTCGGTGCGTGGCAGGGGGGCGTACTGCAGCTGCCACATGTGAAGAAAATGAAATAAAAGTAAATCGAAACAGTAATGTTGCAAAAACCAAAACAATGAGCTGAAAGACACACAGGTCTGAAGAGGTGAGGGGGAGATGCTGAGTTGCTTCTTGATAATTCATCACTATAAAAGACGCTGTGAACATGCAAGTAGTCATGTGATCCACTGTTAATATGATAAAAATATTGTTAACAATGTTTCCCCCTCTTTAGAGTTTAAATGCTAAGCTCAGCTAACCGCTAAAGCTATGTTGTAACGCAGTTCAAGAGATAAGTTAGTGCGAAAAGAATAAGTAGCTCATTAACAGGTATCTACCTCCATCAAGGTGCGTCTCTCAACTAAAGGAAAACAAAAAGGGCGGGCTGATGACACATCCTCGTAACACATGCATGTCTTAAAGGCACATTTCACAATTTCCACTGTTGCACTACGTCATAAATGGTCTGTCGCGTGACATGTTTCCACCCACGCACATCCAGGCGAAGTAGCCTGTCTTACTTCAAGGATAACAAACACGACAACACTGTCAAGAGTGAGTATTGATCCTCTCATCTAACTCTCAGCAAGAAGGCAAATTAGCATACTCTCCAAAATGTTAAATTATTGCTTTATACCGGTGACACCTGGTGCCCCTCTGTTCAGTCCAGGCCAATATATATATATAATATATATAACCCTGAACCTTGCACAAAAGGTGGTGATGGCCCGTTTCCAACCTTTAGAGAATGTGTGTATGCACGCCTCTAATAAAGGTCGTGAGTGGTCGTTACTTGTCACCCTGCAACGTCTTTTTCCTTAGATTTTCTGCGTGCTGAAGTGGCACCAGTGGAACTACATTAATGAGCACCACTTCCTGTGCACCGGGGGATTTTTTTCCTACAAAAACAGCAGCAGACGTAGGCCTGTGAGGTTTCATAAACCGGTTCACTATTACTTAATATTAGTTGATTTATATAGAAAGAATTATTCCAATGAAAATCTTTCTCAGTTGTCTTTTGGGGTTTTCTTCCAAAGCAACCCTTCATATTTCCATAGTTCTGAGTATGAGTGTACAGTGGAGGGGAAAGTGGTCTCAGACTTAGAGAGAAAGTGTGAATGTGGATATGTGTGTGTGCATATGTGAGTTTTCAACCCACTCAGCAGAGAGGAACATCTGTGTGTGAATCCACCTGCATGCAATCAATCTACACTCAACAACCGCGCTCATCTGTCAGTAAGCACAAAGAAAACCAATCTACTTATCCCATACCACACTTAACCACCAAAATTACCTCTCCATTTCAACACTGAGCCTCCGTAAGACAGTCCATATATTCAGGATCAGATGTCAGACGAGTGTTTATGAGTCACAGAATTTGAATGTCTGTGATCTCGGCAGCTTACAGCCAGATAACATCAAATGAAAGATGGACACGCGCACACGCACACACAGTTGGAGCAGTGGTCTGTGTGTGTAACTGCAAAGGCTGAGCTGAGAAGTCAGTTATCGAGTGCGTGTGGTAGGATAAAGACGGAGCTAACTGACTGTTCAGATACCAGCCAAGTTTGCACTTAAAGTTTCTTTTACATCTGACACCGAAACTCTTTGTTTAACTCTTTAGAGTCGCTGGGCGTTGCAGCGTCTCAAATACATGAATGGAGATGCTCTCAAACAGTCAATTGCACCGCAGCGTCGTCTCAGAACGTCAATGGGAAGAGAGTACAACTCTCGGTATTACTCACAGCAGAAGAGAAAGTTGACGACTCCCTACAGCTGCTCAGTCTTTACGAGCGAATCCTCTAAATGAATGCAACTTCAAACTGAGATGCATGAACACTGCAGGCTTGTAAAATGTTAAACAAAACGAGAGGAGCTTGAATCAAAGTGCAGTTAAGGGTTGGTGATTAGCAACAGTCTCTCAGGGAGGGATCATGGGAGTTTTAATCACAGTAAAGTAGCCACAGTGAAATAGAATAAAGTAAAAACAGCAATAGCATAGATATTTTTTCCCCCATGTGAAAAGGTGATTTTAGCCACTTAGTGCATGTGTGTGTGTGTGTGTGTGTATATGGGGGGGGGGGGGGTCCAGTAGCTAAACCTTGTGAAATGACTCTGCTATATGTTTGTATCTGAGTGAGTGTTCAAGAGAGAGGGAGTGAAGTGAAAACAGCAACAGCAGCAGCAGCAGCACATATACCAACTATGTATCTGTATGTGTGTGTGTGTGTGTGTGTGTGTGTGTGTGTGAGAGTGAGTGTGTGTGCTGTGCAGGTTGCGGGGCAGCTGTGTGTGCATATGCAGCGTGAGGAGAGTGCTGGGGGGAGACCACCTACACTTCCACCTGCTCTGCCTTTTAGAGGGGCCTCTTCAATCACAAGGCTGGGGTCATTATGGATGCGAGCCTCTAGCCGCCAGGCATTGTTTTGCTATTTCTGTCCTCGCACTTTACAGTGAAACATCGAGCAAAAGCCCCATTAAAACCGGCGCTTCAAAAACACGAACAGCCACGACAGGAAACATCAGGTCCCGCACATCAGAGTTTCCTTGTTCTCATGTGAAAAATAAAATCCTGCGTAGAGCTTTCAGAGCAACGTCTGAACTCTGAACTACATGTTCTTTAAGCTCCTTCCTCTAATAAATCTTTTTCTTTATTCTTATTTGCCTAAAGAATAAAATGCATGCAGCTCTGCTAAAACTGCAGCATTACAAGCTTGTCTTTAATATGGAGGTAAACGTGATAATAAATGGAGACACCTCTAACTTTGCCCAGACTGACACGGTGATGAGGAATGACAAAGCAGTGAACTGTTTGACAGGCACTGTGAAGATGACTAAGTCCAAACTTTCAGAGTGAGATACGAAGGGGGAAGATGTTTGTTCTTGACTTCAGGGAAAACTATTCGAAGGCTTCTGATGCCACATAAGTTTTTTTTCTCCCCCCCATGTTTTGGTGCCTGCGTGCAGCTGGTTTACAGTCGACCGCATGTTGCGAGGGGTCTGGTTTGGGCAAGTTGAAAATGTCAAACTTTACCTTTATATCACACAAATTCTCAGTGTTTTCTTAAAGCTGTGCCCGCTCCCAAACTTCTCAAATCTAGCCGGATACATTCTCCGTTTGAAACACTAGTAAACAACTCTGCCATGAAAACAATTAAACAGTAATTTGTGACCAAACGAGACTCTTAAATTGCCCAGTGAGAGTCTATATTTGGAGTAGGGCTTCCTAAATGCACTACTTAAGGTAAACTACATTAAATGCGAGGTAATTAGTGTGCCACATAACAGACCACAAACTGCTAATTGTGCTGCCTGTGGTTGTGTCTACTTGCCTCCACCCAAAAGAACCTGCAGACTGCTCTTAACGCCAACCTCGACATCTATTCTGCACAAGCTCATGGTCCCTGAGCTGAAACACGCAAACAGTAATTGTCAGCTGAGGTGAAAATACAAAAACATGTCTGATAGCAGGCTGAGCCGAGGCACGGGGCGCTGTGAGGTGTGCTCTGTACAAGCTGTGTACAAGGTGGTGCACCAGCAAAAGTGCATTTACATATATGAGTAAGAGTGTGAGTGTGAGAGTTGAGTGGAGTGTGTGTGTGTGTGTGCGCGTGTGTGTGTGTGAGTAGATAAAATATGTGGGTGTTTGTGGGGGAGTTGGATGATTTTTACAGGCACTGATTCACTGGAGGGCGTCTGTGTCCAGGCTTGTTTAAGACGTGCCAGGTCCCCTGGCGTTGGGAATGGCTCTCAGTTACGGGATCACGCAAACTCTGCCTGAGGCTTAGCAGGAGTTGCAGACGCAGACAAAGTCAAAAAAATCTGTGGTCTTTTATGTTGACAGTAAAACCTGCATGTGAGTGTTTGCTCCCAGAAAGTGCTGGCGATGCATCTTTGCTCTGAACCATCTCTAACCTGAGAAAATCCCTGTGGATGTCTGTCACACGGACCCGAGCGCTTGCACAATAATAAAATGAGTAATAGAAAAATGTGTGTTACAATGCAGCTTGTGTTGCTGTTGTTTATATTATTAACGAGATCCAAGGGTGTGAGTGTGTGTGTGTGGCTCACACCGCTGTCATCGGTTTGAACTCTGCACCTCTTAGTCTTTGCCGACCAGTGACGTCACTCCCGTCCAGGTCATGACCTTCCCATCACTCATATCCCCCCTGAAGGGATTCCCTGGTCTGGTTTTACCTTCGCTGTGACGTCCCGCTGTCTAGAACTTCTCTGAGTTTCCGACGTGTTCATGTGGACACTGACTCGGAGGGAAACCAGGAAGTGGACCAGACACTGAAGGAGAGACTCAACACAGACAAAGAACAACTGCTGACAGGCGAAGAGGAAAAGGGAGTTTTGCAGAGCATATGTGATTGTTCACACACGCACACAGGTTTCTGATAAAGAAGATTTTATTGGTTATCAAAGTGATGTGGGCTGCAGTGAGAGCAGAAAATGATGGAGCCGCTGCTTTGAAATCCGCCTGTGTTGGCAAAAACCTCCACAGAGGGAAATAACTGCTCGGGTTGATGATTTATATTATTCTAAAAACCCCAGATCGCGAACTCCTCTGAGGCTGACATGGCAATACCCTGGAGGCGTTTTTGTTTTAATAAAAGCCAAAGCCATGTTTTGACCATGTGGCAGATAAAGAACCAAAAGGAAACACACACACACACACACACACACAGAGCGAGCGGAGAGGCTGTGGCTGTCTTACTGAGCCAAACCATAACTGAGGAGACCCACTCAAAGGAAATCTCAAAGTAGCTTGGCAGACGCCAAACACACTGGGATCAAATGTGTGTAGACTCTGGTAGAGAGGAGGAGTCCATGCAGTATTTTATTTGCCACTTCAAAACTGTGAGGATAAAATGTTAGCTATCTCAAACCCCTGTCGTCCTCCCTTGAGACGCACGTGCACACACACACACACGCACGCGCACACACACACACACACACACAGAGGAAAAATCTGGAGCCAATTGTTCTCTCATGCCACAGCACCCTCACCCCCGCATTCCCCTCTGCTACGCTAAATGTCCTCTTGTGCTACAGGCTCCCTTAGCTTTTAACTTATAACTCTGAATAGGGCAAGATCATTAAGAGCACATTCTGCATTCATTACCATGATGCATGTTCCTGCGCTGCAGACTAATGAACGGAGAAAGAGGGAAGGAAGGAGGAGGCACGATGCGGCAAAAAAGGGTTGAATGGAGCCAATGGACACAGCCAAACACGTTGACCTCTGGCGCTAACATCAGTGACCCACACTTTTGACTGACTAACTGTTTCCCTATCACTTCTCTCTCTCTCTCTCTCTCTCTCTCTCTCTCTGCAGAGCGTGGCCTGCTGCCTGCGAGCGAGGCTGCCCCCTGAAGCTCCGGTCAGCTACCTGACTCACAGCTCCTACGAGGCTGTTTCAGGTTCACTGGGTAGGACGGACATGGGACCTTGCCAAGGAGATCTCAGAGTCCTTTTAAGTTAGCGCGGTCGTGGACAGCGCTGTGCGTGAGACCATGCGGCTGCCCAACAGGCGTTTTACCCCGCCTCCTTTTATCATAAAGAATTGAGCAAGAGGTTGTGACAAGCCCAGAACGGGCTGATGCACACACTTGTCTCTCACTGCAGGGGAAGTCAGAGACAAGTTGTCCTTTTTTGACTCTGAAATGATCAAAGGTTTCGACTTTGCTCGGAAAACTGCAAAAAAAAAAAAAACGAAAAAGCAGTTTGGTGTCAACATGGATTTCATGCAACATAACGGTTGAGAGCAAAGATTACCAATGTAAAAAAAATCCAGTGACTTATTATGATGTAAAACGTGTCTCCAGATGATGGATGTACAAATTTTTCCACTACATCTCATTTGGACCTGACTGTGTTGTATTGTGCACTCCCTCGGTGCACTGCCACGGGCATGGGCGTAGGCGCAGTCTTTTTCCCTCCAACTATCTCCTCACATAAGATTAGCCAGATCTATTTTTATTCTGCTTTGGCAGAGTTTTGAGTTTTGTGTGTCTATCACTGTGTCTAATATGTCTCCTGTTCAGCCTGGTGTTGTTAAAGATTTCAGGCCAGCAATTTGTCAAACTTGCATTAAAACTGTGTTAATAATGTAATCTTTAAAAAGTGAAAATGAAATAAAACAACTGAAATCCTGTTTGGATGGGATTGTCATTACAAGGGGTGGTGAGGAATAAGATATTTCCTAAATTCCTGTAATTATAACTGGGGTGGGGGTGAAAAATGACCGACATGGACGCTCTGGACAGGGGTAAAATTTTAAAATCCCTCCACCTCCCTCAGGGACATAATACAAATCCAAATTGGGCTAAAGAATCTACAGCCATGTTTGCAGCTCTGTAGTTAGGTACAGCTGTGCTTCATGCTAAGTGCTATCATGTTTACCATGTTCACCATCTTAGTTTAGCATGGTATGCTAACAGTTGCTAATTAGGCTAATGGGAATGTAATCGGTTTTGCAGGTATTCGACCGTAAACTAAAAGTAGTGTACAAACTATAACTTTGAAATGCTGGTGGCGCTAGATGGAAAGTTAGGGAATCACCAGAGTTATTTGGATTCAGTCTGGGTTAATGCATCTCTGTACTAAATTTCATAGTAGTCCGTCCGGTGGTTGTTGTTCACCTTGTAGTGGCGCTAAGGGAAAAGTCGGGGACTCACCAAAGACAGAAGGACTGATATTGGGTCCATTAATGTCTATACACAAATTTTATCCAGTAGTTACTGTTACATTTCAGTCCGGACCAAAGTGGTGGACCCACCGACCAACCAAACAACAACGCCATCCTCAGAAACGTGCTGCTAGCATTAGCCAAAAACCAATCCTATCAGGCACACTAATAATCAAAGTAGAAATGTAATTCTCAGGTATTATTCCCACAAAATGCTTCCCATGATTACTTCTATATTTATGCTACCAGTCCTTTGAAAGTATGTCCTGGTACAATTAGGGTGTGGCTCGGTGACCCCCATTTCAGTTCCTCTAATAAAATGAAATGAGATTGCACGACCTCAGAAATCTTCTATTGATGCTGTCATGCGATATTAGACACACTGATGCTCGTCAGACTCGGAGTCAATCAAGCATCTCTGATTAGAGAGCTCCTGAACTTCAGCCTTTAAATTAGTGGCACTCAAAGGTCGACTGAGGCTGAAGCTGAAGTGTTAATAAACCAACATCAACATCGGCTGTTTGGGATTATCAGAGTGGAGCAGAGGAAAACACCATCAGGCCATCATGTGATGTTGACGAGGATGAAGATGATGATGAAGTAAATGATGATGGATCACTCTATTAATAGACATGGCAATAAAGTGACCACAGTCACAAAGGGGAACAGCAACGCTATGGATGAGAGGCCCCATTATGTCCAAATGAAGGAGTCAGCCGCTCTGTCAAGAGGGCACTTCACAAACAAACCTCATCTGACTGAGCCCGTCTTTCTCTCTCCCCTTGCCCACCCGCTCTCCCTGTGCTAACCGCGACTCTTTTCTGCTGAGTGGGTGTTTGGAGGAGTTGCGAAGGTCAGGGGAAAGACTCAGGGCAAGGATGCGAGGAGGGAGCTCGGGGCTTTGACCTCTGATTGGCCCCGGCTGCTCTGAGTCACAGAGATGGATCAGTCTCGCCAACCAAAAGGGCCCTGCGTTGTGGAGAGGCAGACGACAAGTAGGCTGCTGGCTCGTCTCTGACAAAAGGAGAGTTGTGCAGAGGTGGCGAGGCACAATGGGACGGTTTGAGAGGAGGAGGTGAGGAAAGCTCAATCCCCACCATAAGCACCTTATTGTGAAAGCCTGCTTTGTTAAAAGACAGAATCCATAGGGTGAAGAAATTAAGGGGATTTTTCCCATGTGTAGGAATTGGTGACATTGTGTGAGCGAGGAGGGGAAAGATGCGCCTTATACCTTTTGGTTGTGCACTAAAATACACTCGGTCACACACATCATAAATCATTTCCTACTTGCTTTAGAAATAAAGGCATAAAATACCTAAAGTTCAACCTCCATTATCTTTTACGGGCCTCAGGAAAAAAAAGGTAATTTTTAAGTAAATGGGAATAGGAAGAAAAATTCCACTGAAAAAATATGAATCTTTGTCCTTCATGCAGATGTTCACACTGTGGTCAAATAAAAACTACACCCATGAGTACTCCACCCTAAAAGATATACGTGGTAATTGACACACACACACACACACACACAGACAAGCACATGCACACACACACGCACGCTTTGCTTAATCTTACGGTAAACAGCTTCCTTCCACCCTCAGGCCATGCCTGTCCCAGGAACAAGAGCAGGTAACACTCAGCTGGTTTTGGCGCTCATCCATTTGATCCCAACTGTTCAAACTGAGTCTGTTGCCAGGCAGCTCGTCCTGCCCTGGAACCCTTTGAAAGTTTGCCCAAAAAATATGCATAAAAAAAAAAATTTATATAGATATATATATCAAGACCAAATCCTAGAACAGATCCTGCCAATAACAAGGACTTCTGTAGCAAGAGAAAAAAAAAAAAAAGCAGAACTCATTTTCAGGAATTTCTGTAAATGAGTTCACAGAACAACGCTAAATCTAAACAGACTAAACAGAGATGTGACTAATCAAGATGTGACTAAGACGTCGGCAACATTTTTTTTTTTTGTATTTGCAAAAAAATGAAACCTGATAACTGAAGTGTTCAACTAATCACCTCATGTCATTGTTAAGAGCTGAATCTGCCCAAAATTCAAAGCACAACTGATGTGGTGATTAATAGAGATTGTTCCCGACAAAAACAATATCACATATTAATGTACAACACACAGTACATCTGCCACAGCCTCGTTCACACATTTGTCTCTCCCACTGGTTGGGTAACATGAGTGTTTTTGACTAACATTTGGCAGGATGGCACGGTGCCACCTCACGAGTGTTCCCGTAAACACTCACCACTCTGGACCCTATACTGTTGTGCTTTGCCAAAATGTCACTAGGACTGTGGTCAGCCTCATCCGCAACGCTGAATAAAAACCTAAACCCAAAGCAGAGCAGAGCAAGCAGCAGACACAGGCAGCTGCACACAGAATAGAATTTATAAGGGAGGTGGCAAAGTGGAGGAACAACACTGCCAGGAACTGTTGTTTTCCTCTGTTTATACATATTCCCATGGATACTGACAAAAAGGCATAGAATTAAAATAGTCGCTCTGAATACCAGAGAATTACCTGAGATGAGCTAATTATGATCAGGCATGGAGACCCTAAAAAAAAGTGGTGATTTCAGCCAATTTTCCGAGCGGAGAAAATTCCTGTGACAGTTGTAAAAGATGTTGAGTAACTCTATGTCCTAACAGCAGTTTTACCTTTAGGCCTAAACATGATAACAGGGTCTGTCTGAGCAAATACTCCTGTGTATGCTTTTTTTTTTTTTTTTTTTTTTTTTTTTGAAACACAGCGCGTACATGTTGTTACAGCGAAGTCATGACTGCTCACTGCCAACGGGAAAACATGTTGAAAGCTTGATCCTGCCCCTTTCTCCAGGACAGGTTGGCTACACAGAGACTGACATTTAGTGGATGAAAATAGCAAAGGTTAAATAAATCAGATAAGGAGATAAGCAGCACTAGTTTTGACTTGTTTAAATATGATGATGTTCTTGTTTACTTTAGTTTGCTGTGCTTCAAAGCCTTTAATGCTCAACTAATGAACTCTATTTTAACTGAACAATGGAAACTGTGGTTTGATTAAAAGATACTTCCTGATATTTGTTTTAAATAGCTGAAGGCTGATCTTAAATTATTTAAATCTGCCCACCAACCTCAGTGGTAGTGGCATGAATTCATACTTGACAAAACCAAGCCAGTAAGCACAGAAATTCTTTATTAAGTTATATTAAAAAAGATTGTAACACTATGCTCTTTTATATAATTAATATGAATAAACATCCAGTTTAAAGTCTGTTCATGTTTGGAAGATGATGGTTGGTACTTGAACTCATCCGATGTGTAGGGCTGTAGAGGTTCATCAGACAAAAATGCTTAGCAACCACTGATCTGCTCATTTTAATGAGGACGAGTCCATTTCCATATTTCATTGTTCAGTCATAATATGTTTTCTGTTCTGGCCTTGTCTCCAGTTGTCATCGGTAAACAAGAGATTTGTTATTGATGTGTTTCCTGGAATAAACGGCTGCTGAAAACGATCAGGAGGTTCATCCCTCAGGTGCAGACAGAGGATTTAGCTCCTGCCGAGGCAAAGCATCCTACCTGACTTGTTTTGTCTGTGCAGGGATACAGGATACATCGGTGGAGGCATTTTGTCTGCGTTTGTGTGGGCGTTTGAAGAATTACAAACAGGAGACAAAGGTTCCCTTCTCCACATCTGAAACAGGTGCACTATAGAGGAATCGCACTTCCCTTCCTCTGCACGCTGAGCTCTTAGAGGATGAACCTCAGTTCTTCTGCTTCTAAAGCAAAACCAAACGAAAGATAATTTTTTTTCAGGCCTCATAGATCAAAAGGATGAATTACTGAACACGATCCTCCCTGCTCGAGATAATTGACTGGGTTTGGTTCTTGTTGGACAGCCTTTGCTCTATTTGCCGTTCATGATCAAAGCAGCGTTACTTCAGGGCAACGTGCCCAGCATCAGCAGCACCTCACAAACCCGTCAGGATCATGTAGGACGTCTGTCCTGCAGCTGATCACTGACACAGTTTGCTGTCACTACAGTCAACACGGACGCAGCCTGTAATCTGAATTAATCTTATTTTAATGTCAATATCGAAGATGAAGAAAAGAAAAAAGAAAAGAAAAAGAAAAGGAGAAGATGATTTAGGGTTGTACAGATTATTTTCTGACACAGTCTGTTTAAGTGTCCTGATCAGTGAACACAGATGGCTGGAGCTGGGATGTCTGAGCTCACGTCTCCCTGCTGAGGCAGAAAGTCCCTAACTAACTAGCACATGGATGGGGTTTATACAGGAGCAGGAATGCTGCTGGAATGAGGCCCGGGGGTGGGCGTGGCTTCCCGGTTCTCCCGGAGAGGAACTGTTACGTCACGCTGCCCATATAAGGCCTGAGGACTTCCTCTACATTCTTGGATCACAGTAAACATCTTCTACAGACTCTTGACTCTAATCGCTAAATAATAAATCGATCCGCCAGGTCGCAGATGAACAGATCAGCTCCGTGTTTGATGTAACACACGTTGAATTAACTCAAACGAGCAATGGCGCAGTTTTTTTTTTTTTTTTCTTCCACGGTGTAACAGAACACGAACTGCTGCATTAAACGCTTTTATTCAAATCTAACAGAGTATTCTCACCTCTTCGCTTATCCAACAACCACTTATTCAACCTCTAAACGCGCATAAAAAATAAAAAAAAAACCCAGTGTGCTCGTCTATTTCTGACACCGCTCTCCGCTGCGATCCCTCCTCGCTGCGCTCACTTGCCTACAGGCTTGTTTACAGTCGCCTCTTCCCGGCATTAGCGTCACATGACGTCGTACGGACTCCGAGGCCGCCCGGCCAATCACAGCGCGGCACCGGCCTGCGGTGTGTGCCTATATAAAAAAGCCCGTACAGACCCGCCTGTACACACCTCAACAAGCACCCGAGACCAACACAGCAGCTCACAGGGATTCACAGTCACAACTTTTCCTTCACTGGGCTGAGAAGAGAAACAGCGAGCTGACACTGGACAAGACTTTTAGCTGCCGACTCTGAACTGAAGACAGCTCTTGTTGGACCTTGGACTTTTCACTCTTTATTATTTTTGGAGTGATTTGTTTTTAAAATTCCACTTTGACTCTGGGGCACAGTTAAGAGAGACGACGAGTGCCTGAATTGATGCATGCTCTCTGCTGACACTGACATTTGTTGATAACCCAGAGACTGTGTTTCTGTAAGAAGCTGGTAAGCTCACTTTTTCCTACGACTTTATGTCTACAAAGATGGAACAGCCTTTTTATCATGACGACTCTTTTCTGTCGGCTTACGGCCATTCAGATGCAGCAATGCACGACTACAAACTGCTAAAGCAGAATATGAATTTGAACTTGACAGAGCCCTATCGCAACCTGAAATCCCAGCTGAGAGCCGAGACAGACCCGTACCAAGGGGGGCAGCAAGACGTGGGGTCCCTGAAGCTCGCATCCCCAGAGCTAGAGAGGCTCATCATCCAAAACAGTAACGGTGTGATCACCACTCCCACCCCCGGTCAGTACTTCTACAACCGGGGCATCACCGATGAGCAGGAGGGGTTCGCAGAGGGGTTTGTAAAAGCCCTGGACGAGCTGCACAAGATGAACCAGATGCCCCCTCCTAACGTGTCCATCGGTGCCGGTGGAGTTACGACGTGTTCAGCGGCGGCCTCTAGTGTCTTCGGCTCCGCCTTGCAGCCGGAGCCTCCTATCTACACAACACTGAACGCCTACTGCCCGAACACGAGCCTCTCTTCCGCATCCAGCTACCCTACAGCCACCATCAGCTACCTGCCGCCACACCAGCAGAGCCACCCGCAGACCTCGACGCACGGCACGCACCCGTTCCAGCACTCTCTCCCTGCCTCCGGACTCCATCCGCAGCGGCTCGTCGCTCTGAAAGAGGAACCTCAGACGGTGCCCGACCTCCTGAGCAGTGACGGCTCGCCTCCGATGTCTCCCATCGACTTGGAGACCCAGGAGAGGATCAAGGCGGAGCGCAAGAGGCTGAGGAACCGACTAGCGGCCACCAAATGCCGGAGGCGCAAGCTGGAGCGCATCGCCCGGCTGGAGGAGAAGGTGAAAGTTTTGAAGAACGACAACGCGGGGCTCTCCAACACAGCGTCGGTGCTCCGGGACCAGGTCGCCCAGCTCAAACAGAAGGTCCTGACACATGTGAGCAGCGGCTGTCAGCTGATGCTTACAAGCAAGATGGAGGCGTTTTAAACAACAGAGACTTATTAACTGACTGAAAAGTAATAACACTGGAGTCATGTTCTGCATGCGCAGCACTGGAATACCGGCTGATGCATTGTCAGCACTGGCAGCATCACAGGGCCGGGGGCTATGTGTAGACAACTCTATAGGCTATTTAGGGTGAAATGACTGATTGAAATGGTACTTCCGGATGCTGGACACCGCTCAAAGGACCATTCAAACCCAGAAACCAGGGCAGCATCCAGACTGAGAAAACACAATGTCGGCCACTGGCCCATGAGTCGGGTTTACTAATGGTAGCCTAGAAAATGGGAATGATTATTTGTACTTTTGCAACTGATATTGTCATGCAACATGCTACATTTATTCCTTGTGTAAATTATTTTTGTTTGTCCGGTTGATCCAGACAAACGTATGATGTCCAATGTTTACAATGTCTTTTTTATTTGTTATGTGTATTTAAGTAAAGTGTCTTCACATGAAACAGAAATGATGATCTCGAGTGTTTGTTTTATAAATGTGTGTCACTTAAGACAGAACGAACACACACACACACACACACACACACACACACACACACACACACACAAACACACAGCAGGAAAGAGTGGGGAGGACGAACAAGCTTTCTTTCCTATCATACTGTAACCATAACAGTGGCTCTGGCTCCCGGTGAGGAACCCTTACACAGGCACATTTTGATTTCAGTGTTTTTACGCACAGAGCGTAGCCCGCGGACGTCGATCCTTTCCTAATTACGCACGGGCGTGTCCATATATGGGCATGTTGGTGAACACAGCGTCACAGGGGAGGATTTCTGGGAACCCCCGCCCAGGTAATGTAAACTGGTTTCATCTCAATCCCTCCTTCTGTTGTATCGATAAGGCCTGCGAGCTTCACGAGGGTGGCGGAATTTCCTTTTTTCTTGTGCAACTTTAGACTAACCCGTCACACTCACACACACATACATACACGCACGCGAATGGAGCAAAGTTCAACCGTGTCATGGGGTAAATGGATAAAAGTTCGTATTTACTAGAAGACAACAGGAAGTAGTGGAAAACACATTTTTACATCATATAACACGACTTGCAATATTTAAGGCTCGTCATAAAACCGCAGTGGCATTCTTCAACCTGTCGGTGCCACTCACGAGTCAGTCATTAGGACATATTTGAGGTGTCGGTATAATAGAGATCGTGCACACGAGGGGGAAGTGACAGTGGCTTCAGGAATGTCGGGGGCGTCTCGAGATGCCATGCCGCTTGGCAGAGCAGTAGGCGAGAGTGGGTGTGCGGAGCGCGCAGGAGCATCTGTGTGCGGAGAGATGGAGATGTGCGCGCTGCCAAGGAAAACATTCTGGTGGGACGCATCACTG
This sequence comes from Seriola aureovittata, assembly GCF_021018895.1. Classification (NCBI taxonomy): domain Eukaryota; kingdom Metazoa; phylum Chordata; class Actinopteri; order Carangiformes; family Carangidae; genus Seriola; species Seriola aureovittata. The sequence goes on along the minus strand of NC_079380.1, from coordinate 22,310,187 downwards.
GCCAAATATGTGCTGCACCAGGGAGGGGAGGGGAGGAGGGGAGGAGGGGAGGAGGGGAGGGGGGGGCTCAAAAGATGGATATAGGTGGGGGAAAGTCCCGCGTTGAATTGTGTCAATGAGTCATTAAGCATTCGTGCGATTAGCCAGGGGTCACGCACAGAACAGTTATTATAATGATAATATGAGGTGAGGAGGTGCAGCAGGGACACTGTGGCTGCTCACCGTGCTGACACAGGGGAACATTTGGAGCTTCCATGGTAAAAAAAAATAAATAAAATAAAACAAGTGAAACTTAAAAAGAAAACAAGTGTGTTGAAAACAGTTTCTGCTTTCGTGACAGAGCGAGAAGTTGTTCACAGGCCGGTCTCAGGAAAACTGGAGGGGGGTTTCTGTCCTGTAAAAACAGTCTCTGACGTACAAGTAAACAACACAGCCGGTCTGGACTGAGAGAGAGAGAGAGAGAGACAAAAACTCTCAGTACTCACGAAAACCACTTCAAAAGCCTGAGTGAGTGAGGGCTGCGGTTTGAGCAGCACTCTCACCTCAAGCTGTTTTGGAGAGGAAGGTTTTTTAACCTCTTTTCATCTGACACGTATTTAAATAGTTTAATTTCCATCAATAACAACTCCCCTATTTCTGCCATGAAGGTGGAAACAAAACCGGCTGCGCCCACACAATTACTCCCTTTCTGTTATTTTTTTCTTATTTTTTTACCTAGAAACCTATATTTCAGGGGATGTACATTTTTTGAGCTCATTGTCTGTTTTTGCTTGTTTCAACAGTTTCAAATAACCTTTATGATAAGGATCAGTCTGGCTTCAAACAGTTATCACAGAAGTCAGAGATTCTGCTGTGGCCCCTCAATGTTTTAATTTCTATAAATTCTTAATGAATATTAATGAATCAGCAACATCTCCTCTGCCCTCACAAGTATCACAAAGCTATTTTCTATTCTGCTATTCTTCTCGCCCGGCTCCTACTCAAAGGAATATTTTAAAATATCACTGCAGTGTTCAAGTCTTCATTTACGCACACAGCAGGCCTACATATTATAATGCACTCACACACTCCAGAAAACTAGCCATACTGGTTCTCCACACGCCTCGGCCCACAACCCACACTGAGTGTCTGTGGGAACATCTGTGATGTGAACAGTGACGTATGAAAAGCCCTGGGTGGGTTTGATTTTCCTCTCCAAGAGGCCCCTTCCCCTCCCACAAACACACACACACACACACACACACACACACACACACACACACACACACACACACACAGGCCTGGCTCTCGCACTCGTTCTCTCCCTCTCTCCGGTCTTCTGTTATCTTCTTGAGAACCATGAATATTCCTCCCACCTTGCCGCGGCCATCTGAGGTTCTTACAGAAGCCGGATCACAAGTTGCATCAGTAGTTTCAGGAGGCTAATAGAGAGCTTGCTTTGGGAGGGAGGGAGGGGGTGTTTCTTTTTCTTCATGAGACCTAGTTTGAGGGGAGTTTGCTGCAGTGATAAATGTGAAGTTATCAACATTTTGCTATGTATATTAAGGTTATGTAATATGTGTTTTCACTTCACAATATCACAGATGCTGGAAGCTTGTAATGAAGTGGATTTTTTAACAGTTTCCTATGACGATAATATCTTTTTTTTTTTAACACATTAGACTTAATAATGACTAATTTATCATCTGTCCCATTAATTTAATACAGTTACATACTCATCACAGTGCTGCCAGTAACAGTATAATGTATCAGGGCCTCATGAGACAAAGCTGTAACTTATATATGGGAACTTAATGATGGTGTTCAAACGGCATTTGTTGAAATAAAGTCCCATTATAATGTTTCCTGGTGTAAAAAAAGTACAGCAGAGCAGTAGGTCACACACACCAGTCAGAGTAACAGTGTGCAGTCTGAGGCAGTTCTGTAGGCGCACGTCGCCATCTAGTGGAATTAAACTAAAACAGCACCAATTACAGATGTCCTATTGTAAAGACTCTATTTGCTGTGATCATGATAGATATGCTATTGATTATTGCTTTTAAAAGATCATTTTTAAAGACATTTTTATCTAAAAAATATGTATTATTTCTTGCCTCACTTTTAATTTCAGCGATACATTTGATAATTTTCATAAAGAACACCACCTGAGAGCTTTTGTACAAAGCATAGTTAATTAAATAGGCCACATTATTTAGGTTCAGCTTTAAAAAGAAATAAACAAAATTCTAAATTACGGTTTATTCTTCACTAATCTTTCTTTTTATTTACAGAAGGCCAATTTACAAGCTCTTTCCCAGCCCTTACTACCACACAGACAGTCACTTTACTGGCATTTGGTGATTACAGTTACATGGGGGGGGGGGGGGGGGGGGGTCTATTTATTAAAATAAGACTCTCCATGCAGACAGATTTAGATGTATTGTGTATATGGTAATGTGTGTTAAGACCTTGTAGAATTCATGCAGTTTCTGTATTGTATGATGAAGTCCTTCATTTTTTCCCATCCCAGAGCAAACCTTGGGCCTGACATTGGTCTGCAGGACAATTGTTATGTATTTTTCAGATGTAACCTGGTATTTGGACGAACCACTCAGTCGCATTTTGCTCGGCTCTAGGTGCATGATTGCGTTTTATGTAACTGCAGTTATATATGGAGTGATTAAAGTTCAAAATATTTCTCCTCTTGCTTGAATAATAAGCATCACATTCCTCTTCAACAAGCAACAATGTGGATGTTGAGCAGATTTGAGGTTTGCGCAGGGATCGGATAATGTATTTAACCAGATCTCATTATCATCCTTAAAGCGGAGAGAGTGCATTCATTATTTACATTTATAACTGCAAACCTGCCTGCAGCACAGCTTCTAGGATTACAACACAGACTGTCTTTATTTCAGTAAGGGACTGTATGAAAAGTCTTAGCTAGTGAGGGAGGTGGTCAGAAAACATGTAGTTATACTGTATATTCTTACCTTGCTGAAAAGAGGGTGGTCTGACTTTTCTGGGAGAGCAGGGGGAGTGTTGTCAGTTTTTCTGCGGATTAATTGTAAAAAGAAAAACAAGAAGAAAAAGATTTAAAATGATTATTTCATTAACTTATCAAAGTTAATGTTACGGTTCACCTCAGACCATCCTTAAGTCTTTATGCTTTGCCCTGTTTGTTAATGGTGACTTGAGTTGTACAGATATTGATATATTATTTTTTGCATGCTCCTTAACGACCTGTTAAAACATAACGGCACACAGATAATGAATGGATGATGGATCCTGTGGAGGGTCTTTCTTTTTCTAAAGTTAAATGTGCCAAAGTTTGAGTGAGTCTTCTTAGTATTCATGTTGGGAAAGTTACTTTTGAAATGTGACAGGTTACACAGATTACTAATGACCCTGTTAAAAAAAAAAAAAAATGTAATACTGTATTGTAACTGTTTTAATTACTTAGTTCCTGCTCAGCCAAAAGTCATATTCTACAGATCGGCTTTTTACTGAAAAGAACAGAAATCTAGCTCCTCTTACTGGTTACTAGTAATATCAGTAGATTACATTCTCAGACCAGGTTTTCTTGAATCCTGTCTTCAATCAACCAAAGAGCAGACACTTGGTGGCATGATTCAGCTTTATATATATCTGCATTGTTCTTGCTCAGGTTAAGATGTGGTGGTGGCCCAAACAGCTTAAAGGCGACTTCCCCTGAGAGCCGGACCACTCGACCACCATCACTGTACAACTGGTTCCACTAACGTCACCAACAGCCGCTACGTATACAACCCCTCTGTTTCTGCAACGAACATGAGGTTCAACCTGCCTTCCCACCGCAGCTATTTTAAGACGGTCCCTAAAGTCCCGTGTTATATTTTCCATAGTGAATTGTGTGTACAGTGTTGTATCGACTGCATTGTCCCATTGGCCATACAGAAGATGTGAGGGTAATCCACAGACGGAGGGTGGGAATGAAACTCGACAAAACACGCTCCAGTAGTCGCCATTTAGATGTTTGTGTGAGAATAAGTGAGTGGGTGAAAGGGAGAGGGAGAGAAAAACAGAGTGTTTTGGACTTTGAAGGTCAAATTTCGGTCTTGCTGCAACAAATTACAAAGTTATCCTCATCTCATTTCCCAAGGCCTTGTAAAAACTCTGAAACGATGCTGAAACAAATTAAAAAGACCCTAACCCTCGTCTCATCTGTGTGTATATGTGTGTGTGTGTGTGTGTGTGTGTGTGCACACACAGAATGACACTCATTTGTGAACCCCTCTGTCCAGCTCTGTCATTTGCCGAGATGATGACTTTCACAGAGGACACGTTATTAGCTAACATCATCAAATACCAGTTCACTACAGAAATAGCTGCAGTAGCTTCAAACGACCACACACACACACACACACACACACACACACACACACACACACACACACACACACACACACACACTGCCTCATTGCCTGTCCTTTCAACAGAAAAATGTCAAGTGGTGTGTGGCATTATCAACATGATGCACAGCTTGTGTTCAGTGGATTTTCACCTGCAGAGGGCACAAACTGTTCCAGTGAGAAACCCAACACTAAAGATAATTTATGCATTAAGTCCATGTATTAGTCACTTTTAATGAGGTTATTTTAAAGACAGATATGCCACATTGTGATCTGTATACCGTTGGCTAATTTACACATTATTCATGTGTCCTGATTTATCGGGAGGGTCTAATTGCTGGATTCAGATGATGAGTCTTGCTGTCAGTTCAGTTGCTGCAAAGCTGAATCACTGGAAAGACTTAAATCCTCCCAGACCCAACAGGCATTCATTTTGAATGTGGCCCGTATAATAAAATCAGACTTAAAATAAATTGTCCTGATACTTATTTAAATATAAGAACATTTGAATTCCGCCCTTAAAGCGATGGTTGGGAAATGGTAAGACTGAGTGACAGCTGTCTGAACAGGAGGGTAAACACACTTGTCATGATGTATCAGTAAATCGTGGGCTGACAGTGGTGAGAAGATACTGCCTGCCCCCGTAATCAGAGGTGGAGGCCATGTTTCGAGGCACCAACACTACAACACAACACAACACAACAGTTAAATGTTTGCAAGCCTGTCGACATGCAATGCTTGGCCTGAGGTGATGTATCGTGTTGCCTGATTTGATTTAATGAACGAGAAAGTAAATTAAAAAAAAAAAAAAAAAATTCTTGTTAGGCTGAAATGATTTCCTTAGTTCATGAAGAATGGACATGTGGAGACACATTTGGTAGAGAGTTAAAAATAAGTGCTGTAGCAGAGGTGGTGTGGCATAACAGCCGAAAGAACACAGAGGAAGTGGAGCTATCTATTTCCAGAGCTTTGAGGTTTCTGATGCATGGTGTAGCTCTGCTCAGTAGGGGTTTCGGTATTTGAAGAAAACATTGTACAGTAGCATTTTGGAACAAGCTAGTCCTTTGCAAAATTCATCCTGCCTGATAAATGAAAAAAAAAAAAAATCAGGAATCTTCTCTATGTTACAAAAGTTTGAGCTCTTATCCAAACTTTTCTAACTACAACAATTAAATTCTTCCAGTGTATCAAGCCAGGTGTGAGCTGTGCACAGGGACAGAAGGCCTACGCCTCCTCTTACCAGAAAGTACATGAAAAGATCAACTAATGAACTCAACTCAACTCAGAAACTGTGAAGTAATTAAAAATCATATCCACATATTCATGGTGAGGAGGAAAACAAACAAACAACCAGGTAGGAGCATAAACTGGACTGATGCTGGTCTAAGGTAAATTTACAATAATCAGCAAAGCTGCCCATCAATTATTACGACCTGTTGCATTTAAGTGCATGAAAAGTAATTACAAAGCAGGCAGCGAAGTTTAAATAGTTAATTAAAAGTAACAGAGAAAAGGTTGAAAATTAAAATCGTTAGCCAAATATAATGGATAAATGGTTTTAGAGGGTTAGATAAAAGTAATAGCAGCTAAAAGTAGCCTAAGGGATACACAGTTGACTTTGTTACCTAAAAATAATGAATTTTAAGATAGAAATGAATATAAGTAAGTTGGTAAGCTAACTTAATATATGGAGTAATAGTTGAAATAGATATAAAGGTAAAGGACAAGCAATTGAAATTAGCAGTTAGCTTTCAAATAATGGACACACTAGTTAGCTTAAAGTAATGGACAGGTGTTTTAACTAGTTAGCTAAAATAAACAGTTGAAATAGTTCAAAGTGGCAAATGAAAAATAAAAACACTGAAAGAAATAATTAAAAGGAAATGGATAAATGGTTGAAATAGTTATAAAATAACTATATATAAACAGTTATAAACAGTTAAACTTCATACAGCCCGCTGGCCCATTAATGGGCCCATTAGAAGGTTCTGAACGTGTTCTGATGCTTAAATGTTTGTCAGTATAGACAGGCTGCACCTCCTTAGATCGGTAAGAGTCGCTAGAATTCAAATATTCACTTCATTTTTCGCTAACCATAAGCACATAAATATGATTTATTAATATCCACCAGCATCATGTACCAGTGGGGCGTGGTGACTGCCTACCTTTTAGACGTGTAGAACTACTACTCCCGCTCCATTCCTCCATTATTTATATTCCTTTAGTCCAGTAAGGGTCCACGGATCACGAAAAAACAAAAGCGTTTCTTCATAAAAGTATTCCAGGTTTTGATTATCGTTGCCAAAAGTCCAAATCAGACGAAGGAGCGATTTGTATCCGCTGATCTTCCCTCACTTCTCCTCTCTTTCCCTCCAACCGGCTCCTTCTGCGGCTGTTAGCGGGTCTGCTGCTGTTTGTTAGCTTTCTTGCTACAAAATGGAGGATTCCAGGTAAAGTTTGGAGCAGATTTCACTTCCGGAGGGTCCGAGGGAAAACAGCGAGCGTAACTGGAGGTAAGACTTAATGACTGATCTTTTCCGTCGGTAAAAGCATGTTTTTTTTCCCCCGATTTTTTTAAATGACGGTCGTTTGTAGATTGACGTCTCCCCTGACCAATCAGAGCGAACTAAAGGGGGGTGGGCACTTCTGATTGAAGGCCAATAGGCTGAGGTGTGAAAACAGCAGAGAGCCTGCAGGCAGAGACACAAGGATCAGCTCTGTGTTACATGGTATTTATATGTTTTCTATCATTTAATATTAAAGAGTTAAAGCACATTTCTCCCAGTTTATCTTTTTAAAGAGGTTTACGGGCGGCAGTGAAAAAATGAACTATAAAGACCTATTAAACTAAACTATTATAGAGGCCTTCAAGCTTTACAGTTTTTTAACAAGATGTAGAAGTATTTTGGAGCATTTCATTGTTCTTGTATGAAGTATATCCAATTGGTAGTTATGAAATATGATTTTTTTTCACAGGCAAGGATTGAAAAATAAAAAAAATAAGTATGGGCTGATGTAATTTAGGTTGGGTTGTGGTCACATGCAAAACAATTCTTCAACATTTGCAGAAACTAAAATACGTTACATTTCAAATTAAGTCTCATAAATGCATTTTGACCTTAAAGTTCTTCTGTTATAAGCTTATCACATGTACATATGAAAATGCTAAAAAAAAAACAGTTAAACATTAAGCTTGTGCCACTGCAGGTAACAGCAAGAATGAAAACTTTGACCAACTAAACATAAACAATTTGATTGTATGGACAATATTTTATATAATTAGGTGTTAAATCATATCCAGTTTATAATCCATTTAAATGAGGAAGTACTTGACAGGGCTGTGAATATTGTCTGAAGAACTGTGACAGACTCGGGATGACATTTAGAAATGTTGTCTTTATTGAGAATGTAAAGAAAAGCACAGGAACACCCATTTCAGCAAGCTGACCATTAACCAGACAAATCAGTTTCCCTTTTTTTTTCTTTTTTTTTTTACAAAACATTTACATGTAACAGTGCCTCACTCTAGAAATACATGACGTGATTATTATAAAAGAAACATCCACAGTACATTGATGATGTGTGATCAAACTACCAGAGCAACCTTATCTAGTCTGAATACAGCCTCTGTGGATTTAACTCTAGTGAGCAGATTTTGTTTCTGAATATTAAAACTCCCCTCAGGTATTAAGCATAAATCTCCATTGTCATTATCACGCCAGATCCCTCACGTTCAGGCCAGTAGTCCCTGTTAGATAAATCTAAGTTACATTCATTATTATCACGACTCTGCGTGACTTTCTCCACCATCATACACCTTAATGACATGCAGACTGCACGGTACGGCATCACAACAGTAAGATCTGCACGTGACAAATGACTAACGCACGGATTAAAGTCACCTAGATGATTGAAAAGAAGAAGCAGGGCGGTGAAGTACTGGTGCAGGTACGTTATGTTTGTAGTACTGTCGCGGACGGTCCTCTGGTTAATGACGACATGATCTGACTCATGCAGCTAAATCTGTAGCACTTTACATTTCCCATGTACAAGACTTCACACACCTCGTATCTTAATGTTGAGTGATGTGTTTTACTGAGCTATTCAAAACAAATAAGATACCTGACCTGGTAAAAAAAAAGAAAAAGAAATCACCTTGTTAGCTAGCAATAAAACATTTGTGCAACCATTATGCAATATCAATATTAGGAAGGAAGTCTTATTATTGAAGTGAGAGCCCTTGCAGAATTGAGGATTTTGCCCTTAAATACTTTTCTTTAAAGTAACTATTCTTTTTGAAATCCTGGCTGTTTCGGGTTTTCAATCAAATAATTGATCAGGAAGTGTTTCAAGCTTGTCTGTCTATCTTATGCCAGATATAGTACTACTTAAAACCATACAGATTATATCTGAAATGTAATGATGATGATAATGAGAGCTTAGGTTTGTGTGGTAAGGTTAATTAGAGGAGCAAGGTTACAACTCCATTTCAAGAGATAGATTTTGTATATTAGGATCTAGACAATTAACTCTAAATTCATTGTCATCTATCACTCCTCTCTACAAGCCGCTGCCGCTCCCCTCCCCGTCGTCTACCATGACCGAGCGTTTACGCAGCACGGAGTTCCCCTTCCTGCTGCTCCTGGCCTGCAGTGGCAGCTTGGTCTGGCAAGGGGCCCGGTACTGAGGCAGGCCCGTCTTGGTGGTGTCCAGCTCCTCCGGGTCGTCCTGTTGGGCCCTGAGGGCGGCGATCACGTCCTTGTCGGATGGGCTCAGGGTCAGGCAGCCGCAGGGGCGACTGCCGTCCCCCTCCACCCCGATCTCTCCGGCCTCTCCCACATCCTCAGGCTCATCCTCCACCGTCATGAAAGCATCGCCCCACAGGCTCTCGCAGAGATCCCTGCCGTGCTGGTACATCTGCATACACACACACACACACAACCACACACACACACACACACACACACACACACACACACAAAATGTCTTTAGGCAGATGAAGAGATATTCTCTGTTTGAAAACACCTTGTCTGACATCCTGGGAACTAACCTGTGGTGAAACAAGTTCACAGTTTCTTTACTTATGTGGAGGCAGTGAATACAAACATGTAGCTGAACCTGCAGTCAGTTACTTCACACCAGTGCTAATTACAACGGCTAAAAAAGGGTCTCAGGATGGTAAAGGCTGATCAAATATAGAGTTTCCTATTTTGTACAAAAGCACAATATTTGCCACATTCATAACGTGCGGCCTTTCTTTGCTCTTGAACATCTATTGAAATAAGTGATTTTGGCCTTTCAGGGCAGCACCGGCCTTGAAAAACACCCTCTCCTGCAGCTGCTCCGGCAAGAGGCTTTTGTCCGCCTCCCCTCCCTCGCTCGCCTCACCCCGTCTCCGCTAACCTTGAGAACAAATTAGAAGATATGACCTTGAAAAGCTCACTCTGTGGTATCTGAAAGATTTCATCACTGCGCCGTCTTTACGGTGGAACGACGTTTCTGTCAAGCTTCACAGAGCAGACGGACAGATCTAAACTAATCGGAAAGGTCACTCCCAGCACCTTTTGTGTTGCTATCTGACAGGAAATTCATTACGACGCCCCGTCTTTATACAGTTATACTTTGAGGAAAAACTCCAATTACTGCTGACATTAGCTTTATGGCTTCTGGAGCATGAAAAATTATACTCCTCTCTAATAAGACACATGTGCGGATTAGGAGGGGATACTGCTTTACAGTGCAAAAAAAAAAAACAAATCACAATTCAACATTTAAGCTGTTTAACTGTACATGGCGTAGGCCTGCGTGCTCAGAAATAGCTGAGAATGCTAATTAGTGGAGTTTCAGTGACACACTGTGTTTTTCTGTGTCTAAGCTCCCAGTCTCTCTCCAGTGACTGCCTCATAACCAGTCATTAAGAAGTGCTGCCAAGTCACCAGCTCTGTCTCCTACTGTAGCTCATTCTGTCCCCTACCTAACTTCCACTTTATCTCCCCGCTGCATTTCTCCCCCCTCCTCTCTTGTGTATTGCTGCACTTGCTGTTTGTATATCTCTCTTACTCTCCCTGTTTCTGTGTTGCACACCCCCCCCACACACACCTCGACGTCTGCTTCCTTTCATCCTCCTGTCTGCTGGGGGATTAAGACTGAGTCACACAGGGTGTGCGCAGAAGAAAAAGCTGTAATATATTTACCGTGTTCGGAGGACACAAAAGGATGACTGCTATTCCTCTTCACTACATATGCTCTCTGTCTGACGCTTAGGTCTTATCGCAACGACCCCATAATACACACACACACACACAGACACACACACACACACACACACAGACACACACAGACACACAAACATTCGTGCCCTTCCCCCGGTGGACATGGTTTGCTGCCAAAGCTAATTCAGTACAAGCACAAGTGGCTTTAGACGACATGGTGTGATCGAATAAGTGAGATACAGAAATTTCCCGGGGCAGTAGCCTGTCCTTCCCATCCTTATCTCATTTAATCCGCCCTCCTCTGTCCGTGTAACACGACACTACACCTGGTGTGAAAATGGAGGCAGAGAAGAGAAAAGGAAGGATCAATTCTTTCTTTTGGCGCTTATCTGTTGCAACGATTCTCTTGGCCGGGGGGTCAAGATCAGAATTAGGAAAATGGTTTTTATGTGACAAGATGAAAATGATCCTGATTTGAGAATATTATATATATATTTACGTTTGAATACAGCAATCACAACGATCTTCTGATCTATTGAGCGTTCACCGGACTTTATGATCATCTTAAACAAGCTGATTCTTCGACAGATAACGCTTCAGGTTACAGTTGTGTATAAATGGGCTGAAATCTTTAGCAGGAATCTATACAAGGACAAATATGTGAGTACAAGGGCAGAGGACAAGAGATAAAAGGGAGATAAAGGGGAAACAACTTTGTGTTTAAGGGGCTGAAAGGGGGAATAAATCGTTATAATTACCACATTGTACAGAATAATTTCTGGGAGGGAAACATTCGGCTGAAGCTGGAAATATATGAAGTGCTTCTGTCACTGCAGCTGTAGAAAAGTTACATGTATGACGATCAAAACTGATTTCATTCAACTCACTTTATTAACTTAACAACTTACTGCATAAACAATGCTGTGGCAAGCTGTTTATAAATTCAACAAATGACAATTAAAGGTCATTTTTTCTATTTTGTTTTAAATAATTTTTTAGTAAAAGCATGCATGAGGAGTTTCAGCCGAGGTAATGAGCTTTATTTTGGAGCGGTAGTGAACTGGTGAGCTGGTCAGGACAAAGCCATAGAAATGTAGGTTTTTACGCAGGCTGTTAAATAAAGCGGTCTGTTGTTTACCCCATCTCATAGGAACTATACTGTGGTTGCAGGGTATGTGGGCTGTAACACAATCGTCTTTTCCCTGGCCCCCCTTTTCTTTTCAGGGTAATTACAAAGTAGGTGTTGGGTATGTGGATTTAGATATGTAGCTTAGCATATGTAAAAGTGTAATTTACTTCTAAATGAAAAGTAAATGCTAATTTGTTAACCATTTCTTTTCCTTTAACTACTGGTAGTTACTGCAGCTTCGTGTGACCATTTTCATCTTCCTCTGCTCATTAATTTACTAACATCTGATCCACAAATGCCGCTCTATACGTGTTTTTGGCGCCGGCGTCCGGCACAGACACGGCCGCTCTTTGCAGATGTAACCTCATTCCCACAAAAGCAGGAGCAGAGACGGTGTTGAATGCTGAGATAAATCAGACCTTGGCTGGCAAATAATGTTACCAATGAGTATAAAGGGAGAGTGAGACAGAGTGCCAGAGGGATTTTTGCATGCGGCGGATGTGTGTGTGTGTGTGTGTGTGTGTGTGTGTGTGTGTGTGTGTGTGTGTGTGTGTGTGTGCCTTTAAATGTATTAGCTTGTTTCTATGCAAATCAATATCTACTGCAGTCAGCATTTACAAATCCAGTCTGCATCATTGTATATTTATTCCACACACACACACACACACACACACACACACACACACACTTACACTTGTTTCTGTCTATCAGCTGAACTTTTCAGGAGCTGGCAGAAACACCGCTGAGGATCCTGAAAAGGTTGCATGATGAGGATTTTTTTGTTTTTTTTTAAATGGTTGTGAAACTTTGTATTAAATCTCTTGGAAGTATTAGATAGCCGCTGTCTGTGTATGTTTGTAGTTTTTCCCGTCTCAGCCCTGAGGTGGACTTAAGCGCTGTGAAATCTCCCATCTCTGCTGGCTGAAAGGAAAACAAAATGAAGCTTTATTGCTGTGACCTCCAAAAATGTTGTGAGAGGCCGACAGTTGTTTGTCGTCTGTGTGCTGTGACTCATTCCTTTGTATTCAGGAGCTGCTTAAAACACTCTGTTTGAGAGCTACTTAAATTTATTGGAGCCTATTTTGTGCCATTAGTGGCGTCCTACATGAAAATGGGCCAGAATAAGCACACACATACACAAGCACAGAGACACACACACACACACACACACACTTCAGCACTCAGATATTGTCTCGTTTCATTTTCTCTCTTACTGCAAATCTGTCATTTCTAGTAATCACCTAATATCCACCAGACAGCTTTAATAGGTCTGGTGTCTGGAGTTGTGTGTGTTCATTTGTTGGTGTGTGTCTTGCTCTGCCTAGGTGTGTGTGTGAGAGAGAGAGAGAGAGAGAGAGGGAGAGAGAGAGAGAGAGGGGAAAGGAGAGGAAGGGGGAATCAGACAGACAGACAGACAGACAGACAGACAGACAGACGGCGTCGTGGCGTGTGGTGTGTGACAGTCAGTTTGCTGTTGGCCTCAGCTGCACATCAGCCCCTCGGTCACTCTGTCTCTTTTTAAATCACCCAGCTGGCCCCTGCCCACCGAAGCAGGACCAAAACCTTTTCATGCTTCAGCCCCTGCACCGTTAACCCCTTCGCTTACCGGCCGCCGACACACAGACTCTACCGCTGCACGCTCAGTGTCTCGACCTCAAGTGATGACGTCGGTCAATGGGATTCAAAAGCCCTGACACCTCCGCCATCGTAGCTAAGGTGTGACTGTACTCTGTTCACATAACGCACCTCTTTCACATTGTTGCTAATGCTAAAGCAGCTGAAAATGAAATGTGAACCTCAAACTGGCTGTAGAGGAGAAGTCAGAGGTACAAACAAGTTAACAAAAAAAAAAACCCCCACAAGGTCCCGAGGTTATATAAACATCCAATCACAGACGAGCCCGATCACGGCCTACCTGCTGGTACTGGACACAGGCTCCAGTGCAGTTCTGTCCTCTGGGGTCTCTGGCCCAGTTACGAGCACACGTCAAGTCCATCCTGCAGGCGTCAAACCTGAAGCAAAGTAATGTAACACTCATTTAATTTAATAAATACACAGGAAGTTACAACCAGCAGCTGTTAGCTTAGCATTAAAACAATGGGAAATGGCTAATCTGGCTGCAGGAACAGTAACATCCTGGAAACTTGTTGTCAGACACAATGACTGATTCTTACACTTTGATTTTAGTAGCTTTTAAACAGGTGAGACGTAACATGTTAGTCAGTGAGCTGGTTGGATGATTTTGTTGCCTGTGGACAAATATGCACCAGGTTAGCTGTTTCCCCCTGGTTCCACTCTGTATGCTAAGCTAACTAGCTGCTAACAGTATATACCGTTTATGTATTTATTTGTGTATTTTGTACCCAAAATGTGGAGCTATTCATTGGAATATACACACCCCGTTGTAAAACATTATATTTAATTACATTTCAGCATATTTGGTCATTTAAATATATTTTCATGACAGCAACCAGCGCTAGTACGAACACGCTGTCTCAGGGATGTGAAGATCGCTATGTCCATATGTGTCGTACAGCCATCTCTAGCAATCTTTATAACAACACAGACATAAAATGAGTCGGTTTCTCATTGGTGGGAACTCCCCCGGGCGTCTACGAACCCTTGCACGCGAGAAACGGTAACATATATAAGAAAAGACTGTGATACATGCAGCCCCGATCTTATCTGTGTCATACAGTTTTGTGCTGTGTATTGGACACTCTATCTCAGTATGACTAGCGCTGTGTGCTGCTGCTACAAAGGCTGGTAATCTGTCTCTTGACAGTCTTATAGGTGAAGGGGGACAGATACCGATTTTGATTTAGGCTTGCTTGGCAATGTGTCTGGCAGCCTCACCAATCACGACAGAAGCTGTGGCAGAGCGGCACAGCCTGGATGTACGAGCGGCGATGGGGGTGAGGCCATCGAGCGGCATCGGGGGAGCAGCGGTAAAAACATGACACGCGCTTCAGGAAACCTTCACACCTGAGGAGAGAGAGGGCAGCAGTTAGCACTATAACATAACATGATGTTTAGTGACATTTTCATTTAAACCTCTATTGACCCTGGGAGGGCCGTCTCATCATAGTCAACATGGCTGCTCATAAAAGTGACAATGAGGTAACACAGAAGTTCATACTGGCATTTTCATGCTGTTTAATGTCTCTAATCCCTTTAGTGTGTCTGTCCAGCTTGTGTAACTTTACTGTCTCTTCCTGTTTTGTGTTTGTCTTCCAGTAGTCCTTTCGTCTTGTCTCTGTTTTTCTTCCAGCTTCCCCATAATTTTACCACCAAGGTGACTTTTCCCAGCGCACAGGGTTCTTTAATTAAGACTTATCTGGTTGAATAATGGTAAGTGTCTTCATCGGACCCATTGACCTACTGGCATATTGCATTGCTCGTACCACGAACCCACATAAGATCTCAAGATCATTTTCTATTTTGAGTTAAAGCTTCATTAAAACTTATTTCTTCTGCTTTCTTAACCGTTGACTAGCACTTTGTTCCACATTTATCCACTGCTCAGGAGTTCTTTTAAATGTCTTGTTTTATTTCTTATTTTATCTCATTTAACATTAATGTTTTTCATCAATGCTTTTAACATGTTCATTTAATGTATTTTCATGTGAAGCACTTGGTGGATGTCATTTCTTTGTTGTAAAGCACTTTGTGCTACATTTCTTGTATGAAAGGTGCTGTACAAATTTTGTTATTATTATTATTATTATTATTATTAGTGGAACAAACATATACAGACTAAACTGTGCAACATTATCATACAATTGAGAGGAAAAGTCCCAGGACTGAACCAACTTAAACCAGGAATAACAGATTTTTTGGCCACTTGGGGGCAGTAAAAACAAAGCAGCTTCCTGTTTACACACTTAGCATATACAGAGCAACATTAGCACCATAAGTAATTTTTCTGCCCACCCTAACCGTAATTCACTCTAGTTTTAGCTTTGATTTTGGTCGCTACCAACTTGGCAACTATCTGGACCTTTAGCAGCTAAATGCTCCACGTGTTCACCATTTAATCACTAACTTGGTTTATCTGGAGGTTGTTTCTAGGCAGGTAGGGTGGTGGGTTTTTAGAGTTTCTACACTAATGCTACAAGAGCAATCAGAGTGAAACGAAACGAGAAATCTACGAGCGTAAAACCAAAACAATGAGCTAAAAGACCCCTTTTCACTGTATATGCAAATGACATATATGAAATATTTGTACATAAAATTAGAGCATTTATCTAAAAGTTATATATAAAAACTATTAGAAAGTTATATATATTGACATATATGTCTACCTCATGCAAATATATATGTTTATGTAGGTTATGTATATGTATAGACATATGTTATGAATATAAATATGTATCCATCAAAAGTCTGTCAGTATATGTTGATATTATATACAGTAGAGACTTAAACTGCCATAAAAATATTTTAAATGGTTTTATTTGCACACATTATTTATGTGATTTATTTTATGATATACTTTCTTTTATTTGTATTGGCTACATCCAGGACGTAGGAACTAAGTTTGCACCTGTGTTTCACGGGGGCACTTTATATTTGTAACATTTTCCTTAACAAAAAACACAAGAAGTTGAAAGAATATAAGTTTTTGTACTCCGTTAAAGTTTAAGTAGTTAAAAAAAAAAAAGTGGAGCATTTACCCGTTTTTAAGATTTACTTTTGGTCCATTCATTCCCTCTTGGTCACGTGCAGCCAGTCAGGTATGTTTATTTACTTTTCTACGTGTCGTCGTGTATGTTTGTATTTTACGTTTCTGTAGTTTGTTGTGACATGAGTGTGTGTGTTTGTTTAGTACAATATTACGTGTGTAATTAGTTCGACGGTGATGATGGCGCCGTTTGAAGTAAAGAAGACGGATAAATCCATCAGTAACAACCGATCGTGGTGTCGTCTATTTCCTGGAGTGACAGAGAACACTTCCCCAGAATGTGAAGACAGACATGTTTAAAATTTATGAGAAATTAATAACAAAAACGTATATAATCATATACATTCCTTTCTTTTATAGATGTATGTTGTTTTAATAAACTTGCATATATAAATTAAATATATAGGCTACCGTATTGTTAACAGAGGACTATATGGCTGCAACATGTTACCATATAAAAATTCATCATATAAATGTATAATGCAAATGTTACTTTGAATATTTCATATATGTTACAAACTTATAGCTTCATATATCCAGAGGATGTATATATATGATAAAAAATATATTCTTTTACAGGGATATATAAATTATATATTACATTTCTGGGTTGCAATATGTGATCTTTATTTTTTTTTAAATATAAAACTATATAAAACTATTTATCATAGCTACATTAAGGTGAAATCCAAAGTCAGATATCTACTGTGTGGGACTTACTCGGAGCTCAGGGGCCCACATTTGTCCCAGGGTTCATTCTTATTGCTGGCAGAGGGAACATGGGAGATGTCCTGGATGCCTTCTTCTGTGCAGCAGCTATCTGTGGAGACAGGAAACCCTTTCAGCCAGCTGTCAGTCAGGAGACACAGTTTTGATATTTTCATCACGACTTGTCATCACACCAGTGAACACGCTGTGTTCCCGGGATAAACACACGGTCACTCACTGTCAGCGTACAGGGCGCAGTCCCTCAGGTGTGGCTCCGGGCTGGGCGTGGCCTTGTGCTTGCCGTCTTGAAGACACATCCCCTCCGAGCGGGCTCCACCAATCAGCGCAGCCGCAATATATGCGCAAACCAATAGGAGAGGTCGAGAGGTGACATCCATCTCTACAGCCACAAACAGGTCTGGGAAAAGAGTTCAGCACATTGGACAGCGGCAGACACAGCACCAGACAAGGTAACACACACACACACACACACACACACACAACCTAATACATAATTAATATAATAAATATAAATTACCCCCCCCCCCGACCTTACACAAAATCAAACACCTCAGATTTAAAAGCCACAATCAAAGTTGCCTTCGCGCCTCCCAGTTACAGTCATGATGCAGGGAGTTGCACAGATTGAGAGAGAGAGAGAGAGAGAGAGAGAGACACCCAGAGCAGGCTGTTGAGCTCCGGGCGCGCGCGCGCTGCGTGTGGTGACCTAGTAGACAGGGTGAGCCTAATTAGGTGAGACTGAGACACCGTGCTGAGATGGATGACATGCGTAGTTGTGTAATCTGACAAGCGGCTGGCCGATGTGTAGCCTACATAACACGAATTAAAACAAATCTGTTGGACATGCGGCCGCGTGGCCCTCGGGCAGCTCCGATGAGGCGGTGATCTTATACAATAAGAGATTTAGGTAAAACTTTAGCGCATTTGGTTTATTCTCACTTCCAGTTTTAACGATAACCACAAGCTCACTAATCTATAATCAGTGAAACAGACGAGTTTCAGTCATTTATGCAGTTTTTTTCAGCAATTTTCCACCAATAAAACTATTAAATTTGAAAATAAAATAAATACCAACAACCAGTTTTAGGCTGTAGGGTGTAAAAACATATTAAAAGTGAGGATCCGACAGTAATCTTAATAATCTACAACATATTAAAAACATAAAATGCAACTTCAACAGGTAAAAATCACGCAGTTGTTAAAATCAACCTCCCACAATAATCTGACTTCACGGTGACCTGTGGCCACTTCACGCTGATCCTCGTGGCACAGTGTTGTTACCGGAGCAGCTTCACATTAACCTGGAATTTTGTTGATGTCACATTCTTGTCAGATTTACTCACGACGACCTGTCGAATCAGGTGCAGCTTCGTCTGCGTGCAGAAACAGTTCGGATTGTCCCTCCGCGCGCATGTGTGTGTGCGTGTGTGTGTGTGTAAGTGTGTGTGTGCGTGTGTATGTGTGTGTTACCTGTCGGCGGGGTGAAGAAGTGAAAGATGCTCCGTCCGGATGAGTTTCCTCTGTTGTGTTTCCCTGTGTTTCTCCCCCGGTGTGCTGCTGCTGTGGATCCAGCGGCTGTGGCGGCGGTGCTGCTCGGAGCTCCGGTCTCCTCCTCTCTCTCTCTCTCTCTCTCTCTCTCTCTCTCTCTCTCTCTCTCTCTCTCTCTCTCTCTCTCTCTCTCTCTTTGCTGGCTGTGATCTCTGCTGCCCGGGGGCCGCTGCTCGCCACTTTGTCACCGGTTTATATGAAGGACATTTCAGTCCTTTTCCACCAGGCAACTCACCCCTCCTCTCTGCCCCATGCTGGGAAGTCCTCCCTCCCTCCCTCCCTCTCTCTCTCTCTCTCTCTCTCTCTCTCTCTCTCTCTCTCTCTCTCGCACGCACACACACAGAGAAGACCGGGCTCCCTCCTTGTTAATCTCCCAATGAGATGTTTACCAAATCCTCCTTGTTGACAGCCTTCCCTCCATCGTCCAAGTAATGCTGTTGGTGGAAACACTGAAAAAATGAAAACATCTCTCAACCTGATTTAAAGGCAAAATCTTCATAAGCGATGTGTTGCCCTTGATTTGTAGAGGATCATTCACAGGTGGTGCTGAGTCACACCTGTCCTCCCCCAGCTCTCTCTGTCCCCACACACACACATTCACACTCACACACACACACACACACACACACACACTGAGGTCAGGGCTTTTTCCAGATGACAGGGTTAGAGGAGGGTGTAGCTGAGATTTAATACTGTATGATATGCTGAGGACAGGGAACGCACATCTCTGTGGAACAAAACACCGCAAACTCACCGGCAAAGCTGCTGCGCCTTGCAAAACCCCTCTTCCTGTTTTCATAAAGACAAAGAGCTCAGGTCAGACTGTTTTTTCGGGATGCAGGTTTTTATTTATTTTTTTTGCCACCTGTGTCAATAGATGCATGTGGGTCATCTGTGTGCACACTGGGAGCTGTAATCTTGCCAGCACTGCTACCGGGGAAAAAAAAGTGTAATCCCCTGAAAGCGTGTTATTAGTTCTTCTCATTTGGTGGCAAATATTTTAAAGAATCGCATTTGTTTGCCGACAGCTGTGAAGCACACGGTCTGAAAGGGGTTGTATGAACGTAAGAGTGTGACCGGCTAGTGTGTTTTTCCACCATGTGTGTATTATTACTCATGGCTTTTAATCTCACCTCCCCTTGGACCTGCTGTACCAAGCTAATCCCTGGCTTGGTGCATCTCTCTCTCTCTCTCTCTCTCTCTCTCTCTCTCTCTCTCTCTCTCTCTCTCTCTCTCTCTCTCTCTCTGTCTCTCTCTCTCTCTCTCTCTCCCTCTCCAAGTGCCCTCGCAAGGCTTTTGGCCGCAGAGGAGCAGATGGAGAGTGTCTTGTGGCCTAGATACGTCCGCCTAAAACCAAGACTGTGAAATTGGTGACATGCCTTAGACATGATTGGTTCTGGCAACAAAAGCGTGCAGGGACAGGAAGGGACCAGACAGATTGGCCATCAAACAAACACGCAGATTGAGTGCAGATGAAATGGTCCCGGCTGAGAAGCAGCTCAGATTCATACTGTATGAGCTGCAGGAGGAAAACGAGGGCTCGCTCAGGCCCTGTTGTCCACCAGACTGTTTCATAACCTCCGAGGGTCGTCACCACAGAGCACTTTATTTCTGGGGGTGAGAGCAGAGGAGCGAGAGGCAGACAAACAGCTCTCCATCTGGTAATTAGAGGAGGAATAACGATATCCTTTGTGCAAGAGCTATTCAGGGAACAGAGAGAGGGAGGACAAAGCGGGCCATCACTGCTCTCTGTGTACCCTTGTTGTCGTTCTCATTTAACCGGGTTGGGTCACTGCCTGCATTTGAGCCCTAGGCCGGCCCTCAGCTGGCAAACACCGTCGCCCATCCTTGTGTCGACTCACTAACTGACAAACATTCATTTCCGCCATTTAGAGTTTCTTTGATTTGTGCCACTGACCTATTTCTCCGGGACGGCAGACACTTTAACGCTTAGCGTTTGCATCCGCATGAAGTTTGGAAATAGAAGGTGAAAAGCTGAGAACCTGTGTGAGAACGCGCCTGTGTGCTGCGGTGAATCCCAACCAGGAGTACTCGCACACAGAAAGTCGTGCAGGATTACAAAGCTCTTTGATGCTGATTTGATCAACACATAAATTTACAATAACAAATAAACCAAACTCCATTACCACACAGTTCTCCCACCAATGGATGCCCCCAATCCCCAGCAACCTCCCATCTAAGTACTCCTTTTCTGCCTGGTGGGAAAGAGAGGAAAATAAATAAACAAATACCACGTATTGACAACATCTTATCTATTTAATATAGATATATATGTGTTTTTTTGCTTTTCTTTCTCTGTTCCTGTCTCCATGACAACAAATCAAAATATATATAAGTCATCTAAATCTATAACAGTAAATAAAAAGCTGTCAGTTGTTCTCTGGATGCCCTTATCTTATCTTATCTTATCTTATCTTATCTTATCTTATCTTATCTTATCTTATCACTTTGTTTTTGATTTTGTGTCACCATCAAAAGTAAAAAAACCACGGTTGGACAAACTGTGCCGTCAGTAAACATAGGAATGGTTAACCACTTGCAATAAGGGAGTGTCTCAAACATTAGCTGAAGTCAAAACCCGATCTGTGATTTAACTCAGTGTGCTGCAAAATGTGTTTGTCTTTTTATTTGTGTGTTTAATATTTCTCTGTGTGTATTGTTACTTGTGCTTGTAGCGACTACAGCCGCTAAATTAGCTTTTTAACTACAATCCGACATGTTTACATTGTGTATTTTGCGCTGATGTTCATTAAAATGCGTTGTTCCTATCAAATAAACAAGTAAATAAATAAGTAAACTTCCCAACAACCTAAGTGTGTGAAAACTAGTTAGCAAGTTGAGATAATTGTAGCTAAACATAAGGCTTGAAGTAGCTAAACGTAACGGATAAATGGTTGAAATGTCCAGTTTCTGTCACACCAAGTTGTACAAGGCAAACCTGATCAAACCAACCTAAATACTGACAGGTCAACTGAATGTAAATACCCACTTCTATCTAATTAATAGTGTTAAAATACATAATGAGGGCAAATGAGACAAAAAAAGGTTGTGAATCACTGGTTTACCACATGTCTGAGTCTGAGATGATCTTATAGGTGGAAATGTATTTGAAACCCCCTCTGCTCATTAAATCCTGTTTGGAAAATGATCCTGCCTTTTTCCTCAGTCAGGCGTAAAGTTTGTATTTATTAGTAACATTTAATGGTAAAAGGAACAACTCCTGTGAGTGTTGAAGCTAGTCTCAAAGAAAGGTCAAATTCAGTGACCTTTCATTTGACAGAAATGTCACTGGTCAAATACCAAATTGTTGGGGTTGCTGATTAAGGTTTTTTGGCTGGGAGGAAATGTTTCAAATGTCACTAAGAGTCTGAGGTTTGCAGTTGGATAAATAGGAACAACATGACTCAAGATTTCTGCTTTCCTAATCAAAAATCATTCATTATATGAGTTTGGTGCCAAAGTTGTTTGCTAGCGTACACGTGTAGCATGTTTTGACCTCACAAATATTATATTTTGCGTCCTCTGAAACCTGCTACCTGTTTGTCCAGACGCGTGATGCACGGTGGTTAGTAGACAGCAAATAAATACAAATCAGAAGAGAAATCAGCACATTAGAATATATTTAATCATTTAATGTCAGTTCACAGTCATTCGAACAATTATGTTTAAAAAAAGAAATACACATCTCTAATCCACTGTCACACAGTCAAACAGGCATTTATTAAAACTTAAAAGGCAAATTTATAACAAAGATTTAAAAAAAAACAAACAACACCCAAATACATGTACATAGAGAGATATCTAAAATTCTAGTTGTTATTTGTCGACTATCTGAAGATGTTTCTAAAGAGATTTCCATCCCGTCTAATGTGTTTAAAGCGCTGTGTTTAATCGGTGTCCCGGTGCATTAGTTAGCTGTCGAGCTGGCAGACACGTCCAGTCTTCAGTGAGACTGTGATTTGTTGTTGGGAATCATGAAGAAGAGAAGCAGTCCCAGTTCTCCACCATGTGGTCACATGCCAGCACTGCACGCTGAGTCTTCATGTCCATTCATTATTGTTCATTCATGGTCCGGGGCCCCCTTCTGATGTTGAACACTTACTTTGAAATCACACTATCTTGGTGAAACTGCATCTAGTCTTGACTGACACTACTTGATTTGTTTCCACCTCCTTGCAGCATGAAGTTGAGATGAGTTGAAGTCACACATTTGAATTTGAGGCAAAGCATTTCTGTTCATTTCAGCTGTTTCTGTTGTTTGTGCCGTCGTCAGAGAGAAGAGGTTCGGTCCAGATCCTGGATGAGGTCTCCACTGCTAGTCGCTGTTTGATCTTAATCTTCGCTCCTGGATGTTTTTCCCCATGTTCATGGTTAAAGTTGTGACAGCATACGTGGACAAGATCATGATGGTGCTCCCCACAAACTGTGACGTGGCTCCCCTCCTCGCCACCAACTTCCACCCTCTTCTCTGTGAGTGAGCATCTGCCGCCTCCACCGTCTGAGCGACGGGCTCCATGTCTGCAGCTCGGACAGGCAGCTCCATTATCTCCCGGAGGTGCTGACGGATTCAAATGTCAGTGTTTCCCTCTGCCTCTCTGGGTGGACTGTGTCCCTCTTGTTGAAGCTCAGAACACATGGTTCCTTATCTACTCGGCCTCATTTGCACACGTCAAATCCCTCAGACTCAGCTGGGTGCCAGAGTGCGTCAACGACACCTGCGGGAGTCTGCCAGAATGAACAAGCTCTCCTGTCTGCGGTGCAAGCTGTACAGATAGGACTCAATAATAGAACAAACACAAGTCCGTCAGTCTGAGCTCACTTGTATTTCAGGACCAAGGTCAGCACCAAGCAGAGACTAAGATCCTGAATACACATGAAATCCCACCATCTGTCAACCTGCGCACCGTCACAACAAACCTTAGTTTGCTTTAACACCTTTAACAGTCTCTTTTAGAGCACATGTTAAGATGTGATGTATAAAAAATTAGTTGTGCTTAACTCAGCCCAAAGTATGTCAGACTCCACCAAAATACCCAGGGTGCCTTGCGTTTGCTTCAACGCAGAACCCGAATGTGTAACTTATTATATTATAAATGTGCGTAATGTAATTTAAAAATGGAATAAAAACCGACAATATTATAATTCCTGTCATGAAAATGATGAGCGAATAATGTGATAACTTTTTGTGCATAATGATAATAATTATATTTTATGCACTTTTTCATGATAAATGTAAAAACTCAACATATATTGTGGCGATAAATTAAAATTGAATGCATTATATGTGGCTCTAATTCCATCTCAGTCGTCGCATCGTGCTCCAGATTTCCAACTGTGCTCCGTCTATTTAAATGTGTATTTATTGCAGCCATTCAAATGCAAAAACACATATGACGGTTGTGGATTTTCTTCCTTTATGTGCATTTGAAGTGTTTATATATTACAAGAAAGCACGCCCACTTCCCAGAATCCTCCTCCGTGAAATGCCAAAGCCAAAAGCATAAACAAGATGTTGGCAGACCTGGTTCTGCCTATAAATGTATAAATATGATTTGTGTGTATAATGTCCGTTTATATTTACTTCTACATTTTTCTCATTTGGCAGATGCTTTTATGCAAAGCGACAACACTAATGTATGTCACTTTTGATATGCCTGTTCTTCAGTGTGTACATCAGTTTGTCAGAGAATGAAAATCTTGAAATTCTGTCCATAAACATTGTTGGATCTTCTTGTCAGGTTTCACAACACAACATCGATTTCCTTTTGGAACATCAAAATCCTACAATGTTAACCTACTGTTCAAAGAAGCAAAGAGAAATAATGCTTAGAGTGTAACGTTTTCTAATTATAAAGCCATAATATATTTGTTTGAAAATATTATATCAGTATGATTTCCTCCCATTTTCTTAGTTGTTTATCATTTTATAATTGTTTACTAATTTTATTTGATCTGTAGTTTTATTAAGCATCTTTAATTAATGTAAAAAGTTTTATTTAGAGTGTTTTACACATTATTCTTGTTGATTAAGAAGAGGTTTGTAACTGAAAAGTTCGTAATTAAACGTGTGGTAAGTTGAGAAATAACAAAGAAACGTTGTTGTTGTTGTTGTTGTTGTTGTTATAGTCCAGTATCTACGTATGTAAATTGTGAATTCAGGGTTTAGGAGAAAACAGACTTCACAGCTGCTACTTTGTTTTTCCTCATCATCTCTCTCATATCCATATTATTACTTTCTGGATGGAGGCTGTTGTTTATCATACCTCATTTCCGCTGCTCACGTAAGAAGGAAATCACTCGCTGGAAAAATATAGAGGGAGAATCTCTGAGTCATGATCAGACTGATATTTCGACTTTAAGGAGGGGATAAAGAGACACAAACGAGAGACGAATCTTAATGCCCGAGTTGTGTGGGTGCACCTTTGGGAAGATATATCACATGGCAGACGCCCAGACAGATTCATGTTTGTATTACGAGCACAGGCTCTGCAGCTGTAGATGGATTGCAGAAGAAAGTCCAGACAAACAGTTGTGTTTGTCCCATAACTCCACTTCTGAAATGACACTTAAGCGGGAGCAGATCAATGCAGAGAGACAAACCTTGCTCTGCTTTTCACTTTCTCTGCAACAGCCCTGTCCTCCCGATCTGTCTGCGTCATGTTTTTAATTCATTCAGATCCCAAACCTGCATACGGTGCTTCTTCAAATCGTGGCTGTTTTTAAAGACTCAAATTGAAGTCAGTGAAGGTTGCATCAGTCTGAGCTCAAAGCTGCAGCTGTGTGCTTTTCCTTGGATGTTGTTGTGTGCTCTTGCAGTACTTCTTTGCGTCATTGTAATAGGCTTAGATGTGTGTGTTTGTGTAGGTAGGTCTTTTCATCAGCTGTCTGAGGGACTAAAAACACCAGTTGAGTCTTTGCCAATGCTGCTTTGAAGCTGCACCCAAATTACCATTCAAGTCACTAACACTAAAACACACACACATGTACAGTACATGAAAAAGTCTTGATTCCAATCAATTCGTCAGCTCGCTCTGTCATTCTTTACTCCAATAACATCTGCCTTTGCTCCTCTCTCTGTCTCCTTGCTGACTCCTCTGGTTCCATGTTGCTTTAGTTAAGTAATAATGAATAATACAACAAAGTTTCTGTCATTTCATCAGTCTCCTTTCTTCTCTCCCCAGTTCATCTCTCTCTCCCTCTGCAGATCAACTGCTACCATGAAGAGGAGACAGCTAAATCTCTCCCAGCGTCAGTGTTGTTTACATTGCCCTAAACCAAGAAGACCCACTTTAAAAGCACATAGAAATCAGACAGCAAAGGGAGGCTGCACAGCCGACTCATATCAAATCAAATTTCTTCAACCGTAAGATCCATGAAAAAAATGTTTTCCATTAGTTTAAAGGAGCTATTTGTAAGTTTCGCTAATGCTACATAAGCAACATTAGCATTAACAGCTGTTTACTCACCAGTCCATTGTTGTATTTACAGTGCAAGAGGTTATAATACGTCGTCCGAGCAGATCTACTTCTTCACGGCAGAATGGACAATGCTACAATGACTCGGTATCGGAAAGTGATGAGATGGTAAGACCGGGCCGGGGCTAGCTAGTTAGCATGCTAACTTCAGTAGAAGAAAATAAGTGTTAGAAATAGAAGCAAAAGAAGAGGAGTGCTTTGCACCACTAGAGACAGCTGTTGGTGAGTAAAGGAAAAGTTTGATGTTGAACTCGCAACCTTTCTTCTAGACTGGTAAGTAAACAGCTGTTAATGCTCACGTTGGCTATGTAGCAATAGCATAACTTACAAGTAGCTCCTTTAGTAATTACCAATGGTCTGACTTAAATTATGTTTACAGAGCAGGAGCTTTTTAGTCTCTGTCGGAGAGTTCAGGTCTAAACAATACAAGGCTTCATGTGGAGCTGCAGGGTTCAACTCTTGGTCCTACATGCTTCCACTTGCAATACTGTTCACAATAACAATATTTACTGTGGATGATACTGAACTTTACATATCTTATTTCTCCCGACGTCTTACACCCTGTTGAATAACATCGACCTGATTAACAATCAAGCTCCACAGCTTCCATAAAATCCAAACAATTAGTGCATAGACTGTCAAACGAAACCTTAAGTCAAGTCAGGAAGCTAGTTGTAGTCATACACCTAAACTTAAGCAACCGCAATAACTCTGTTAACCCTTTTACCATCTTAAAAAATAACAAGGATAAGTTCTGTACAGAAGTTCATGGTCCCCAGAAGATGAATCCTAATGACTTCATGATGTGGGTTTTGAGTGAAACGTTATTTGCCCGTTACATGTCCGGATGTGTTGACCTTGAATGAATGGGTTTGTGATTGTGGCGTGTGCGTGTATGTCTGTTGATGTGCATTTGGCCCTTTGTGTGTTTTGGCCAGAATTAATGAACCAACTCGGTCCATTCGTCAGGAGCAGCAGTGTGTGATGCGGGGCTGAAGAGAGTTTAAGGATGTCCTGTGGGGCTGGGCACTTGGGCTGCCAGCAGGAGAGGTGCCTCCTTTTAGAATTAGACGACATGGGTGGCCATCAGGATTACCCATAATGCCTGCCACTGCTGTCTAGCCGTCTAATTTGTGATGTCAGTCCGTGGGTGTGTGTAATTAAAGACTGAGGCACAAAAACATGGGGCATGAATGGAAGGAGTGAATGAGATGGAGACATTTTATCCCCAGCTGTTCCATTTGTACTGTACATTAGAGAAAAAAGGCAGAAAGAAAAAAGAAACTAATAATCCCTCCTCTTTTCTTCTCTTCTGTAGACAGGATGAACACTCCTGACTTAAGGCTATTTACCACATTGTCTTTGGGCTTTAGTAGTGTATGAGTTTAATTCTGGCCTCATCGTGACCCTGGGATCGTCTTACAGATTAAGTTGTGCCTCCAGAGCTCACTACGATTTATCTGATGCAGGGAGTGACGCGTACTTTTCAATGGGGGCGAAAATAAACCAAAACATTGCTCCGACATCCTCTTGAGGATGTTTCCCCAAGAGATCAGTAAAGTGCAGATTAAATCAACCAGGAAACAACATTGGCCAAGAGAGTTTTGTAATACAGCTCAAAAGAAGGCAGACATTTGACTTTAGGTGAATGACTAATTGTCATATTTAAGGATAAAATAAATTATATGATGTATTCCTGCTGGTCTTTGAAGGCACCCAAATGCAATTACTATACTGTGCAGCAATCATGCAGTGTCTCTGCTGCACTGCCATGCCTCCCCACAAGGTGTCACAGTGGTGATTTACTGTGAGGTGAGAGGGGAAGATACCGGCAGCTTCACATTATTGATGAGTATTAATATTGTAGGACGAGTGGAAGAACATACAACAAACAACAGCAGTCAAATACAGGCTGTGCAGGTGAGACAATAGTCCAAAAGAGGCTTATAATTTAATAATTTACTATCAAATCCACCTTTATAGCCGATATATTTCCACAAACACACACTTTGTTTTATACTGTTACAGCCCTGATTCCTGGCAACACATCAGGTACTCTGTTCGCTCCAGAGAGCTATGTCTGCTTCCATGTAATACTGACTCTCCAGGGGTTTCTCTGTGTTTTCATATCTCCACCCAGTCTGCACATACAAAGCCGTGTAAGCTCATGATGTGCACTGAATAAAAACACTGAGGCGTGTCGGTGTCTGGCGTGGACAGGTTGTGAAAAGTGGCTGTTATTGTCCACGCTGTAAAATAATAGAAACTTAAATCAGCAGATTCTGCGTAAGGTCAGATCTATATTGGATAACACAAATCACAATCTTCACACTGACTTTGAAGCCGCTCCCTCAGGTCGTAGATTTGTAGAGTTCATCGTTTCAGGAGTAATAGAGCAAAAAAACAATCCTGTGTGCAATAACCCTGCTAAATTTGCACAAGTAAATTGTAATTTTACTTCACTTTAAAAGACCATCTTTTACCACTGAGCCTAAATGAACTGATAGAGGTTTGAAAAGGCAAATCACTTCCTGTTGAACCCGTTTCATGATTCATAAGAGTGAGATAAGTGATATTGCATCTGTATCACACATCTTTGCAATTACTAAAGGTGCTTCACATTATCATGTCACTGCACAGACAGACACAGGGCGTGGTGATAAGATTATGTTTGGGAATTAATTATTTGAATTACCAAATTTGAGGACTATTATGTTTTTGAATCCCAACTTAAATCCCAACTGACTAAGCTACTACACAGCTCGGCCATATGACTACTGACCACTGACAGTGTCTTTCTTATGGTTGGGTGGCTTGTGAGAGTTTTATAAAATAGTCAAGGTCAAAGGAATAGAGACAGAGATATCCAAAATCCTCTCTAGTATGAGCTAAGCTACCAAAACCCTGGATCCTACACTTCCCAAAATGCAGCTTGTTAACATCTTTCATCAAACTTTCAAACTCCACACCCACAGTTTGTAATGCAGACTTTCGCTGATATGATACACAACAGCTCCCTTCAGGTTAAACTGAACTTGCAGGTGAAGTGCCGCTTCAGTGCGACATAAGGTGACTTACAGAAGTACAGAGAGAGGCCAGACAGCTGCAGCCCGGACTGTCGGTGCATCATTCACAAACAACTCATCACGATTTACATAATTGTGGAGGAGAGTCTCGATGATAACGATGATAGCAAAAAGGACGTAATGATGATGACAGACACGGGAACAACGAGTGAACCTTTGCTAACCGTTATTGTACCTGATACATTTGATTACTGAACTGGGGCTTCAAAATATTGCTGTGTCCTTCAGTTGGGTATTTTGTTTTTTCACTCCTTGTAGGTGAGAAGAAAGAGAAGTTAGAGAATGTG
Organism: Seriola aureovittata; assembly: GCF_021018895.1. NCBI lineage: Eukaryota > Metazoa > Chordata > Actinopteri > Carangiformes > Carangidae > Seriola > Seriola aureovittata. The sequence goes on along the minus strand of NC_079380.1, from coordinate 22,280,646 downwards.
GTCAAACAGCGGTGACTGAAAGTGGCGTGTAATTTATCTCTTGTCTTTTAGCTTCAGCAAAAGTGTCTCCCGATGCAAAAAAGAGCCTGTTTTTATGTATTTTCAGATAAATAATAATACTGTACATGCACATAACACATACTGTAGTTAGTTCCATGTTACTTGCTGGAGCTTGGTGCACTGAGGATTGGCAGCTGTACAGATGTTTTTCACGGATGATGTGGAAGGATGGGGAGAGGAGGCCAGGACCCGGAGAGCATCACTGCCCCCATCTGCTCACTTCCTGTGTGTGGGAGTGTGTATTCTGTCATACAGACCTGAATCAAAATTGTCATTAACTTTACCAGAATCAAGGACACTTCTTTTCAACTTGAAAAAAAGAAGTGACATTAAACCACTTGAGCTTTTCACGTGACATGATTTAGTGTAGAAATGAATCGGAAATGGAGGTCAGTGTGTGTCTGAGCACTAATCCTTATATTTAGGAGGCTTTTTGTTGTTGAATAAGCAGGAAAAGGAGCTTTTAGAAGTGCAGCAGACATCTACAGTTCTCTAATTTCAGAACAACGCTGAACATCTTTATGGATTGATGTGAACATTAGTTTTTAATATAACTACTGTGGTAATTAGGATGGTTTGTCCTTGATGTTTGTAGCCACAAACAGACGAGCATCAACTGTTGTTCAAAACAAAACTGAGCAGCTGTTACTCCACTAACTGAAAGGGATAACAAAATCGTTACGTAAGAGGATATGAAAGCATCATCGTTTCTGTATTCAGGAGCCGCTGAGCACCAGCAGGTCATTGCACAGCGACCATAATGACGACATTATGAAACTCAATGAAGTGTGCCCCCACCCCCCCACCCTTGCCCCCTGACCACACCACCCCACCCGTCCAGACTTCCACCTGCGCTTGGCTTTTTACACTGAGCTCAGTTCAGCCGGTGCTGGAGCAGAAATCAATAGTCTCTCCTGCCTGTTGTGTGTCCACCAGCTCCACTGCAGCACAGGCAGCGTTCAAGAATGTGACAGAGGAAAGGCAACTTTGTGTGTGTGTGTGTGTGTGTGACAGGTTGAGTTGACAGTGCTGTGAGAGTGTCGTCTGTTTGTTAGGGTTTACACAGCTCCACAGACTACAGAACAAAGCTCCGCCATCAGCACCGAGACAATCTGGCTCTCTGACTGACAGCCAGACGGCCCTGACAGCTCCATTTAATCTAACAAATAACAGCCTGCTTACTGGAGCTTTTTCCTGACTAGATTTGTGCATCTGTGAACACATTCTGCCACAGCAGGGGAAAGGCTTTCAGATTTCACTGCTAAAACATTTGTGAAATGTAATCTACCTATCTATCTATCTATCTATCTATCTATCTATCTATCTATCTATCTATCTATCTATCTATCTATCTATCTATCTATCTATCTATCTATCTATCTATCTATCTATCTATCCACATTTGTTGAGAATGAATTTTGACAGCACATTTGCCATCTATGTCCTTTATGTTTTTCATGTGATTGTAAGTCTACTGTTAATTATTTGATGCCACTCTGCAACCTTTGCATTCACCTTTCTGCGTTTCTTGGATTTGTCTACAGCCATGCTAGCAGCTCTGTGAGGCTCTGAAGCATGAGCTGTGCTAATGTCAACATGCTAATATGCTGACAGTGGCAATGCTAACACGCTGATGTTCTGCAGGTGAAGTGTTTACCATGTTTGTCAGCTCAGTTTAGTGTCATTGCCATCCATAGCATGGCTAAAAAGGCATTTACAGTTGGTTTGCATGTTGAAGTAAATAAGAAATACGTGAAGCTATGAATTCTTTGCAGACAGCGTTTACTTTACAGGAAAAAAAAAATGTTTGTCAGTGATTTGAACACAGTCAAGCAGTTTCCCTGCAGCCTCCCTGACTGTTCCCTCTCATATGGGTCAGTGTGGGCTGAGTTTGGATGCTCTGTTGCAGATCTCCTGCCGCGTCTGGCACTGATGAGCTTATAGCTGTGTGGGCAGCTTGGACCATATGTTGCATAAAAACAGTGTGAAAGTCCTAATTCCCTACCCAGGCATTATGCAATGATTTTGCCAAAGGGCCACCCGCTTGTCAATCAAGGAAGTAATATCACGGGTGGAAACATCATGTTGCCCAGTGTGACCCGGCGAAGGCCAAGACTTTGTTTGTCTGCCGGTCAGATACTGTGGTACATTCTAATATCTAGATATACAGTATACACCGACACAGACACTGTTCATGTCAATTGTTGACGCAGATACATTTATTCTCCACATATTTATCCTGTGTTGAGGATTGTAATGTGGATGAGAGCTTAATTTGACCAAATAAACGAACGTGTGGCAAATGTGAAAGATTAAAACCTTTATATCATGAGCCAAGTCAACGCCGTGACAGAGTATTTCCATCTTGGAACTGCACTAACAGTCTCATAAAAACAGATTCATACAGCCAGGGTTTCATACATCACAAACCTAAGAAACTAATCCTGTCAACTTGTGAGGAAGGGTGGTGGGGCTAAATGAACCAGAAACCATGTCAGTACAGAGAGAGAGAGAGAGAGTTTGCATTAGCACAGCTGCTAACACTGTGTCAGCCATTGCTAGTTGTAAGCTAACAAACAACACAAACAAATAAAAGATGCTAACTATGCTAACCCTTTTTATGTACATAGCAGTACATAGCAGTTATTTACATAGCAGAGTATTTTTTACATAGTTTAAAACACGTCTGGAGAGGAACTTTAACTGCTAAATTTGCCTTTATAATCATAATATCTAGTTAAAATATATTTTCAATAACATTAGCTGCTAACTTTGGCCACCACGAGTCTGGTGTTTGGATAAAACCATAGATTGTATATTAAATCTGGAGCTGAAAAGTGAAGCCAATGCGGAAGGATCATTATCTTGTAAGGGTTTGTCATTTAATACTGTAAATTCATACACAGGAGTCCTCAAATGAAGCAGGTATTCATGCACCTGTCCTGACAGCTGGTATATGTGTGATTAACTGTAATCCACCATGTCTCAGCTAAAGTGTTTGTGTTTTACTGTCATTCAAAGGTATCCACACTGAAAACTGAATGACTGATGCCAACAGGAGGACCTCATGTATGGACAAAGGAGACTGCATGGTTGACTGATGATGATGATGATGATGATGATGATGATGATGATAATGCCAGAAAACCACTTCCACTTCAGCTTCCTCTAATGAGAGGACAGACCAGCTGTTTAGACGTTTGTTATGCTTTTGTTCCTGGCTGCTCCAAAGCCTCAAATGATGTCACTTCCTCTTTGTGATGTCAGTTAAAAGCAACAGTGCATTGTTTATAGAGAATAGACTGTATATAAAAATGGACCTCGACTCCGGGTCTAGAAAATGAAGCCAATATGGAAGTGCCTTAAATTTGCATTCTATTGAATGATCATCATGGGGCGACTCCGCTAGTTGTAAAAAGAAGTCAGATTGTATTGAAGTCTAAGGGGAAAATGACTCTACTTGTCACTTGATTTGTTACCTCAGTAAACTTTTTCATTATGTATTTATGGTCTGAATCGCTAGTTTGAAGTTTTCTTCAATATAACATGATGTACATTTTTCAAATTAAGGTCCTATTTAAAAGAAAATAGACGTTATAGCAGAGTGACTTTATGGCGTGGCTACCGTGTGATTGACACACGGGGGGACCTGTCTGTTAATCCGGATATGACGTCAGAGCGACGTGTCGGACATTTGACTTGTTATTGTGTTTTCAATTCATCAAAGTTAGTTAGTTTGCATGAAAATAAATTGTTCGGCGTTCAGTTGTTCTAAAAGACACTCGGAGGAGTCGGCAGTTCAATTTTTTCCGGTAAGTACATTTTGTTTTGAGCCTGTTTCTTTGCTAGCCAAAATTAGCATCCTTGTGAAGATGCACCTTGCTAACCAAGCTAGCCAGCTAGTGCTAGTGCTAGTGCTAGCGATAGCTGATAACTTACCGATTGCTATGCTAACGGTACCTGGCCCTGGGCTGATAACCTGTGTCAACCTGGGTTAGCCCGTGGAGGTGTTCAATCAAAGCCCACGTGACCCTGTTTAAGTGATCTGCGTTAGTGTAATGCGCAGCGTTAATGTTAGTTAATACATTGTCCATCAAGAAGTCGTGATAGTTCAAGTTAAGATAATGTGACGTAACAAAATGTGTAGAAAATATTTTTCATATAGAACATTGTTCATTTAATACTCTATTTGTTACAGCTACAGTGGCGTCCAAAAGTCATGTGATTGTATGTCTGACATGGGGCAGAGAGTGTAATACGACAGTGAGGGTGTAGGGAACAAGGAAGAGCACAGCTGATCAGACTGAACAATGTTATGGCCACAAGAGTTACATTAAAATATACTATATTATCATATAAGACACTGTGTTTATGTTTTGGAAGAGAAGATCTTCATGTGTGGACACTGCAGGTGGAGGTGGTGCAGGGCCTCCATCATTGCTGCAAGAGGTTGTAGGTGTCCCCAAAGATGGGGGGGTTTTCCCAAGGTTGATGGCTCAGACCAACATCCAGCTCTTTGAATTGAATTGAGGACTCAGTGGTAAGAGTTTGTCATGAAGCTGTGTTGGTGTGTTGTAATCTGTTCTGTGATTAATTTTTTAGTGAAAGCTGAAAATCTTAAAACAGTCCGTGTTTGTCTGTGTGTTCCAGGTGCTGGCCAGACTCTCCCTTCAGCAAAGGGTCTGTCCTTGGTACAGGTGGGACAAGGACTTCAATGCCCTGGAGGAGCAGCCTGGGCCCCCCAGCAGGGGTCTGCCTCCTCCTCCTCCTCCTTCAAACGATGGACAGCATGGCCCCACACCAGTGCTGTTGGTCCTCCCCTCGCTCCAGCACCACTCCCCTCTTCTGTTCAGCCACCTCCTCTGCCTGGACTACCTGGACTACCTGTACCCAGGACCGGAGCCTACAGGAAGAAGAAGGCGGCCCGAAGCTGCTGTGGCAGAGCGGGGGCCGCCGCCTGGAGGGAAAAACCCCTTCGGCTGCCAACGTCATACATCTGCAGCAAGTGTGGCCAACCCAGAAGGATTGACACTGACCTCACTCACATGGCAGGTGTGTCACACTGTGTGACTGTTGGTGGAAAGACTGTGGAGGGAAAAGATGAATAGATTTACACCACTGGAGAGGTGTACAAAAGAATATAATGAATGGATGAATTAAATGTGTGCAATTTACAATCAGCTGTAACTGACAAATTAAAAATAATATACAGTTGTGACTGAAGGTACAGGTGAACTTCAGTGTCATAATAAAGAGAGGTGAATGTCACAGTCCCTCCCACAAAAAAGAGATTCAACATCCCTTTCTCTGACCCGTCACCTGAAGCAACTCGAGTTTTGGATCACAGCTGGACCAGCTGTCAGTCTGCAGATTGTTTATGCCTCAGAATTTGTAATGACACACTGTACAAACAATAAGTACAGCCAGTGCATCGGTGTCTTGACACAAAAGTGACAGAAATATTGCAGCTGCACATTCATTAAAAACCTGTATTTGTATTTATATTGTGAACAGATCCATCAAACCACAAACCAAAGTGTCTGAGTGTAAAGTCGCTGAACGGAGACATTTTTCAAAAACATTTCTGCCTCAGCTTCGTGCAGGATGCAGGGGAAACGTGGAAAAGCAGCTTTACACACTAGTAGCCACACAGTGCATTCAGAAAGTGTTGAGACCCCTTCACTTTTTTCACATATCCCCATAATGACAAAGCGAAAACAGAATTTCTGGAAATTTTTGCAAAAATATTAAAAGGGAAAAAACTGAAATTTAAATGACTTTAGAAGAAAGCTGCAACATAACATTTGAAAGAGGTGACTGAAGTCTCTGAATGCACTGTGTGTGTCAGAACATCTTAGTATCTTTCCTAGCAGGTGCCTCCTGCAAGTCCATATTATTTCTTCAAACACTGTTGTTGTAGTTACATTTGTTTTCCATGTTTTCAGAATTTCCCCAGATTTCCAGCAGCTTCATTCTGAGGCAGCAGGAAAACCTTGTGAAAACTGCGCTGCTGTTGGTGACAGAATCCCTAACTTTTGTCCAGCGAGAGGGAAACTGAACTTAGTGCTGGATGACATGACAACAGGTGAGCTACTTCTTGTAGTAATATGTCATAATCTATAAAAAAGAATACAAAGAACAATTGAAAGACAGTTGAGATGAGTGTGGCTGAAGTTGAGTCTGGTTTCAGCACAAAACAGCTGAGTATTGAGCTCGTTAGCCGTTAGGTCTTTATGTGTTTATTTCAGAATCAGAATCAGAATCTGGTTTTATTGCCAAGTCGGTTTTACAACATACAAGGAATTTCTCTTGGTGTTTTGGTGCATATCAATAACAATAAACATAGTAGGAAGAAAAGAAATATAAACAAAGATGAAAACTAGCAAGTAGTGCAGGTTAGATATAAATAGAAAGATTTTACAATAAGATAAAATAAAATATTTACAATAAAATGTGAAGAAATATGTAGAAAAGAATAAATAGAAATTATAAATATATACAGTACAAATATATGTACACTGTGCAGTAGTTCACGGGGGAGGGGAGGGGTGTCAGTGACAGTCGGGGTGTTTGGCCTTTTCAAATTTGTAGCCCACCAAGAAAACAATAAAGACTAAAATAACAATAGTTTTTAAAATGTAGATTTAATCATAGACCTGCTGTAAAGGAATAGTTCAACATTTTGGGAACTATTTTGGTAGAAAATCGGCTTCCATTTACAAAAAAAATATGTAACTATTGCTCTAAATAATTTTCTCATTCAGGATGTGCAAATTTGTATTTTTTTTTTTTTAATGGTAATTAAATGAACAAAACCATCTGCAGCTTCCCCCACACTGTCTGTTTACAGTCTGGAGCCTGTGTCGCTGTCTGTGGTGCTGAATCTGCCTCTGTCCACACATTCACAATAACCTTCTGAGGTCGATGGGTGTTTCTAGTAATATATTGGAGGGAATACAGTGTAGAAATATGGTTTATATTTTGTTAGAATCTTTCCACTTTCCTCTTAGATATTCTTGCAAGATCACACATGACTCATAGCCTCTAAACTGTGGTTAAAGTAGAGTGACAGACGACACCATGACTCTGTGTTTCATTTTAGGCTTTTATTATCCATTTATCTACTATTTTACACATATTTTTGCTCTATTTTTTATCATTATTTATGACCCTGTAGACGTTGGTGAACCCATTTCAAGCACCAAAACAATTAATCCACATCAGTAAAGATTTATTTTCACAAAATATTTGAAGAATTTCAAAAACTATAGGCTTCAATTTTTCAGTATTTGGGCCAAATGATCCGTTTACATAGTTAGGGGCTTCATTATAGAGAGAGCTGAGATTGATCTGAGAATTGTGATATAAAACACTTGGGGTATTATGTGATGTGCACGTACCCTTTTAAAAGGTGAATTTAAGGAATAATGTGGAAATCGAGAAAAATGCCCTTTGACCCCAAAGCCAGGGTTTATGTTAGGTTGTAATGGGTCGTATCTCCAGGACCCGCTCCACTGTGCGAGCAGCAGCAGCAGGAGGAGGAAGAGGAGGAAGAGGAGGAGGAGGAGGACGAGGAGGAGGAGGAGGGGCGAGAGGGAAACCCAGGAAGGGGTTACAAATATCGCGTTGCTGCTGTCGCGCCGTCAAGTCTCCACATTCACAGGATTTGAAGGTGTAGGAGCGACTCTGGATGAATGAGACGGATGGGAGTTTAAACTTTATGTGGTTTCGAAGAGGGACGTGCTCTCCTTGACTCGCGGTGATGTTTACGGGACCGGACAGGCTCCTCCGCCGCCCAGCAGCGGCAGTGTCAGCCCGACCGAGGTGCTCAAGGATGAAGCGCGTCTCCGAGCAGCGCTGCTCAACTACGGTGCAGTAGTGTGTAAAATAATCGCCTGGTTGTTTTCGCCCGTGCCGAGCTTTTGAACACGTTGTCCTTTGTAATCAAATGTGAGGAGCAGCTCACGTTTTCTTCGGGCTCGGGGGGGAGGTTGTTGAGGAGCAAGAGAAGAAAACTTGGGGCTCAGCGGCTGATCGGCTCATCCTGCATGGACATTGTGTTTGCGGTGGTCGCTCAGGCCTGCAGTCGCTCCGCCGGACGGTATCGAGGCGCACGGACCTCTGGCAAAATGTCAAGGATGCTCCGAGAGGGAGCGCAGACCGCAGGGACGGCAGCATGACTGCCCAGGCGGAGACACAGGACACGGGTCAGAAGCGGCGCTGAGAGAACCCCCCCCCCCCCCCCCCCACCCTTTTCTAAGAGACACTGCTTCAATCAGACAGGATGGGACCGTTCGACATGTGTGTATTACCGCGGGCTTCTTCGACGTGACACCGGGCTCCCTGTCGGAGAGTGCGCCTCTTTGGCTCCGGGTGCGCCAGGACACCGCTGCCGCTGCCGCCGCTGCCGCTGCCGCTGCCGCTGCCGCCGCTGCCGCTGCCGCTGCCGCTGCAGTTCGGGTGTGAGGTGGAGCGCCGGTGGATGCCGCAGCCCTGCCGGGTCACAACGCAGATCAGTGAGGGGTCAACAGATTGTTTTAGTGAGGGGAATTCCCCCGCCAGGAGCCCCCTCCCTCCCTCCCTCCCTCCCTCCGCCATGGATGACTCGGGGATAATACGACGCCGGAGGCTGCAGGTGAGGGTGGCCGCACAGCTCATCACCATCCTGTGCTGATCCACACTAACACGTCTTTCTTATGGGTTGAGGCCACACAGTCAGACATGTCTTTACACTGAGGGTTCAGGCTTCATTATGTCTGATGACAAGTTCCTCGAAACCTCCTGTATATAATCAATGTACATACAGGCCTCAGCACGTTACATTACAGTTTAATTCAGCCTCTCAAGCCTTCTTGGCCACTTATCATCTCCTATACTTTCACTTAAAACCGATGGCAGCGGTCCAGTCTATAGAATATAGCAATGTTACACATTGACTTGCAACTAAAGATTATTTTCTCAAATAACCAGCCGGATCTTTGGTCTGTAAAACATCATGAAACAGTGAAAAATGAGCATCAACATTTCCCCAGAGCCAAAGGTGATGTCTTCAGATTGCATGTCTTAATTCGACCAACAGTCCAGAAGCCAGAGAGGTTCAGCTCACTGTCCGAGGCTGGGAGAAAGTGGCAGGTCACCACATTACAGGAACTGATAGGTTAAATGTTTGGCATTTTTTTTCTACATTATTTCTTATATTCACCTTTTTAAAGGCTTCATGAATATCACATAATACCCAAGTGTTTTATATCACAGTTATCAGCCCCTCACTGTGCAGAGATCATTTTGGCCCAAATGCTAAAAATTCTTCCAAAATCTTGTGAAAACAAACCTTTACTTTTGTGGATTGTGGATTGTTTTCGGTGATTCAAATTTGTTCACCAACATCTATAGGTTCATAAAAATAGAGCAATGTATGAGTAAAATAGTAGATAAATGGATAATAAAAGCCTAGAATGAAGTTTTGTAACATCACAGAGTCGTAGTGTAAGTAAGTTATGAGTCACGTGTGAATATGTAAGAGAAAAGTGGAGAGTCGACAGATTCTAACAACATTCAAACCATATCTCTACGCTGTGTTATCACTAAGATATTAATAGAAACATCCATCGAATCAGAGGGGTTAGAGTAATTGCCCATTCATTTCCAGGCTGTTCCACTAATTGATTAATTGACAAATAGTTTTCAGATCTATCAGTATTTCTGTCACTGACAAGACGGCGCTGGTATCTCTCTGTGTTTGCTTCAGGTGGTGAGATTATCACAGCAACATGACCCCGCTGTGCTTATAGTCCTGTACCTGTAACATTCAGACTCGATTGGCTCGTGATGTTCACGTATCGTCACCATGACGATCCTTCCAGGATCATCACCTGGTTTATTCTGTGGTGGCTTCCTATAGGCTCTCTATGACCGAACGTTAGTAATGAATAGTCACTCATGCGTACTGATATGACGTGTTCAAATGACTGTGTTCATCCATTATGAAGCAGCCTGCTTAACCACGGGTCATACACCCCCCCCCACCCCTCCTCCCCCTCCTCTCCCTCCCTCCCCCTCCTCTCCCCTCCATCTTTGTGTGATTCAGTCAAGTGAACTGAGCAGAGATGAGCAGCCTGCAGGCCGGGTGGAGTGCAGCCTCCTGTGGGCGTGTGTGTGTGTGTGTGTGTGTGTGTGTGTGTGTGTGTGTGTGTGTGTGTGTATTGAGTGAGCGTTTATTTCCATTCATTCAGTCATTCCGATTGCATTATGGCAGTTGTGTTTGCTATAGAAGAGGAATCGTCCGAGCTGCTCAGAGGCAAATTGACCCCCATTACTGTGAAAAGGGGGGGGGGGGTATAAAGGAATCGAGGGAGGATTAGTAGTGAGGTGCTCTGATGGTTCCACGTCTCATCATCCCCACCGCTCAGCCCCGCTGCTCTGCTGTGATGTATGACAGGAGCTGCGAGGACATTAATCATCATACAGTCAGACTCACAAAGTCACTGGCATTTTATAGATATAGGCAGGACAGCTGAATGATTTTGTGTGTGTGCGTGTGTGTGTGTGTGTGTGTGTTCCTATAACATTGTGTGTTGACGTGTGATTGGCGGTGCATGTCCTATTCAACTGCCTTGTCACTCCCCTGGGTCTCATCATCCCAACCGTCACTCTCTCTTTCTCACACACACACACACACACACACACACACACACACACACACACAATCTTTCTCTCAGCACCATATGGTGACACACCCCACCTCCCCTGCAGTTGGGGTCAGGGGTCACACCCATGATGCATTGCTTCAACATGACTAACATGAATGAACACACAGAATGAACATCTGCACCCTGTGACACTGCAGCCCTCCATGTGGGTTGCTGACACGTGTGTGTGTGTGTGTGTGTGTGTGTGTGTGTGCTATGAATAGCACATACACACAACTATGATAATCATTTTATCAGCATTGCATAAAATAGCCACAAAACAATAAGCTATCTATATTAAAGTCAAACCTTTGTGTTTAAATAAAAACGTTAATATTTACACAACAATGAATTGTCCCGTTTTCACAATAGAAAAGGATTATAAAATGATATTAATATGCATTCACGTTTATAAAAACATATGATTTGACGGTATAAGGATTGTCCTTGGCATGTGAACATTATCTAAGGTGAACAAGCAAAATAAATTAATAAACAAATAATTAAAGAGATATAAATTTAGATTATAATGATCTTGGGGTTGTTTTTTTTCTGTTACACATAATTGATGCAAATGAGTCAAAACAAGTAAAAACAAACCTTTAAGTCTTAACGATCACTCTCTCTGAAGCAGTCATTGTGACCACGGGCCTGATGTTCACATATCAGACATAAAATATGCGGCTGCACACGCGCGTCACACTCGTGCCTCCTCCCCGCCAATCAGCTCCTCCGCCTCCTCCACCTGTCAGACCCGGTAGATGATGACTGGTCCGCTCCGTCTCTCGGCAGCGTGACACTCCCCGATTGATCCCCGTCGTCGCGCGTCTCCAGGTCGGCTGTGTGTCCATGAAATGATCGGCCGGTTCTTTTACAGGCGCCATTTCATTATCGCAGGGGCAATTTTTTATTCCTTCAGTGCGCGCGCGATGACTTGAAGGACACAACAGCAAAGGGCCTTTTACCGTGTGGTCAGATGGCAGGAGAACATGCACCAGAAACCATACCCCTGACTGACTGACTGACTGACTGACTGACTGACTGACTGGAGAGGCAGCAGCACAGACACGTGTCATATTATCATCATACAGACAGGAAGTCATTTTTAAATGGTTGAACTCGGTTGGAGAAGAGAAGAAAACACAAGCGCAACTCTGAATCTAAATGATGAGGAGGAGGTTTGTGAAACGTAACTTTCAAATTTCAAAATGCTCTTCATCTCTGCGCACTTCGCCTCGGGTTGAGTGAGGTAACAAATGATGCGCTGAGGAGATGACAGTGACTCAAAACCATTAAAACAAGCCCCTGGAGTGCACACGCACACGCACACACGCACACACATTGGGACACATATAGGACAACGTGCTTTGACAGAAAGAGGCCAATCTGCAGGTTGGACACTTAAAAATCCCGCCATTAATCTGTATCTGGAAGCACTTGAAGTGATTTTAAGGCAAAGCGCTCATGTATAAACCTCTGCTATTACAATCACCCTGCAGTGAGAACATTTGAATATTCATAGTTTGCACAGCCTCCCTCTCTTTACCGCGAGCACACACTCTCCTGTCGGGCTGACAGCCCGGGACTAAAGGGATCACACACTCATTTATAAGCACCGAGACCTCAGCTCGCTCCCCCGCAGGACGCAGCTAAACCTGGATAAAAAAAATAAAAAGAGCAGCTCTCCCTGTCAGAAGAGGAAGCAGATATAGCGCAGAGCTGTGTTGCTTTCTAATCTGTGATCAGTGGGTTTGTCGTTGTTTGTGACAGAGCCTCCCATCTGTTGTCAGTCACCCTTCGCCACCGCCAGACTCCATCGGTGGAGCTCAGAGAGCATTTAGCTGTGAACCCGCAGACCGTGTTTGCCTTTATTTATTTATTTATTTATTTATTTATTTAAAAAAAGAAAAAAAACACTCTTTCAACATGCGGTGACGTGTGAAATGCAACCATGCAATGAGCGATAATCGTGGCTTTGCGACAGACTAATTATACCACGGGAGAATTAAGCCCCAGCTTTTATAGAATATGTCATAGCGCTCAGCCGGAAACGGAGCGAGGATCATGTTTCCTTAATGAGACATTGTCTGCTTCATTTTTTATTTTCTATTTTTTTTTTTCCTGCTGAGGAAACGATGAGACCGCGAGTCACAAAAGGCAGATTTAGCAGCAGCGGACCGGTGTGTGCTGGTCCCGGCGTAATGAAGGCTGACCAAGTCTAGATTGGAATTTGGGGAAATGAGTTTCCTCTTTCTGACCTTTTTTTTTTTTTTTTTTTTTACAAATTAAAGTGGAATTGAGGATTATGAGGAAAAAGTCGGGCAGATTATATGTGACAGTAAGAAATGTAATGGAATTTCTAGCAGGTTAATAAAGGCCGTGTCACTTGAGGATTTAATAATTGAGCCACCGAGATAATCTACAGTCCTGTAGCTTCACAGTATATCTGTGTGTGCGCAGCTGCTCCTGTGTGTGGAGGCTCAAACCGGGGAAATAAGTCATGAGAGGAGGGAAGCATCATATCCACGCTGTCTCTTCTTTCAGCCACCAATAGACGGCTGCACTTTGTTTAATGTGCCAACTGGTTCTTTTTTATTGTCTAGACATGCCTGAACTAGAAAGAGCCCCGCAGAGGGACATCAGACAGACAGTGAGCAGATGTTCACAGGTCTGGAATCAGCAGTCTGCTCTGCTCCGCTCATTGGTGCAATGAATTTAGATTTTTCTCCTTGTGCTTATTTCTAAATTGACTTTTTTTTTGCCCCTGCAGAAACAGAACAATGAAAGTCTGGTGAGAAATGTCCTGCAGGGCTTCTGCTGATAAGTTAATATGTTTATATGGTGAAATTTTGACCTTTTGACCTACAGTTCATCGTTAGGGAGACATGACCAGTTTTAAATGTCAAGGTCATGGTGAGGGAGGAGGAGGATGGGATCATCAAAAGTCTGGACAGAACTTCACGACAATCAGTCCAGCAGCTGTTGACATACAGTCAGTCTGAACTTCAGTTTTAAGTTCATCATCAGCGTAGCTGCAAACGACACATACTGTGAATTTAAATTAAGCGATTACAATAATTTTATATTCTGCATGTTTGATTTCGCCTTTCAAAGCCAAAGATTTACAAACCCTTTGCAGTGAAGAACAGCAGGTTTTAAAAACAGCATTTACACTTTCATGACGGATTATTTTATTTAAAAAAATTGTTATTATGATTCATAAAATATGAAAAAAAAGGAGAGATTATCTTCTTGTTGCAGGATGAGAATTTGAGGTGGTGCTTTCGGGGACTCGTGCAGCTTAGTAAGAACACATGAAAACAAACAGTGGACTGTGCAGCTGCTCCGCGGCTGTCAGGTCCGCTCACAGCTTGTTTGTACAGTTAACTCTCCTCATCATTGAGAAGCTTTTCTTCTTGATGCCTCTTGTAAGTCATCTTCCCCTCTGCACCGACAGCTCAGGGTCAATTACCCCGATCAATGAAGGACAAAGTGAAAAGGGATCAATGGGTTGAATATTCATTCGTCCTTGTAAAGAGGGATTTGTCTCTTTTAACATGTGAACCCGCGGGTCGGACGGCCGTGTGGCCTGCGACTGGCTCATGATCCCGAGGTGAGACGAAGGCCAGATTATTATTTTCTTCTTGCTTATCGGGTGAGTGTTTTCCACTCGCCTCGCCACGCAGCTTTTCTCCTCTGGAGGTAATTGTTAACCGTGACATAGACTTCACCTTGTGGCCGGTGAGTGACAACAGAGAAACGCTCTGCTGTGCTGGAGGTTTGTCCTTGCACCAGCTGCCACAGTATGATACATATTTTGTGCTTCAGAGGAGCTCAGTCGCAGCAGGTGGATGCATGTACACAGACACACACACACACACACACACACACACACACACACACACACACACAAATCTCTATCTGAAGGTTAACCTAATAATTGCACTGACTGACTGTTAGCAGGCGGTCAATGCGATGCTAACAGCACCTTAACCACATTACCTTGCGTGTGACAGGGGACGGTGTGAAGCGGCTAATGCCTTAATAGCACCTGCAACTATACACTGACACACACACGCACACACACACACACACACACACACACACACACACACACGGTGCTGAAGGCTAGAAGACGAAGGCTCAAGGATAAGGCTCCAGGCACACCCCTCCCCCCACCTCCTCTACCACCTCTCTCTCCATCACTCTTTACTCCACCCTTGTTTACACCCCCCATCCTCTCTCTCTCTCTCTCTCTCTCTCTCTCTCTCTCTCTCTCTCTCTCTCTCTCTTTATCTCTAGCTCAGCATGCAGGGTTTTGTAAAGAGCCAGGCAGTGCTGGCATGAGATCTGGCTCCGCTCACACTGTTTTCATTCGGTGCACCGAGTGTCTGCTGCAGTTTCAGCCCAATGTGCCCCGTCCATCTGGACTGAGGAGGCAGGAGGAGAGAGAGAGAGAGAGTCCTGGCTCAAAGCATCGTCAGAGATTAACAAACCGACTTTCAATAGATACAAATTGATAATGTGCATACTTGCAATAATAACGAGGATGAATACGTGACAGATTTATCACCACGTTAGTCTGATTACCATCTGGGAAACCTCTCCAGACCCCCAGGGGCCTCCAGAAGCCCCAGGTTATAGCAATTAGCTGTTCACTTAGCACCGCCCAGCTTAGTTGTTGTTGCTATGCCTGTCAAGCTTTCTGCTGTTGCATGGTACAAATACCCAGTTCTTTGTGAAACAATGAGACCGGCTTCTCATTTCACCACCAGCTGGTAAAACCTGGAGCTTTGTGTCATCATATACAGATATTTAACAGTGGATAGTTTTTAACTCTTGGAAACATTACATCCTGTAATTTAAGTTTCAAGTTATACAGACAGCATTTTATGTATATTTGATCCTTTGTTTTCATTCAAGTTAAATATATATATATATATATATATATTTTGGACGATAAAGTTTATTGTTAAACTGTAAAATATCCTGCTTTCATTACATATCTTTATATATATATATATATATATATATATTTACTCCCTATCGGCATCGGCCCCAAAAATCCAACATCGGTCGGGCTCTACTGTGATTCAACAGTAGTTGGATATAAACCTCCCAACCATTAAAACCACAACAATCTCTCCACCTGATGGAGCTTTCAGGACTTCTTCTCTTTTTATGGTTAAATCCCAACGTCTCGTTTCAACAGGAAAAACATCCAGTCTGAGAAGGAAGATGCTCTCAAAAGGTTTATAGTGACTTAAAAGGAAAAACTCCTGCTACCTGGCTTGTGAAAATGTCTCCAGTTGTTCTGGAGGAGCTTTGTCTTGTCTGCAGATGACATGTTTTTCTTTATTACTCATGTGTAAGAATGTTTGTGTTTCTCTCTACCTGATCTCTCTTTTTTTTTTTTTGTTTTCTCTGTCTTTCTTCCAGAAGGATTTGCCACTGCCTCGCAAAAACAGCAGGTGAGTTACTTTTGTTCACACACCGACCCCCCCTTCCTTCCCTCTGTCTTCTCTCTCCTCTCTGGGGAGAGACTGGGTCCCTCCATGAACGGAAACAGTGGCACTGAGCGAGGCTGCCGCGCATCTGGTCATTCATCAACATCACGTCAGCCTGGCAGTCCTTCTCGGATGAGCCTGATTTGCACATCGTGTTTGAAAGCTGTGAGGAGGCTTCAGCGGTGCTCGTGGTGTGTGTGTGTGTGTGTGTGTGTGTGTGTGTGTGTGTGTAGTCCTCGTGTGAAGGAGGAGGAGGAGGAGGAGGTCGGGTGGAGGGACGCTGGTTGAAAAAGCTGTGAGGATGCTTCAGCGGCGCTCGTGGCGTTGAGTGTGTGGTCCTCGGGTGAAGGAGGAGCAGGTCAGCGGGAGTCTGTCGGACTCAGATTAAGTCGAGCTCTGGACGCTGTCCGTGGTGCTGAAATCAATTCTGCCTTTTTCCCATCACTCATTTTCTCGCTCTTTGTCGGCCCCGGGAATTAATCTGTTTCTGTTGCGCTCTCACCCGTTCAGATCATCCTCTGCCTATCCCTCTCTTCTAAACCCGTTCTCTTTCTATCTCCCTCTGACACACAGAGTTACTTACTCTGTTAGCAATTAGCCATGATTGCTAACAGAGTCATAGAGAATCAACTGTAAAACCTGCAGTGATTGAACCACAATAAATCACACGCATACGAGATAAAACAAAAATACAGATTAAACAACAAAAATCACAAAGAGAAATAAAATATATCAACAAAATAACAAGTAATCTTTTTTTTAAAAATATAAATATATCTATTTCTAAAAAGAAATCCATCATAGTGTCAATAGTAGAGTACAACTAAGTGAATTTACTTATGTAGCGTCCTCTACTTATTCCTACATTTGTGTTTAGATATTGAATAAAAACACATGATTAGTTAATAAAATATGATAATTTTTTATAGATTGAACTATCAAACACTACATAAAGAAGTCAATAATAACCTCATATCCACCTACTACGATGTAAAAAGGCAGTTTACACAGTAATCCATCATTAATATTATTATAATAATATAATATATGATAGTAAAACGCTAAGATGCATCATGATTGCTTATATTTTTACATGATCAATGGATGAGATGACTATATGTGATATGACAAGTGACGAACCCACTGGATTATCACCTGACTCTGCCGCTCCTCGCTCTCATCAACCGCGTTTCCATCACATGTTGTGTTGTGTGAAGGCGGTGGAACATGTAGCAGCTAAAGAGCCAGATATTTACGGCAGGAGGTGGTGGAGACCAAACCTGAGCTAAAAGGAGGGTGAATATTGGAGTTGTGGACAGAAGCATGACTCTAAATCAATACTAATGTATTCTAAATGTAAATATAAAGTAATATGTGATGGTTTGTTCCTGCTGCTCCCAGGGGACAAAAAAAACTTTTGCTACTTTTTGCTTACAGAAATAATCGGACTCCTTCTTCCATCGCTGTAAAGTTTATAGATCATTATGAGGAGAGAAGTGAATAAGATCAATGGCTTGTTAACGGAGGCTCTTAAAGGGTTTAATTATAATCTTTGTGCTCCACTGAGAAGTAAATGTAAATGTGTGTGTGTCAATCAATGTGTGTGTGTGTGTGTGTGTGTGTGTGTGTGTGGTCACAGCCCACCGCCTCCATCTCCACCCTCCCCTCCTCTCCTGTCCCCATTCCCATCTCCCGGCCCGATCCATCTTCTCCACTGCCCCCTCATCCCGAGTCATCATGGGTAATCAAACATGAAATGAAGCGGCAGACCAACTGTTTGCGTGCGGCCCGTGTCCTCCAATCCATCTCGCCGCCATCTTTCGCTTTTTCCCACCGCCACCTCTTAACTTTACCACGGTGCCCGCGCTCTATTGACAGTCTGTCCCTGTCTCCCTCGCCGTCACGTCCCGTGTCCCTCTGTGGGACGTTTACCAGCCCGCCATCCATTATAGATGAGCTCGGCGGAGTTGGCTTCACATTCAATCTGCCTTCTTCATCCATTCAGGGGTAAACACAGCGTCCCCATTCACGCCGTGTTTTCTTTTTTTGAGTCTTTGATTCCATTCAACATCTGTGTTACAGTTATGTAACAGTCCACACGACCTTTGGGATTTCTTCACTCTCTGCTGAGACAAATGAACCTCCTTTTTCTCTGTCCGTCATTCATTCGTGGGGCCTAAGGCCTGAAGTAAAACCTTTTAATTCCCCATCAGGTTCTTTCAGTGCACACACTGAGGGAAACACAAAATTTAAGTATTACACTGTGTGCCCGCCGTAGCCTTGAGAAAGCGACCCACAATCCCCTGCCGCCTTTTGTTGTTCCTCTCTAAAAAGACAGACCCACCCTACCTCCCTCCTTCCCTCCCTCTCTGTTGCTCTCTCTCTCTCTCTCTCTCTTGCTCTCTCCCTCCCCCCCTCGCTCTCTCTCTCTCCTCTGTGGTTCTCAGCCACACTTGCCCAGACACCAGTGTACATCTAAAGGTTGTTGGAGCTACAGTACGCGTTGCATTGCGATGACATTTTCCCAGAGACCTGCTGCTTTCTGACGGCTCCCTCCTCACCGCTCAGCTGCTGCTGCTGCTGCTCAGAGCGACGCCTCGATACCAAACCAGCAACATGTTCCGACGCACTAAAAGGTACAGAGACAGAGTAGTGATGACTTGGCTTCTGTGGGATGTGGGGTGCGGTAGGACTGGCTTTCTTTTCACTCTCCTCTCTCTCTCTCTCTCTCTTACTCTCAGATGCGCAGTCATTTCTCCCTCAGACCACAGTGTCTGCAGGATGCGTTACAGAGGCTTGTGTCGACAGTGTGACTAGTGTGTGAAGTCATATACGCATACTTGGTTTTAGATTTCCGCTCTGTTCTGATGACTGTGCATGTGGAGAGTCTTACTGTTACTGTCATAGTGAAAGGTCCGGCAGCTTGTGTGTAGGTCAGTTTGTGAACATTATTATGTTATTATGTGAAAACTAGCAAAAAAAAAAGTTGTATGATATGCATTTATAGCATATGTATCCAACTCACCATTAGCTGTTTGAAGAGAGGCCTTATAATGCACGCAAAGTACGTGATCACTTTTTAGCCTAGCTAGCAAGATGTTTTTATACGCAGGGCACTGTTTGTTGATCCTCAGCTGTACCTTGGGTTTAATGCTAATTGGAAAACGTTAGCATGCTAATATGCTAAACTAATATAGCAAATATGGTCAACACTGTACCTGCTTAACATTGACAGTATGTTAGTATTTGTCACTTTGAGTATCAGCGAGCTCACGTTAGCATTTAGCTCGAAGCACCACAGTGCCTAAACATGGGTGGAGTCTCTTCGTCTCACGTGACAGTTCAGATTTTTGGGATTTCATTAATTCGGAAGAGATTGAAAGTTCACATGAGGTTCTGATAAACAAACCACTTCACATGATGCAGTTGTAGTTTTCACTTTCATTTCACATATTGTAATAGTTTTGTTTTGAAGCAGAACCTTCATGTTACGGTACAATCGTCATACATTACATTCAACACCAACATGATCCGTAAACACACACAAGCAGCAAACTGAGCAACATACGGACGTTTGAAATGGAAGGTTATTTAAGAACCTTGAGATTGAGATTTGTAGTTCATTCACGAGACGCTTGAGTTAGTTATCTTCGGCCCCGGTTATGGTTTTTGTTGACCTTGATGTGAATGAAACTTAAATTTATAGAAAAGGTGCATCAGTGACTCATCATAGTGACATTTCTAGCAGACTTATAGGTAGACTGATTCACCGTCTGAGGTGGTCAATCAATAAATACATGAGCCGAAAGATGAGTCAGACAGAGCCAAAGGTTTTAGGTGGATTTTTATGGATTCACTGACGCTGAGGGATGTTTTTCTGAAGTTGGGTGATGAGGCGGGTTTTACCCCGCTGAAGTTTTTTTTTGTGCAACATATTGAATCCCAACCAGCTGCATTTGCACATGCTCAGCAGGTGAAAGGAAAATTTTCCTACAGGGGTCAATAAAAATCCCATTATCACATTTTTAAAACGGATAATATTCAGCAGGATTTGTTTATAACTGATGCTTTCAATCACCCTGATGTTAACAATCTGAAAATTTGAGCTGACATTCAAGCACCGGGGGTTTCCTCTTCGGCGGCGGCAGTAGTGGATGTCATGCTGAGTCTCTCCGAGTGACTTCATTCCCCCCTGCTGATCAGGGATTAAACCAGCTTCTATTACAGCAGAGACTCTTGCTATAGCACACCTGAGCCCAGACACACAGGCGAACAGATGGAACTACTGCAGAAGTCTCGTCTTTTTTTAACGCCAGATACACAAACCCAAGAAGAATTGTTTTGAAAATCCTGGCATGTGCAGGGATGTGTTCGGTGTGTGTGTGTGCAGAGTGATTTCCCTCGAATTGCTGAGAAGTTTATTTCGCAGCTACTTAAAACAACAAGATCGGGAAGCAAAGTCACAGCCAGGAAACAGTGAAGTGCAAGGGAGTAAGTGATTAAGATGAAAGGATGAAAGATGAAAGCGAAGGAGGTGGAAAAGGAGGGAGAGGTTGCGCAAGAGGTGAAAGGAGGAGAGACTGAGATGGAGCGCAGGGCCCTGGGGTGATATCTGTGTCTGCTCTTCCATTAGGGACCAGCTCACTAAGGTTACGTGAGCAAGTAAGACACGCACACTAGTTTGGACTGCCTCGCTTTCACTTTTTACTTTGTTCATTCTCCTTTCATTCATTCATTCCCTCTGTGTTCCTCTGCACGTCAGAGCAAAGTGAGAAAAGATCAGAGCATTACTCTTCATTTAATCGTGAGGTTGAGTACAAAAGCGAGCTTGTAAGAGTCGTTCCTGATTCGCCTGTGCATGTGTCCTCTTGTTTGTGTATTTGTGTGTTCCATTAGTAATAATTCCCTGTAACTGCCAAGCTGTAATAACACAATTATCATAGCTGTGCAACGGTAACTAGGTGTGGCAGGCCTGTCAATTTGTGGATTTCTCCACATGCTAAATCGCTGAGAACATGGGGCTGTAGTAAGAGCGAAACAAGAGTGTAAGGAACAGATTAAACAAACGTTAGCATGACTGGCTAACTAGTTTACTGCCTACAGTAGCAGCTGATCAGGGCTGCCAAGGTCAAGAAGCACTTGGTTAACTGACAGCATTACATTAAAAAAAAAAAGCCTCTTCACAGCTGTTTGTGCATCGTGCGGGAGCTGGGCCTGAAGAGCCAGAGTTTAGGGTAATGTTAGCAGCTTCACCCGGATCGTGACTGAATTCAAATTCCCCTTCAAACCAACCAAACCCCGGCTAATGTTACACATGAGCTAGTCCTCCATACCATTACGTTTCTGTTGGTATGTATGCTAAGCAGCCAAAAGGCTTATGTTAGAATGAAATGATAATATATTTTTCCACATTGTACTTACAATGTAATATTAAGGCTAATTAGTCTACACTGAAATAAAAGAACAATGCTGTTTTTTCATTTAGCATTATGTTATTATTATGCTAGTTTTTTTTTTCCAGTGACACGTAGCTATGGCCTCAATCTTTACCTTTAATTTCATGTATGTACTCATTGATTGTGTGTGTGTGTGTATATATATATATACTGTGTATATATATATATATATATATATATATATATATATAAGCTTTTTACAAGATTGTTATTTAGAAATGAGTCAGCTGGAGTTATTAAGCTAATGTTAGCTACATTAGCTTGCTAGCTAGAGTTGATAAAATCTAAGAGACAGTTGTCCTTTCAGCAGAAATGAGAAACCTGCCTCTTTTTTTACCCCTGTTGGAAATCAAGGACTGGTTGTTTTAAAACTTACTAAGCATTTTATTGTTAATCTGCTTCTCTTATATCTGTAAACTGCATTAGCTTTAGCAATAGCAGCCAAGAGGACCGGGGTTTAGCAAACTGTTAATTGGTTGGATGTTTAAGGAAAGAAGGGAGTGACTGGAAAAATTGGAGAGAGGAAATATTTTGTGTGTGTGTGTGTGTGTGTGTGTGTGTGTGTGTGTGTGTGTGTGTGTGTGTGTGTGTATTTCCCTCAGGTGCTCTGGCTCAGGTGCACTGTGCTGTGGGTCAATCAGTGCACACATAACGCACGTCACACCCAGTTTTTTGCCTGCACGCACGCACGCACACGCACACACACACACACACACACACACACACACACACACACACACACACGCGTCTTCTCAACGCCAACAGTCGTATCTGGGTCCTCTGCTCATGAACACTCCTCCTCTGTAACTAAATAAGCCATTACACTTCACTTAACCAATTATGTGCAAACCAAAGGAGGTCAGTGTTGGTCTGAGGCACCTGAGTCAGAGTCTCTCCTTCTAAGTGCTGCAGCTTTCCACAAGAGGAGCCCAGGGTCCAATACACATGAGCTTAACACAGAAGGTGCTAGATCTCCCATTAGCTCCTGATTTCAGTCGAGGGCAACATCTCTCATCTCCCGTTAGAGTAATGGGACTCTTATTCTCTTTGATCCTCCCTCTCAGGGCTTCTCTTACAGGAAAACACATTTGAGGACACAGACTGCTCGACTGCACTAAATTTAAAACCCTGTGCTTGATAGATATTGCTACTGTCAGCTGCTGTGTAGTCCCCCAGACTGAAAGAGTAGATTTGAGACTATTACTGGAAAAAAAAAAAAAAAACAAGAAAATGGAGTGTTTCATCCAGGCTGAGGGGCTTTGAAGTGGATGTTGGAGACCCCAGAGAGCTGAGGAAATTAAATGAATGAGGCAAAAAAATAGGGTTATGGTGTCTGTCTGACTTTTCTCCTGGCTGTTGTGTATTAGGCCAGACCATGATTTTGACATTTAACACAATGCTCAGTGCAACAGAGTGGAGATCTGATGGAGCTGAGAGAGGACAGTGTCCCGCCTCAGGCCCTCACCATGACCATTTTAGCTCCTGTCCTTGCCTTTTACTGCTGCTCATGTGACCCAGTGGACGTTATTGTTAGATTTACTCAGTCAAAGTGACTTGAATGGGCCAGTAGGAATTATTACATACTGTCTATATACTATACATAACCCACTGCATGTACTGTATTAAAGTAAAAGCTGTAGTGATTGTTCAATTAATCACCTAATCAGTTAGGAGAAAATATAACAACTTAAATAATTGATTAATGTCATTTTAATAGTAAAACGGTGAGTTCGTCTGCTCTATTGCTAGAAGCAACTGTTAGGCCTACTTTCAAAGCCACATCATTAGTTAGCTACATTAATTTCGGTACGTCACAAAAAAGCTGCGTTAACAACTACCACATTTAGTATATTTCCCCATTGTGTGGAAAGTTCTGGATGCTATCAGAGTTTAGGCTAACATTAGCAGTTTTGGCTTTAGTTATAGGATTTTGGGGAAGTTTACACTTCAGAAACCTCAGCCAAACTTGTTATCTGAGATAATTGTACTTTTGTCAAACACATCAGTTAGTCCTTGTCTTAACAGTCAAACTCTTTTTAAAGCTAAAGTGTGAAAACATAATGGTTGGAGACACAAACAAATATAAGCTAAGCCGCAAAAATAGGATTTTATTAGAACAAAATATCAACCTGATCTTACATTTTTCTCATTGTCTACTCATACTAGAATATTCTAGCTCTACGCTGCAAAACGAAAAATTCTGGCTTAAGGTGACCAGATATCTAGAATGAAAACTGGGGACATTTCCAGTTCAGTGGTCAATATATCATTAAAACATCCAATGTTTTTACCTATGTAATAAAAAAGGGGGACAGTCATGTATTTTGACCACGGTAACTGTTGTATTGTAATAAACTATTGTGAAGGCCGACTGACAAAATGACGACTCCCTACCTTTGAAGCAGTTGTGAACCAGCTAACCGCTTATCTGCCTGGAGACTGAAAAAAAAGAAGAAAAATCTGATTGCATAACTCTATTTCGATGGTTTTATCTTCACTTCTGAAGCTGCTATAGCTAGCAGCTAGCCCCCTTTGTTGGCCAAACCCAGCCAACGATAAACATCTGTTTTTAATTACAAACGTTAAAAACAGGGACATTTCAGGCCACCAAAAACGGGGACAGTCCCCAGAAAACAGGGATATCTGGTCACCCTATTCTGGCTCTGGATTTCCGTGTCTTCTACATGCATCATCAGCTGGTGAGGATGCTAACTTTTTGCCTGCGTCATGTAGCTTCAGGGTTCAGTGTTGCCATCAAATACATAATTAGGCCTATTACATGATTCTCCTTTTTTAAAATGAGTCAACTGGAAACTCAAGTCTTCATTTTTAACCAGCTCACGGAGCTAACTTTAGCTTCATTAGCTAAGTAGCTATAGCTGATCGTTTTCATTTCAGTTGACAAATTTAACAGTTTCTGGCTGGATATGAGAAGCTGCTTTTGTCTAAAATCAAGGATCCATCGTTTCGAAAATGTCAAGTGGTAACTCTGCCACTGTCATCAATGTAAAATGCATTATGTTCCATGTGAGATATGATATAAATTGTCCTTTTCTCACACATATCTATATTTATATATATATATACAGTATATTATGAGAACATTGCCCAGATGTTTCAGGATCTGCACGTACATTTGTTTTTTACATTGCACACGAACAACTGCAAGAACATATGTTGTTCTTTCCCGCTCAGTGCCTTAATACATTATGTTCTTTTGTCAGAACCTGTCCTTTGGTTCAGTTGTTCTCTTGTATGTTGGTTTTCCTATTTTACTCTTATGTTCTTATGTTATTGTTTTTGTGGTGAGTTCATAGTTCACTTCTCCTCCACTCTTAAAAAACACCCATTGATCAACTTTGCTGTCTCATATTGAACTTCTTTTTATTTTCATTTAAGAGAATCATTGTAGTCGTTTTAGGGAAGGATTCAGATTGACGCTTTTTGGCCACGTAATGTCACTCTGCCAGTGGCCCGATGACTTCTTTTACTCTACAACTAGTTTCCTTTACTTAATGCCATTGGATTTGTTTGACATTTCATGTTGTGCCACCATTAAAAACCCATTTATTGCATGTCCGCCCTCTTCCTCTGCCTCTGCTGATCCCTGCCTCCGTCCTCCAACAGTGAACTTGAGTGTCTTCTATAATGAGCAGCGTCTCTCTTCTCTCTCCTCTCCTTGTCTGTGGTCCCCGGTCGCCGTTATCAGAAGCCTCCCTGCCGCACGCTGCGTAGCAACAAGCCGTCATGTGACCACTGCTCCCTCCTCTCCCCACAGGGTTGTACACGGCAACTAAATTTCCTCTGGTTTTTGTTCCCAGAATAAAGTGCTCCAGTCTTTTCAGTGCATTATAAAACTTTACTGAAACGGAAAAGATGGCTGAGGCACTCTCCGTGAATGTGGGTTTTTAGCAAGAAAATAAAAATAGAAAGAGAATATTTATACTTTTTTTTGTTACTGCACCAATTTCTCCTCCTTCACCCCCCCTTCCCTGATTCATCCCTTTCATCTTGACAGTGATTTATTCCCTGCTATCATTTCTATCTCTGGTCATCTTTCATTCATTCTCCCCCCCCATGCTGCAGAGGTAAACAAACCTGTCTTCCTGGACTCCTCCTCAGCACGTCCCTCCCTCTCTACCTCCACCTCTCCCTTTCTTCTCTTTGAAGCCTTCTCGCTTTTTAGCCTCACTTTCTCTTTCTTATCTCTCCCTGCATTTTGTACCGACCCCCCCACCCCCACCCCCATCCCCTCAGATCTACTTCCATTTTGACTTTGTACATCACAGCTACATTTGTGCAGTCTCATACGAACGGGCGGTTTGGTTTGATCAATATTAATGGTCCCCCTGCTGTTAAGTAGAGGGAGGAGTATGAACACGCAGAGGATGAAGGCTCCTGTTTGTCTGGCTTTGATAGATCCGTGCTTTATTCCCCCCTCTGTGTGTCATCTGCTCACGCTCATCGTGAACAATATTTCCCCATGTGCTCTGTTTATGCATTCTGTCATGTTTGTGCAGCGTGAAGATGTATATATATGTGTGTGTGTGTGTGTGTGTTATGGTGAAAAACTGGGTCATGTTTACCTTGCACATGTGTGGGTGATGAGCACCACTGAGAGCGCTTTCAACCTGCATCTTTTATTCTTGTTTTTCTCTTCTTCGCAGTCACCCCCGTTTCCCCCGAGTGTTTTTTCTCTCCCTCATCTGGCTTTCATGTCATGCTCGCACCGGCTAACACCCGTATCTCTCTGTACATCTCCCTCCTCGTCCTCCATACCTTAATCCCCCTCTCCAGCCGTCTGCAACAACCAGTGCAGTGGAGTGCATCTTCCCCTCCCCTCCCCTCTCCTCCCACCTCTACCCCCCCCCCCTAACCCCCCACCCCCCTCTATTGATCTTGAATGACCATCGAGCAAGAAACAAACCCCCTGGCTTCCATCTGAAATTCAGCCTGTGGATGATACCAGCAGCAGCAGCATATTTGCTGGAGGTGTAAAGTAAACACTTGCCAGTTTGTGTCTATAATGTTACACACAGCTCTGAATACTGACGGGGGGGGGGGGGGGGGGGGGGGGGGTTCAAGGCCAGGCGCTGTGTGTTTCTGTGTGTTTACAGCCAACCTCCACTGATATCCTGCAGCACTGACAATCCATTAACCAGGAACAGTCCTGCTGCTCGGTTTGTCTTTGTTTTACTCTCTCTGTCTTTCTCTTTACTCTGAGGAAGCAATTATTGAACTAATGAAAGCCAGTGAAGCTCTGTTGAATCTTACACACTTTGACACACACACACACACACACACACACACACACACACACACACACACACACACACACACACACATACATACACCCTGTCATTGAGATGATTGGCTTCAGTAGGATCAGCTGTAGGTCAGAGGTTGTGTGTGTGTGTGTGTCTGTGTGTGTGTGTGTGTGTGTGTGTGTGTGTGTGACGGTCAGATTATTGCAGGTTCAGAGAAGAAGGTTTAAGGTTGTAGAATAATGTCAGGGTGTAATGGATCCAGATTAGAAAAGTGTGAAATGGCACAATAGCAGTTATTGGCACTGCATGTTAAATCTTCCCTATTGGCGTGTGTGATCAATATCCATAAGACCAGTTATAGATCTGATCGATCGGGACGTCCCGGGAGCAGTTAAAATAACAGAAACAGATAGAAGAGATGGAGCTGCCTCTGTGTGACCTGATTGTAATATTTTAGATTAGAATATGAAGTTTTTATTGGATTGAAATTCCTGCTGGGAAAACCCCAACAGCCAATCAGCTGTCTCCTGGTGGCGCTGGGAGCTCTCTGGTCATGTTAACAGTAGAAACCTTATTTTATAAAGACCTGACAGTGAAGTAAGGAAGTAATCAGAGACAAAAACATTACTTGGAAATAAACAAGTGGAGTCTGAACAGTTACCAACGGCATCCAGGTTTTTGCTCTAATATTAGTAGGCTAGACTTTAAACTGATGATCTGAAGTTAGGGACCGTCTGAAAACTGCAGGAAAATTTTTTTCCATTTTGATCTTGCATTTTTTTTGCTAATATCTACAGACTCTTTAGACCAACATTACATTCACGTTTGCCTCCTCCTGTTATACACACAGGTTTTAAAGAAAGATCGTACAACGTGGCCCAATACAATTCTAGTGGCTTTACTGTCGCTGTTAGTTTCAACCTGGATTATTAAAAGAGTTCTCCAGCAATGACAGAGATATTGTCTTTTTTATTCCCTATTACATTCTCCCTCATTGTCAAAACATTACCCACAATGCAACCACAAAGCCTCGAGCCTCTGGCCTAGTAGTAGCAGTATAAATGGCTGTTGTTGTTGATCTTGACAGTTTTAAAACAGTATAGGCCACGCCCACGCCCGGTGTGAATCCAAACTCATCAGTTATTTTTCTGATGTAAACAGATTCAAATTGTGGTTTTGTGTTACGCTCACACAGTCTACGGTTACACCCTTCTAATGCGGGGAAGAAAATGGAGGATTCCCTACATCCCCCGGTTGACAGCTTGTCAAGGTGTCCCAGTGCTGTCCAGTGAGTAAAGATGACGGGTGTTAACGCCGCCACGAGCTGTCAGTGTGTGTCCATCCATCGGGACAACATGGGGATTTAAGAAGAGAAGTGAAGCTGCAGTGTGTTCTGGTTTTAATGTTTTAATGTTCAGTTGGTTCATTTCTTATTGATTTTGGTAATCGCAGCAATCATTCATCCAGATGTGGTATTTAATTGAATGTGGTTTCCTCGAGGTGTTGCTCTCCACCCATCTCACCCGGCGTCGTCTTCGCCTCTGTGCCATCCTCATGTGTTCATCCCATCTCAGTCAGCTCTCGTCTCGTCACTGCAAGTGTCAGTGAAGGTGTGTGTGTGTGTGTGTGTGTGTGTGTGTGTGTGTGTGTGTGTGTGTGTGTGTAGAGGTGGTGCGTCCCTCTCACATGGTGAACCCATGTGACGGGCTGAGAGGAGACAGAGGGGGAAACCAACGGCTCTCTTCATCCGACACTGAAGATCAGAGGATGAGATGTTGCTGTTTGCATTTCGTTTGTTCTCTCTTCTTTGTTCCCAGTTGTTGTTGTTGTTGTTGTTGTTGTTATTTGCATTTGTTTCAGCCCCTCACACACGCCTTGGAAACCAGAGCAGACTGTGCCGTGTAAAAGAAAGAAAGAAAGAGAAGCCTTTGAACACTTTGCACGGCGCGAGTATTCTGACAAAATAAGTGCATGTGGTAAATGTGAAAAGCTTGTTTAATTCACGGCCTAATGGTGTGTGAATGCGGAGCGGTAATATCATGAGCAGTATGAATGTGTGTGGAGTCCGCAGGCAGAGCTGAGGTGACTCACTGTGGTAGTGACTGCTGTTAAGTCCCCAAACACAATTAAGTGAGGTCATGGAAAAGTTGATCTCTCTTTTTTTTGCAATCATTTTTTATATTTTTTGGGGGGGGGGGGACGTCAGTCTCTCATCTTTCTCCTCTCTCTCCTCTCGCTTGCTTGTTGCCACTATCCTCCTCAACTTTGCCCCTCTCTCATCTTGTTCCACCCTCTCTCCCCCTCGTCTCTTATCGTGGCTGAGAGGAAGCAGACGGGGATGGATGACTGAGGAAATTGAATCCTCTTTATCGCCGCTGTGCTCCTGCAGTGAGCCATGGACGTGCACGTGTCTGCTTCTCCTGCACCTAAAGATGCAGCTGTGCACGGATACTGCTCCTCTCACACGATTCTGCTGAGCTGACTTTGACATAGTGGTTCGCAATATCATCTCATTTATGATAATAATAATCATTCTCTTTTTTTTTCCTCTCTCTCTCCCTCTCTCTCTCTCTCTCTCTGTAGTTGTCGTACAAGCAACAGGAAGAGTCTGATCCTGACCACCACCTCGCCCACGCTGCCTCGCCCACACTCCCCTCTGCCCCTCCCTGGACACCTCGGTACGTTTCACACCTGAGTTACATGTTCTAACTCTCAACAAGGAAGTGAGTCAGCCCAAAATGTGGAGCTATTCCTTCAGCTAGCTGATGTAACACAAAGCTTCTGCGGGTGTTGATGTGAAGTATCCGCTTGACTCAGTTTGATGTTTGACCTGGTTTTGGTTTCAGGCGCCAGGACTTGCCTGAGGTGCTTGCAGGTCTCTGTGTTGGAGCTGCTGCCTTCAATTTCCTTGATTTCATTCATCTATGAAAAAGGCACCGACCAAATCTCTCAGCCCATTAATCAAAACGCCGTCATCACCGTCCACAGAACAAAGCGGGACAAATAAACAAAGCATTCATCAGTCTAAAAATCAATGATAGGCCTTTATGGTTTGGAAAAAATTAAAAATCAATTTCACACCATTTTTCCCTCTCAGATCCCGCCCACTGATTGTGAAGAGTCAGATTTTCATATTGAACAGAATCAGTCAGCTTTAGTGCCGCACTTCAAAGGGAAAAGAGAAAACCATGGGAGGAAGATTTAAAACCTTTTTTCTTGGAGGTAATTTGGTCGCAAAATGAAACGGTTTGAATTTGCATTTGTCACATATTCCTCTCCCACATTTGTGTCTCTCTGTCAGAGAGCGAACAGTCGAAGGACAAGCGCAGGTTTACTTTGAAAAAAAATGGGTTTTATTTTACCCAAAAACATGACAAACTAGAATCACCTCCTCGTGGTCATATCCCTCCGCCACTCAGACTAGTTCCAGGTTACATCCCTGTTTATCCAGAGTCAGATAAAGGATGAACCGTTAGTGTGAAATTTTGTCTTAATTGCTGTGTGAAGTCTTGAGTTATGGCTAAAAAGTGTTTCCTGAGGTCACCATTACTTTGACCTTTGACCTTTGACCACCAAAATCTAATCAGTTCATCCTCGAGTCCAAGGGAACGTTTGTGCCAAATTTGAAAGGATTCCCTTGAGTTCTGGAGATATTGTGTTCACAAAGGCCAAAATCCTGTTTTGTGAGGTCACTGTGACCTTGACCTTTGACCTTTAGCCACCAAAATCTAATCAGTTTGTCCTTGAGTCCAGGTGAACGTTTGTACAAAATTTGAAGAAATTCCCCCAAGGTGTTACTGTGATATTGTGTCCACGAGAACGGGACACACAACCTGAAAACAATATGGCCTCCGGCTCTGGAGGAATAAAAACAAAGAGCCTCTCTGTCTGTCTCTCTCGCTCTCTCTCTCTCTCTCTCTCTCTCTGTCTCTCTCTCTCTCTCTGTCGTGTCTCACCCTCTGTGTTTGTCTTCTTGTCCCACCAGGAAACAGCCCTCTGGACAGCCCGCGAAACTTCTCTCCCAGCAACCCGGCACATTTCTCGTTCGCCTCCTCCAGAAGGTCACTGCTTTATATCACTACATATTTTAATGTGACTTCATGTGTTTACTCTCACCTGTGTTTCTGTTAGAGCTGGGAGGGGGGATGGGGGGGGGGGGGGGCAGAGCAGAGAGTGAGACGGGCAGAAGTCAAGTCAGCATGAGACAAGGGGAGGAGAGAGAACAAGTGAGCATCAGAGAACAGAGGAGGTGTGGATCTGTTGTCGTGCGAGGTCTCTCACATCCTGGGGAGCAGGGAGTAACAGGCTGACTCATGTATGACAGGGCCAAGCCATTACACTCACAGCACCTCTGTTTATTCGTGCTGCTTTAGTCAGGTGGGCAGGAGGGGTGAGTGAGTGTGTGTGTGTGTGTGTGTGTGTGTGTGTGTGTGTGTGTGTGTGTGTGTGTGTGTGTGTGTGTGTGTGTGTGTGTGTGTGTGTGTGTGTGTGTGTGGACAGGTGGTCACGAACGTGTGCATCTGTTCATATGAAAGTGCTTGAGTTTATATCAGCCTTGACATACTACTGCGGTTTAGGCGAAGACCTCTTCTTCCACTGAAGGGAAATCTTTTTACTTTATTTTTATTTTTGTTTGGAAAAGCATACATTTCACAATGTTCATTTTACATAGCATCAATATTACTGCATATATTATAAACAAGGTTTTATTTCAGACATGGAGGCAATTTGTATCTGACCTCTGGTGACCTTCAGAGGTCATTCTTTTGCCCCATGTCTCCATTATAATCATGTATATCTTTTGCCAAAATTGCATTTTTGTTCTATTAAAGATGCTTATTTGCTGATATGGTCACGTAACATAATTTTGTTTCGAGCAACAGTTTTGCAGGGGGGACTACAGACCCCACTATATCCAGGTGTTGAGGTAGCTAAAGCCTGTTAAAAACACTGACATCTGCTGTATGTTCTATGACGAGCTAGCACGTTAGCGAAGGCTCTAATCAGAAGCTAGCATGCTAGTTTGGTCTGGACAACACTCATCACTCCAGGTGGCTCCGCCCTCTATAAAACCTTAAATAAACTTCATAGTTTTTAAAAAAACTGGAGGAAGTTTCGTGCTTTAGTCAAAACGTGCACAATAACTTTCCAATATACAAGCTCGTCTGCTGCACTAAAAAATCTTTTAAAGCTGAATGATTTAATGCAGATTGTTTCTTTCATTTTATGAATCATGCTCACACAAAAAGGAAAAAGTTGAACCCCCCCCCCCCTCAGTCAGACACGGGGTGAGGAGCAGAGTCTCTGGTGTTCCTGTAAATCCTCTGTCCTCATTTATCAAATCCTCCTGCCTGCCTGTCACTGTGTGATCGCGGCACACAGAAGCACAATGACTGAGTCTTCTCTCCTCACTAACAAAGGCTCCAGGGACAAACTAGATGTGTTATAAGTTATTGGTCTGCTGAATAACATTTTTTTTTTTTTTCTTTTAGTGCCGCTGAAATTGAGATGTGTTGGCGTATAGTCTGTGAAAATAGATTGTCAGGGTTTTGCATTACATTGACATTTATTACCTCACAGGCATAAAAAAGAAAAAGAAAACCATAGGTATTTAAGACACGTAATGCAGCAGTTTATATTAACCAAGCCATAATGGCAAGATATATCACGATGGGCTTTTTATTTAATGGAGCATTTGTTTTCTCTGCAGAGCCGACGGACGGCGATGGTCTTTGGCATCTTTGCCCTCCTCTGGATATGGCACTAACACTCCCAGCTCAACGGTAAAAACCTTCACGCTCCTCCCAAGGTCTTACCTGTTCCCCAGGGGTAGTTCTGCTGTTGCCAGGAGATACACATTATCTCGAACAACAACTAAAAACATATAAACAATGATTTTATTAAAGAATATATCCACATCTAGATGTATTTAGGGAGATATTGGGGCCCATATTTGAGTGCAATAGGTAGAGGTGATTGCCAAGACAACTGATATTTATTTTATTTTATTTATTTATTGTTACCTTACATCTTATATGTGCGAATCTTTGTGCTATATTTGCAATAAGCAGCTAATTGACCTTGAGAGTGCACGAAAATAAAACTAAAATTAAACTGAAGCTAAAACGTTAGCTAAAAGCCCTGGTTAAACAGTTGAAACAGTTAGCTAAAGGTTCAGCTTCTGCCACTCCAGATGGTAGTAAAGTAGAAATGCAAAATTGACCTTGAACTCGTCATTATTAGTGTTAAATAACATCCAGTTTATAATATATTAAAGGAGCTATTTGCCAGTTTTGCTATTGCTACATAGCTAACGTTAGCATTAGCAGCTAGTCTAGAAGAAACGTTGTGAGTTCAGCATCAAACTTCATTCCTTTACTCACCAACATCTGCCTGCAGAGGTGGAAAGCAGCACCAGTGTTAACTCTCGTTTCTATCACGTCTTTTCCTCTACTGAGGTTAGCATGCTAACTAGCTAGCCCCCCCCCCCCCCCCCCCCCCCCCCCCCCCCCCCGGCCTGTCTCGTCACGTCACTTTCTGATAGCAACCTCCGATCTGTCCTGAAGACGTAGCGCTGCTCAGAGGACGTGTTATAACCTCTTGTATTTTTAACACTATGACAATCACCGCCGCCCGCTCCCGGAAAAGAAACCACATACAGCGGCAGAGAAAATGTACAAATAGCCGCTTTTAATGGGAACAAATTTGTAAGATAATTGGTGGTGTTATTGTTTGAGTACATGCGCTCATCTGACTGTACAACAGACAAAAAGGTTGGGAGCCACTGACATAAATTACTGTAATTGGCGATGATGTAATCTCCAGAGCCTGCTTTCGCATCCGTTCTCATATTCTCACCATGTCAAGACATCGTTTCACTCCGCCCTCATTCTTTAGCGCTGCTGTTTGTTTGAGTATAAAGCAAGTTCCACCATCTGACACCATCTGACGCACGAGGCATTTTTAACTCCATCCCTGTTCAGCGTGTTGTATGTTTATTTTTTTGTGTGTCTAGTTGCGTAACGGCGTCGTCAGAGGCCTGGTTCCTACTCTCCATCTGGCTGTGGATGGAGGGGTTAGATGGATGGAGGGAGGAGGACAGGAAAGGGAAAGCAATGAGAGGGTCATGAGAAATGTGGCGTAGAGAAGAGAAGCTGGCATGAGATGAAGCACATTATGTTCCACAGTAATTTAACCACGGGCTAAATGTATCCTGAGGCTATCATTAGAAACAAAAAGATATTTCACTGACATTAATTCTCAGACTTTAATGAATAGGACTGAAGTGTGGAGCACCAGTTCTTCCTTCAGGTCTGCTCCCTGAACAGAAACTGTCTGATCCTGCTCCATTTAAAATAATCATCTCAAACATTTTCACACCAAAGAATCATTCATTGCTGAAATGAAACCTTGGAGCCATAACTGTTGAAGTTAACCAAACATTTACTTACTAAAGACTGTCTTAGATTCGCTTTGTCTTTAAGGAAAAACAAACAAGATAAATTAATTAAAGCGCATTAGAGGCGCTAGTAGGTTGAACGATCACACATTTTATCCCTAATTATTGTTCTTACATATTCTATCGCCGCTCTTCACCGATGGTCAGATCCTTTTGCAAAGTGTTTGACACGTGTCTTTATTTATACTGTTCAACTCTTTTCACTCGCTCTTATTCATTTTATCGTCTTCAGACTCTTTGGCCTTCTCTTTCATCTGGTTTTATTTTTCTGAAGCACTTTGTAACTTTGTTAAGAAAAGTGCTCTATAAATAAACTTATTATTATAAACATTTTATGCCCTGGGTTTGTCCTCTGAGGTTAGAGACTGCCATCTCCATCTCTGGTTGGAGCTTGTTGGGACTGAATGTAGCCTGACAGGAAGCTCCATCAGGCACGACTCAGGGCTGAAAAACAAAACATCACAATGAGTGACAGTAATGCAAAATATAAAGTTGTATGTATTTCAGTCTTTCAGTTTTAAGTCTCATGTTTTTTGCTGTATTTATTTTATTTTATCTTTTTTTTTTTGTGGTTTGAGCAATAACTATTTTCATTTTAGTATGTTATTTTAAGGGATCTATTATCTAACACCTAAACATAATTATTACAGTTTCAAAGTACGTATTGTTTATCACCCCCATGTTTGACCTCAAAAGAATTACATTCATGTGAACCACTACACTAGTCACAGCTCTGGTGATGCACGACAGCAGTGAGAAACTTTCCAAGACAGTGGATAGAGAAATACAAGCACAGAACCTTGACATACATGAAACAAAGAAAAATGAAATCCCCCCCGCTCTTCCAGCCACCCTGTTAAGTCTGATTGTCTCCGATCGATCTTTGGATTAGCAAAGTAAGTGGAGGAGGTCGAGGTCTCATTGCTTTGATGAAGGCAAATGAGGCGGTGAGACGAGGTTTGTCTGTGCAGGTTCATGGGTCTGACCCTGAGGCCCACTGGACGACTGCATTAACATTTCAGCTTCACTGGGAACAACAGCTGTAATGTTAAAGATACTGTAATGATTTAGCTTCCAGAGCGTGACGTGTGTCGGAGCTTGTCCTCCAGGTAGAAGCAGATAAATTAGGATCATGTGCAGGAATTCCTTCGTTTTCCTCGCGCTTTTTTCTTTTCTCCACCCATACTAATATTTTTGTTTTCCATCCTCCTCCGCTCTCTCTCTCTCCTCGTGCCTCCCCCTCCTCTTCCTCTTCCTCTTCCTCTTCCTCTTCTTTTCGCTCCAGTCCTCCAGCTCCTCGCAGGAACGGCTGCACCAGCTGCCCTTCCAGCCCACCATGGACGAGCTCCACTTCTTATCCAAGCACTTCGGCAGCACCGAGAGCATCACAGACGACGATGGGGGCCGCTCCTCGCCCCACATGCGCCTGCGCTCCCGTAGTCTCAGGTCAGCATCAGCAGCAGCCGCGGCGGCGGCGGCGGCGCCCCCATGAGATTAAACACCAGGACGATTTCCAAGCAGATTTACAGGGGTGGCTCCTGTTGATCTTGTTATTGCTTTTACAAAACCTCCTCTTGGGTTTTCCTGTTTTAAAGTTGGACTATGTCACTTTTTACAGAAGAAATTACCTTTTTGTGGGTAAAAAGTATAAATAAAAAGTTTACCTTATCTGTGCTAATGTTAGCTAACTTTAGGCAGATATTGCTATGTTACATTTTGCTGACTTTATACTTTTCTCTACTTGTGCTTCTGTTAGATGATGTTTTAGCATTTTCATTATCTGCGAAAATTACACGGGCATCACCTTAAATAACAGAACAGGTCTGTTAGCTTAACTCACTGATATTAGCTAGCATGTGCTACATCACCACACCTGCGTGTATTGAACTGAGCAATAGTTCGTTTTTCAATGTTTGTGTTTGTTATTTGTTCTTTTAAAAGTTACATAGACTGACTTTAACAATAAATGTGTCTTGATATTTATAAACTACTAACTCTCTCTTTCTCAGCACAGTTCAGACATGTTGCTTTTCACACTGAACATCTTTTTGACCTTATTCTATTATTTTCTGTTTTCACCTCCAGCCCCGGACGCTCCTCCTCCTGCTATGATAATGAGATAGTCATGATGAACCATGTGTATAAAGAGCGCTTTCCAAAGGTAACACACACACACACACACACACACACACACACACACACACACACACACACACACACACACAGTTGTATGATAAACATCGTATTCCACAACAGTAAGCAAATCCTTAAGCCTACAGGGCATTAAACCGACTGTTCAATCCTCAATAACTATGACTAATCCCATAAAGTCAGAACTCAAATATTAGAAAAACAAAAAATAGAAATGGGATATAATTTATGATTAAATGTGTTCGGAGATTTGTGTGTATGAATGTTTGATATCATACATCAAAATACAGTAAAAAAAAAAAAAAGATCTATGGCAGCTGATAAACCAAAGCAAACGAGATTATGTGACACTGCTAAGCCCCGACATGTTCACCTTGTTTATTCACCACACTTATTAAAGCTGCCACAGCTATGAAGAGTTAAACAAAAAGACATTCCCTCCTTTACTCTTTTCTTTCTCCTATTCCCTCTCTTGGCGGGCTGAGGTTGGTATCAAAAGGAAATGGGCTGAAAGCTTCCTCAGTGATAAAAATCAAGCCTTAGGAAATTGGGCATTATAGTTTCCGAGTTAAAAGCTCTTTTGGCTTCTTCTCACAGAAATCAAATGGGAGAAATGACATTGTAGTCAGTGTAAATCAGCAGAGCCACACTGTCTGGGTCCGCAGATGAAATTGCTTTCTGAACTTTCTGTCGCACTCTTCTAAAGAAATTCAGTCTTTTTCTCTAAACATTATCTAAACTTATCGTCCCTCTCCTCTCACGCCGCCCACCGCCCTCTGCCCTCCGCCAGGCCACGGCGCAGATGGAAGGGAGGCTGGCCGAGTTCATCCAGGCTTTCTCTCCGGAAAATGTTCTTCCACTAGCTGATGGAGTCCTCAGCTTCATCCAT
Source organism: Seriola aureovittata (assembly GCF_021018895.1). Classification (NCBI taxonomy): domain Eukaryota; kingdom Metazoa; phylum Chordata; class Actinopteri; order Carangiformes; family Carangidae; genus Seriola; species Seriola aureovittata. Next base: position 22,243,169 of record NC_079380.1, on the reverse strand, counting down.
CACCAGATAGCTGAGCTGTCCAGAGACTGCCTGGCCAAAGCCCGCGAGGGTCTCATCACCTCTGTCTACTTCTTTGAGCTGCAGCAGAATCTGGACAAGCTGCTTAATGACGTGAGTTAAAAAGATGTAATCCCAACGAACTTGACCTCTGACCTGAGTGACAACAGCATATAACTTGGCATGGGAGTAATGACCAGTAGAGTCTGGCTCCAACAGTGAGTCAATCCCCATAGACTCCCATGTTAAAATGTCCGAACTTTACAGCAGAAATAAAAATGTTTACAGCCTGGTACAAAAAACGGTTTTGGTTTCTAGAGCTAATTTCCTCCTTCATGACAACTGTTTTATATAACTCATCTGTTTACATTTTATTAAGGCTTAAAGTTGCATGAATTTCCTCTAGGGGATAAATAAAGTATCTTTCATCTATCTGTTATGTATAATTGAGGGCGTGGCCTCTTTGAGTGTTAGAGCCCCTCCTCTTTGCCCATATTTGGATCAGCTGGGAGTTCGGCTGAGTCAGGTACTGCCAAGATGGCGACGGAGGAGCAGCTCACTCTGAGCTTTAAAACAGCTCCTTAGAAACGGAGACTACGTCCATCTTTATTTACAGTCTACGTTCAGACCACACCCACCTTCGACCGTCATTTTGATCTCAGCCCCTCCCACTTTAAAGTTTTTACACGGTGACAGAATCTGCCCACAGACAGACAGCGTCTGTGAAATGAGTCATAACCAAAGCAGACGCCAGACACGCGTTTCTCGTTTCTGGTTGGGATGATGAGGAAGGGGTTTGGTTTTTGATGCACAGATTCAGCTCAAGTCTTTATTTTTCGATCCAAACACATGATGCCTTTGGTGAGAGACGAGATGGAAACGGCAGCGGTAAATGGAAGCTAATTGTGCTCGTGATTTACTCGAGGAGATAACAGGTATCAGGGAGTCTCATCACCAACCTCATTTCGTGGGCTTGATTGGATCGCTGTGATTTCTGTGGGTCGCCTGGTTTGGGTTTGATTGTATCTGCCGAGCCGTTTCGTGATCAGATATTCTCACATCTTACAGCTTTGAACACTCGCTCTGTCTCTGTCGCGCCGTGCGTCTTTTTGTCTCACTTTTGACAGAATTTCTCAGTAACGCCAAATATTAACGTATCTTAACGTGTTTTCTCTCTCTCTCTCTCTCTCTCTCTCTCTCTCTCTCTCTCTCTCTCTGTCTCTCTCTCTCAGGCCTTTGAGCGTTCGGAGAGCAATGAGATGGCCTTCGTCACAGAGTTGGTGAAGAAGCTCCTCATCATCATCTCTCGGCCTGCCAGGCTTCTGGAGTGTCTGGTAAGATAACACACACACACACACACACACACACACACACACACACTCTTCAGTATTAACCGATACTAACAAAATTATTCTACTGTGTTCAGGATCCTTCATCACAGAACATTTCACAGTCCACGTTCCTCTCGTGACTTAAGACAAATTGATTTTCTTTAAATAAACATGAGCACAAACACTCATTTGTTAGCGTATTATAAGCACTTAAGCTCTCTGGCGTATTACACAGCAGGAGTACAAAATCAAAACAAGCAAATACTGATGTATAAGAGTCGGTCCGGTCTGTCCGGGTGGCGAAGACATTTGCATTTAGATTAAAATTTGCCCCGCCACAGTGCGACCAGGCAGCGGCCCCCTGCTGCTCGGCTGCCTTCCAGCCTGACTCAGACAGACCGTGACCATGGTGTCATTTAAAGTTGGAGGATACCAATGTGTGTGTGTCTGTGGCCCAGTGCGACTGTGTTTCATAACAGGGTATCAATCTTTTGCAACCCCTCCCTCCTCGATGAGTCACCGCCCTGACGAGGTTTCTGATTATAAACGACAGCTGAAACAGTGACATGGAGAATTGATTCATCGGCCTAATTTTTTGTATATCACTGCATTCCTGATTACGGTGTGTGTGTGTGTGTGTGCGATTGCAGTTGCATGTTTTTGGCAGCGTTAGTGATCAGGTTTGGAGCGACAGCCTGGAGTTGCATTAGTGGTGTAATGGGTGAAACTCTCCGCTGCAATACAACATGTCAGGTTTAATATCTGGCAAGGGCGTGAAGTCTTGAGTGCAGGAGGCCGAGCACTGTGACGTATTCCTGAGGGAAACAGAAAGTGTGGGCAACATGAAGTTACAATTATTTAAATATTTAAGTAGTTTAGCAAATACAGCGCCGAGGAGGACTGACCACCACCCTTCACTCCCCCCTCACCCCTGTCGGATCAGGAGGAGGAGAATGAGGAAGAACAATTTTTACCAACAAATCCAAACACACCCCTCCTCCTCTGATACCACGCCACTAACTACTAAAACTACAACCTACAAGCTAAAGGTCAAGTGTGGCTTTATATTTAAATAATAATAATAATAATAATAATAAACTTTATTTGTACAGCACTTGATGAGCTAAAAAGAAAAAGGATGAATCAAGTAAGAAAGCTGACAGAGACACAATAAAAATAGATTTAAAAAACTTTAATAACATTAACAAACAAAAAAAAAACATGTAAGGAAATTAATAATAAAATAACTGATAAAATAGAATTAAATAGCTATTTTCAACATAGATACAATAAAATAATATACACAGGATGCAGCTCAAAGTGCTTTGACAAATATAAAAGGAGAAAGGGAGTTAAGACAGGAAATCGTTAAAGAAGAAGAATAACAATAACAATAATAATTTAAAGGGGAAAAAATGGCAATAATGAATAGAATAGAAACAGGTGTGTTGTCAATTGTTTAAAAATGTCCCCCTCTATATTTGGTTATGATATATAATAATCAGTGTTAGTCAATCGACCCAAATCATCTTGGTTCTTATTATATTATATTATTATTATTATTATTATGTGAAAAACTGACATAGAATATTTACATTTTTTTGCTCAAGTGAAATTATTCTTTCTGTTATAACTATTTTTATTTTACCTTACACGTTTGCTTAAGACTTCCTTATGTCGTCTCCGTCAGCACAGGCTCAGAGTTATGGCACAAATATAAACCCACGCTCAGTTCCAGCTCTCCTGAGGAGGATGCTGTGTTTCCACCGCCGGCTGTTTGTCTCTTTCGGACCCTGTTGCTCGGATCTTGTGATTTGGGCTGAACATAAATCTGTTAAAGTGTGGTTTTAAACGAACAGCACAGGCTGCAGTTATGGCGTCTTCCAGAAAAAAAACCAACTCCTGGAGCTGCTCCAGAGGCAGTGAATCATGAAACAACTCCCAGAGGCAGCCGGGGCGGGTTTTACAATTTTCTCATTTACATTCAAATCAACTTTGACGTGCAAAAATTCAATCAGCCCGCAGAATCTTAGAAGTTAATGTCATTAATTTAATGTTAATGGAGGAGCTCCAAACGTGTCCACCAGATTACATCATCGGTTCAAGTCTTAATTCCCTCGTTTCCAGGAGTTCAACCCCGAGGAGTTTTACCATCTGCTGGAGGCGGCAGAGGACCACGCCAAGGAGGGCCATCTGATGAAGACCGACATTCCTCGTTACATCATCAGCCAGCTGGGACTGACCAGAGACCCTATTGAAGGTGAGGGAGAGACAGAAAACTCACATCTAACTTATAAAATGAGCTGAAATCAGAAATCAGCTGATTTAAACTGCCGTATGTTTGTCATCAGAGATGGTAAACCTCGACAGTTACGACAGCGAGGGGCCGCTGACGCCTGAAACCGATGACTCGACAGAGGTGAGACCCGAATTAATCCTCAATCCGGTCATTTCTCCACAGCTCAGTCCTTTTTCCACATTCACCCATCGTTTTCCTACCTTTGCAGAGCGACAGTAAAAGGCCTGTCCTGCCAAGGTCTTTGTTGATCTCACTGAAAATGTTTGCTTCATCTGCTAATGACTTGGCATACAAGCTTTTATCCATCTAATTTAGCTAATTTATGATGAAGTAAAAAGAAAACCCTTGAATCTCGGGGCGATCCCTCCAACTGCCACAATGAAGCTAAGTCGACAAAAAAATTGATGAGAGGGAGGGAGGGAGGTACGGAGCGAACCTGAAGCAGCTGTACAGTTCTATGCATTTCTATAATTTGAGTGTGAATGTGGGGGAAAACAAAAATCTGGCTTTGTTGACACTTGTTAAGAGAAGATATTGATCATTTGTCAATGAGGAGGACCAAGTTTTCTGACTGTGAAATGATCCACAGGGGAAGATCAGAGCAATGAAACCACCGGGAGAAGCAGACTTCCAGACCATCAAGCTCATCAGTAATGGAGCGTACGGGTAGGTAGAGCTTTATCCTCTTAACTGTCGATGATTCATTTTCACATCTCAAAATCAGGCATGGACACATTTTTTTTGACAAGCAACGCACGGGCCACAGAGTGAAAATAACCTGTGCATCATGCATGTGCCTCTGTGTCCGTCAGCGCCGTGTACCTGGTGCGTCATCTCGAGACACGGCAGCGATTTGCCATGAAGAAGATCAACAAGCAAAACCTGATCCTGAGGAACCAAATCCAGCAGGCCTTTGTGGAAAGAGACATCCTCACGTTTGCAGAGAACCCTTTTGTCGTCTCCATGTTCTGCTCCTTCGAAACCCGCCGGCACCTCTGCATGGTCATGGAGTATGTAGAAGGTGAGAAGTGTGGAGGTGCACACACATGTCCCTACTGTCCATATGCAAACCTACGTCCTCGGTTTCAACTTCAACTTAGCTCTGAATTACAGTAAAATAAGTAGCACAGCCGTGAACAAGACTAAGAGCGTCCCAGATCCGTACTGCACAATAAGGAAATGGAGAAGCTGCTCTGAAAGAAATCACAGTGATTATATTGATTTTACTAACTGCTGAAACAGTATATCATACCATTTAATATGTAGAACATACTGTATAGAATTAGTATGTAGTATGGATTTGGGACACAGCTTTTGCTAGCAGCTCCATAAGGCTTTGAGCTAAATGCTAACATCAGCATGCTAACGTGCCCACAGTCATAATATTAACATATTTATCACAGTCACCCTGATAGCATATTAGCATGTTCCTGTTTTCCTAATTAGTATTAAACACAGGAAATTAATCATGAACCAGTTGGACAAATGGAAATTTTGACCCGATTATGCCGCTAGATGAAAAGTCAGGAGATTACCAAATCATTACAATTCACCCTGAGTGCGTGTCAGTGGTTATCAAATCAAAACATTTCACTTAAAAACCACAAATGCAGAACAACATGGTGACGCTAGAGGATCAACAAAGTCATGTCTTATATCTTATTATAGGCCTAACCTATAGGTGACTGAGTGATCTGAGCCTTTGTGTGGACTGTTTGTATGTTATATAGGACTGGTTGGTGAGTTGGGTGAATATATATATATATATATATATATATATATATATATATATATATATATATATATATATATGAATGAGTAATAGTACAGTCATCAGAGTCCAGAGAATTGCATTCAAGATTGCATTACTGTGTTTTGTTGTGCGTGTTGCTTTCATCTAAATGGAAACTTAAATGGTCCGAGACAAAAGGTACCGGGAGATAATCACGGTAATTGCTAATGTCAGCAGCGAGACTAATCAAATAATGAATTCTGCTGTCAGGTGGAGACTGTGCCACTCTGCTGAAGAACATCGGGGCTCTGCCTGTGGAGATGGCTCGCATGTACTTCGCAGAGACGGTGCTGGCGCTGGAGTACTTACACAACTACGGCATCGTACACCGTGACCTCAAGCCTGACAAGTAAGACGGAGTTAGTTTTCACCAAACTGTTTGCGAAGGGATGAAGCAAAACGTGGCAATGCGTCACTTTCTTTCATCGCTGTTACATTGTTATTTCAAAACAGGATTTCCTGTATATTAATCTTATGTAACTCAAACTTAACTTTGCTGTTTCTGTTTCTCAGCCTCTTGATTACCTCAATGGGTCACATCAAGCTGACAGACTTCGGTCTGTCAAAGATGGGTCTGATGAGTCTCACCACCAACTTATATGAGGGACACATAGAGAAGGATACTCGGGAGTTCCTGGATAAACAGGTATCACAAACACCTAATTCATCCTGATATCCTAATTCATTATCCAAATTTTACATAGACAGTTATTGAGGTAATTCTGATTTGAGTAAATTTAAATGAATTCAGCACATTATAACTTTAAAATGTGTCTCTTTGGCAGTATTACACTGCAGACAGTACGATCCAAGCAAAGTTGAAATATGAAAACGTCCTTTGATGTCTTAATTTCTATGCAAAGATATTCCCTCCCGCCATTATGTGCCAGGCATATCTGAAGCATGAGAAAATGAGGCCATTAACAGTTGGCAGAACAATAGGCCAGTATTTCCTCAGTTATTCTAATCATTTCTCTTTTCCGCTAGGTTTATTTTCTCAAGCCTTTCATTCTGTGCTCATGCTTTGAATCTAAGCCTCATTGTTTCTTGTGTGTGCATTGTGCCAGCCAGAATTTAGCATTCAGCGCATTCCCATCTGCACATGAAAACACTCACCGGCACTTTCATCTTGTCTCGGCATCTCTACAGTGATCTACTTAGTTACTTAGGCAGAAATACGCATGCTCAGTGTGAATTCAAGTGATTATAGAAGTGACTAGAAATGACTGAAGATGAATTAGATGTGACGAAAATGTTATTAGTTGCAAAAGTGCACAAATCCTCAGGACTTGGTGTCATAAAGTGTAATGAATGATTCTCCTTTAGGTGTGTGGAACCCCAGAGTACATCGCCCCTGAGGTTATCCTTCGTCAAGGTTATGGGAAGCCGGTGGACTGGTGGGCTATGGGCATCATCCTGTACGAGTTCCTGGTGGGCTGCGTGCCTTTCTTTGGAGACACTCCGGAGGAGCTGTTTGGACAGGTCATCACAGGTGAGGCATCAGAGTATCTTTAGGGTGGATATATTAAACGCACAGTGCGCAGCTACTTCCTGTCCTTTACCTCCATTCTCTCACAAACTCTCACTTTCTTTATCAATAATGTGTTTCCTCACGTTCCCTCCCTCTGTCTCGTAGATGACATAGTTTGGCCAGAAGGGGACGAGGCTCTCCCCGTCGACGCCCAGCACCTGATCTCCTCCCTCCTGCAGACAAATCCAATGGTTCGATTGGGCACAGGTCAGTTCTTTTACCTCCACAGACCTGACAGTCTAACTCGTCTATCAAAGTCATCCATTAATATCTAAATTCATTCATTTATCTATTACTTTTAGCTTTTTAAACTGTTCATAGTTCACCCATGCCCCTTAGCTAACTGTTTTAAGCCTTTATCCGTTTCCTTTAGCTAACTATTTCAACCATTTATCCATTACTGTTATCTATTTAAACTGTTTATAATTCACCCAAACCCAATTAGCTAACAAGTTCAGCTGTTTATCCATTTCTTTTAGCCACTTCAAATATTCATCCATTACTTTTAGCTAACTATTTTAACTATTTAGCCTTAGCCATTACTTTTAGCTAACTAGTATATTTTAATCATTGGACTCCTCTGCTCACCCGCTGGTTTTCACACACTCTCACTTTAGCATCTGGGGCTCAGCTGTTACAACTGACTCATTAGAGGGTTATGTATTTGTTTAATTAAATCATAATTTCTATTTATTTTTTTAATTAGCTGAGCTACTCGACAGTCCTTCCATGTTCCTTAGCAACTGCAGACATACACCCCCTGTGGTGCACGTACCCCTGGTTGGGAATGACTGACCTAGAATCCTCCCTGTCATCCCGAACGCTGGCTCACAGGTTCAGTCGTCGGAGCCGGAGAGCCTTTACTTGCCTTAGGGCTGCAGATATTACCGGCCTGTCTTCATCTCCTGCTCTTTCTCTATATATATACCTCTCTCCTCTTCCTCCCTCCGTCCCTTAGGTGGTGCTTTTGAAGTGAAGCAACACTCATTCTTCACAGAGGTGGACTGGAACAGCCTGCTGAGACAGAAGGCAGAGTTCATCCCTCACCTGGAGTCAGAGGAAGACACCAGTTATTTTGACAGTAAGTCTGCTTCTGGGAATGCAGGGTGCTCTGGAAAAGTTTGATTCTGGGAACAGACCGCAGATCCCTCTCAGCTTAGGAAACTCTGAGTCATCGAAACAGCTCGGGGTCCTCTGGTTCTTTGCTCCATTTTACCATGATAAACACTGTAAATGCAGAAAGGCAGATACTAGTCTAATGTGCATTTTTAGACCTGAATGTGTCAGTACAGCATGAGCAGGGGCGTCTGTCTGAGTTCGCAGCTTTTTTTCGGCGAAGCTCTTTTGTCTCGCTGAACATGAGCCAGTGTCAGCATCTCATAATGTGCATTAGTATAAAGAGTGAGATGAGCAGAAAGGAGCAAAGAGAGAAAGACAAAGCAGCTGGTCTCTGAGTGTTAAAGCTATCTCATTACTGTTCCTCATCAGCTCGCTCCGAGCGCTACCATCATGTGCATTCATATGATGAAGATGATACCAACGATGATGAGCCTGTGGAGATTCATCGCTTCTCATCCTGCTCCCCTCGCTTCAGCAAGGTCAGTCGCATTAAAACTGCCTCTCACTTCTTTCTGGTAATGTTTGAGGTGTGACACAGCGGCGGCGGTCAGTCCACGCAACAACACAATCAGTTCCCGGAAAGTTTGACTAACTTGTTGTGTGGCCCTGAAGGTGTACAGCAGTATGGAGCATCTGTCCCAGCTGGAGCATAAACCCCACGGTGTGACTCTACGGGAGCACAAGGTCCCCAGGGAGGATCGAATGGCCAAAAGAGAAAGCCTGGGGAGTGTCACCCTCAGGGACAAGAGCTGGAGGACTGGATCTCCTGAGATGTGAGTGCGGCCTGCAGAAAATAGAAAAGAAACAGTTGGAAAAAGGTCTGGTGTGTTATGGGAAGGATGTTGTGGGGTTAAATGATGCACACCGGCTGTTTGCTTTTCCAGGAAGCGCTTGTCCTGCTCCGAGTCCTCCTTCACTGAGAGTGAGTCCAGCCCACCGTCGGGGGCCCGAAGACGCTTCTCCGCCCTCATGGATACACACCGCTTGGCCTCCCCTCTGGAAGTCGACTCTGAGCTTCCTGTATCCAGCAGGCAGCCTCCGATGAAGGCAAGGGGAACGTCCCTGGAAGGAGCCATGGGTGCAGTCCCCTCTCAGGGCGACCTGAGAACATACCTGAAGGACAGCAACGGGCTCACGGCGGGAGGTAAGAAGGAACGAGGAAGCACAGCCTGAATTAACGATCTGTGACGAGGAGCATTTATTTACTGTCAGGTTTCACGTCTCTACTGTGTCACAGAAAAGGTTCTGAGACCTGCGGACGCATCGTTGCCTTTACCTGGCAGTGCTACAGCTCTGGGGCTCCCAGAGGCACCGGCGCCCCGCGGGGCCACCACTGACCTGGTGCTGCGGAGAGTTCGCCACCAGCAGCTGTCAGCCGAAGGAGAAAAACGTAGCTCACGACCAGGAACCAAAGTTATCAAATCTGCTTCTGCGACGGCTCTGTCCGTCATCATCCCTGCAGGTACAGGCACGTATCGTATTGCATAAGCAAATGAACTGCAACAACCTAATCAATCTAATCCTGTAATGTAACTTTAACTCCGTTCCTCTCTCCTCAGTGGAGCAACATGGCGCCTCCCCTCTGGCGAGCCCCATGTCTCCTCGCTCCCTCTCGTCCAACCCTTCCTCCCGCGACTCCTCTCCCAGCAGAGACTACTCTCCGATGGTCAACGTCCTGCATTCCCCGATCACCATCCATCGCTCCGGGAAGAAGTACGGCTTCACTCTGCGAGCCATCAGAGTCTACATGGGAGACAGCGATGTCTACAGCGTGCATCACATGGTCTGGGTGAGAGAGCGGAGCTCACAGTGTGCAGAGTATATCCATGTATCGCGCCTTTCATACATACAAGGCAGCTCAAATTGTATTAAAACATGTAAACAATTAAAAAATGTGCAAACACAAAGGTGAAACTCAATAAAACAAGTTAAAATAATAAGAGCATCTGCTGCTCAGGCGGTGAAGCGCAGGGAGAGCATGTGCAATGGAAAAGGGGAATGGACCAGGTTCTGAACCCGTCAGAGTTTTGACAGCGTTTCTTTTCTGTCTGAATCTGTTTCATCAATTTATTTGTTCCAAACGCAGCATGTGGAGGACGGAGGCCCCGCCCAGGAAGCTGGACTCAGGGCCGGGGACCTGATCACTCACGTAAATGGGGAGTCAGTCCACGGTCTGGTCCATACAGAGGTGGTGGAGCTCATCCTGAAGGTGACACCTATCTATCTATCTATCTATCTATCTATCTATCTATCTATCTATCTATCTATCTATCTATCTATCTATCTATCTATCAAATTTATATTTACATTTTAAGATTTAAAGTTGTTCAGATAAAATGTGTCAACAAAATAATATGGTTCACATACATAAATATAATCTACAGAGTGGAAACAAGGTGACAGTTACAACTACTCCTTTTGAGAACACCTCTATAAAAGTGGGTCCCGCCCGCAAGTCCAGCTATAAATCCAAGATGGCGCGACGCAGCAAGAGGACAGGGGCCAAGGAGGGACAGGAGTGAGTTACTGCAAAACAGATGCACTTCATTACACAGGACCACACACTCCTCTGTGTTTCCCAAGCATTTAATCTCCTCATTATATCTTTGTTTTGTCTCTCTCAGTAAGAAGCGCAGCTCCCTGTTCAGAAAAATCACCAAGCAGTCCAACCTGCTCCACACCAGCCGAAGCCTCTCCTCTTTAAATCGCTCGCTGTCGTCTGGGGACAGTCTCCCGGGCTCGCCCACCCACAGCCTCTCCGCCCGCTCGCCCACTCAGACTTACCGCTCCACCCTTGAATCCCCTTACCTGGGTGGGTATAAAAGGCCAATCACTTAATTGCGGTGATATGTTTAAGAACAAAGAAACATGAGCCGCATTAAAGGCTCTGATATCTTCTGTGTGTGTTAGATGTTTTAAAGAGTTTAAAGTTTCTGACCACAAGTTTTTGCTCTATTTCACTGTTGTCTGAAGTTCTGTTTCCGCTGCTCTGTTACTCTTCTCTGTGTTTCCGGACGTATAAAAAGAGTCTATAAACTCAAAATTCTACTCTGAGAAGTTTAATCCCTGACAGCACAGAAATGATTGTAATTGAAGAGTTAATTCTCTCTAATCTCCCCAGGCACCTCCTCCCAGAGCAGCTCCCCGGCATCCAGCACCCCGAACTCCCCGGCAGCCTCTCACCACATGAGGCCCAGCTCCCTGCACGGCCTCTCTCCCAAACTCCACCGCCAGTACCGCTCTGCACGCTGCAAGTCTGCCGGCAACATCCCTCTGTCCCCTCTGGCTCACACTCCCTCCCCGACCACCTCCTCTCCTCCGCCTCTCACCGGCCACACGGTAGGAAGCTCCAACACCACGCAGATGTTTCCCGCCAAGCTGCACTCCTCGCCTCCTGTTTCCCGCCCTCGTCCCAAGAGCGCGGAGCCGCCCAGGTCCCCCCTGCTGCAGCGGGTGCAGTCGGCGGAGAAGCTAGGAGCGCCGATTCTGCCTTCCTCCTCTTCTTCGTCATCCTCACCTTCTCCTCTGACAGGCGGGGTGTCGTTGCGCAAGCATAGCCTGGAGGTGACGCATGGGGACTACAGGAGAGAGTCTTTCCACTGTGAGCACAGTCTACAGAGTCTGTTGGAGATGGAGGGAGAGAACGGACCTGCCCCTCCATCTCCTTCATCATCTTCCTCCCCGTCTCCTCCCATGGGAGGGGACATTGGAGGCCTGAAGCCAGTGAGGAGGCTGGGAAGGCAGGAGTCGCCGCTCAGCCGTGACACACTGCTCACATCAAGAGAGAAAGATACGCAAACCACCGCACCTGAGGCGCAAACTGAGAGTGTAGCTACTAAAGCTGCGTCCAAGACCAGCGCTGTTGACACGAGTAAAACATTATCCACTGCTGAGGTCCTAAAGAGTACCGCGGCCGCAGTGGAGATCAAGACTCGTCCAGCGCCGGTCTCATCCACTACACAGACCAAGCCGAGCCCCGGGGACAAACTTCCAAATGGAGGTGCTTCAAGTTCTGAGGCAACGGCGTCCAAGAGTAAACTCAGCGAGAAAATCTCAGCTCCGGGAGCATCGAAGGGCGTCCAACAACAAGAGAGTAAGCAGCAGAGCGCACAGACGGTCAGTGGAGCTGCACCCGGAGCTCAGGAGAAGACTGAGGAGAAAGTCAAAGGCGCTGCAGCTGCAGACAAAGGTTACGTGCAGAAAGCTTCATCTTCAGAGCAGTCCAAGCAACGAAAAGGCACGGAGACGGGAGAGAGAGGAGGCGTCAGTGGCACCGATAAAGCAGCTGAGACGACCAAGGTCAAAGGTCCTGCACCCCCTGTTCCAACCCAGGCTCAAACCCACACCGCAGCTCATGCGCCAGCTGCTGCCAGATCCAAAGCGGAGAAGGTGTCAAGCAGTTACCGTGGGGCCAAGGAGGAGAGGGCACACTTGGAAGTCCTGGAGGAGAACCCCATGTCACCCTCCTCTAATGCGGCCTCGCCCTGCTCAAGCAAGTCTCGCCCCATGTCTCCGGGGGATAAAGCCAGCTTCGTCACCCAGCTCACGAGCGTGGCCAAAACAGTGCTCGGGCCGATAAAGGGAGCGTCACAACAGGAGGGAGCCAAGGTCAAAGACACCTCCAAGTCGAGCGAGGAGAAGCGAGGAAGCGCAGCGGGAAAAGCAGAGGCTTCGTTCGGGGGCGGACGTCGGGGGGCTCAGACGGCAACCTCAGCCGGCGCCGGCACTGTCCCGTCTGAAAAAGGAACCGGTCGGAGCTCGAAGCATCATTCGTGATGACAGAGCTCCAGAAAGAGTCAGACTCTCCCATGTAATGCCTTTTACTGTAGCGTCGCACTGACATATCATGAATTAACATGACTTTGAATGAAAGGGAGACATAAATAAATGCCTGAAGAAATAACACCAAATAGATGACATGTGACATGTAGACACATAAGATGTGAACAAAGATGCATCAGCTTCTGTTGGAAGACGTGTGCACATGGTATCATAATGTAGGCCTGTGTATGTGCTGTACGTTCATCACGATGTGTTGTACATAGTGGAAAAAAGAAAAAGAAAAAAAAAAGCATATGTCTTAATGCATGTCTTACATTGTACATGGAAAATGAAAGAATATTTAAAAAGAAGGTGAAAAATATAAAGCAGACCTAAAGGTAGAGAAACACTGTGAACAACAATTTCGACAGACCACGTCAACAAGCAGGATTCTGTTATAAAAATGGGCATTACTCATATTTCAGATCAGCTCCAGTGCCATCATTTAGCTCATATATACAGTATCTATATATACGACACAGTACAACATGTGTTTCCTTACAGTTCAGTTACTAAAAGGGATCAGGCGTGGAAGGATTAGTCTTGTATCACGTAGCGAAGAACAAACTGCACCAAGATACCAAAACGCTTGCAGTGACGGAATTAGATGGTGAATCAGCTGGTTTGCCTCAGATCTGTTTAAGGGCTGAATTTCAGTGGGATTGAAAGAGGTAGATTAGATGAACTTGCACAGGGACACTATGCAATGTGCTAACGATTTTTTTTTATTTTATTTTATTTATTTTTTTGGTGTCCCCAAATTACTAAGTTTACATTGTGCTCAAAGGCAAGAAGAAAAGATGGAGGAAAAAGGTTGCAATAAGCCAAGCAAACGCATTTTGTTTTAAAAGTTGTCTCTATTGATCGTAGTGAAATGTGCAATTATACTGTATATTTTAGGCTGTTATGTGAATACATTAGCGTGTTCAGAGTCTGGTATAAGGAGACAAAGTGTGTGACGAACCATAATGAAAGTAGCACTCACAGCAGAGTAGGCTAGACATGCTCTTTCACTCACTCTTTTCTATTTATGCAGAAGAACAGTTTATTGTATAATGTTACGTGTGAAGGAAAGTGCCAGTGTTTTTATTTAGAGATAATGTGATTTTTTTTGTTTCTGTTTTTTTTTTGTTTGTTTACACTTTAATGTATAATAATATGCAATCCATCAGTGCCGAGCAACTGAGCACCCTAGTCAGTGATACTGTAGTAGACTACACAAAGCCAGGAGTAGATTTGTTGAGAGCATCATAGTTGCTGAGGTCGTGTTTGTTCTTGTGTATTACAGCAAAAAATCCTCTTGATAGTTTTTGGGACCCCAGGCTCAGAGCTGTCTCAGACTGCCACCTTGTGGGCGACATCACATGACACCAAAAGCCCTGAGGCGCGACGACAGATAGGTGTATGTATGTGTAAGTCTGATATCTCCTGCCTGCGGATCGTTCCATTTCCTACATTGTGAGTCTGATGCATAATTATTCTGTTGATGAACACGTTTAAAAAGTCTTTATCCATTATGATGTAGTGGTTTAAACCGACATGAACCCGATGTTTGGACATTAAACGCCAGTGTTTTTTGTGTGTGATGTGAGGAAATTGCACTTTATTTTGTGTCAGATACTTTTATTTACTTATATATTTATTTTGTAATTTTTCTATTTGTTGTATTTATTAAACTTTTTTTATTTATTCCAATGTTTTCACATCAGTTAGTGAATTTCTGCTTTACTACAGAAATTAGTTACTGATGAATTTCACATCTAGACTGAGAAATCTACCGAGTCTGTGAGGCTGTGCAGTTTGGACTCATTCCATAAGTCTGAAGTTATAATATTGCTGTCATGTCCATCTTTGTCCAAGTGTTAGACTTTTTTTTTACAACAACTATCTGTGACTGTTGTTGTTCATTCCATTGCTACATATTTACTAGCCACCGTTGTAAAAAACTGATGCAAAAAAGCCTATAGTGCAGAAATGTAATAAAATGCAGCAAAACCCTTCGTTTTATTTGACTTCTTCAAGGTAAAAACTACATTTTCTTAATTGAACAAATAAGAACGAACAAAGGCAGAGGTTACGACAGGAGTAATACATTACAATCACATCACAGCAGACAAGGATATTACATAAACATATTAAACAGAGCACAAGCTGCATTGTTCGCAATCTATTTTAAATACAAAGAAAGATAGCCAGTCATTGGCTCTAACAGAATAATAATTAGCCAAACATATAATGTATGTTGATTAATAAATGAACTGACATCTTCAAAGACAGGTCTATAATAAATGATCTAAACCTTCAGGGCACAACTAACTTGGCCATTTTGAAATCTTTGGAAAAAGACGCACTGATGAATGATCCTCAAAAACACGTATTTCATTTTGTTATCAAGGTTATTTTGTCTGTAAATTTCACATTTTCTTCCAGTTCAAGATCCTTGGTGAAGTGTTAATTGAGCAGCAGACTAACCAGATATATTTTATGTTCAAATTGAAGTTGATATTTAAAATCTAGTTCTAAGACCTTAAGTTTATATCGTGGTTATTTGTTCTGTTTTATGAAATTGCTTCCATTTTTCTTTGTGCCAAGTAATTAACACACAGAAAATCTTAGGCAAGGTTATATTACTCCATCACATAAGCACCGTAACAGTGCAACCAACATTTATTTTCATTATCAATATGTCTGACCATTATTTTCTTTAATAATTAATACAGTGTTCAGTCTATAAAACATCAGAAAACAGTGGGACAATGCTGACCATTAATCCTTACATCCTAAATGAACCTGCTCAAATTACTTTTCTTGTCTGACAGTCAAAACACAAAGATGTTGCATTTACTGTCATAGAAAACTGGCAAAACTTACACTTGATAAACTGATGCCAGTGAAAAAATATGACAGACGCAATCAATCCATTATCAAAACTGTTGCCAGTTAATTTTCTGTCAACCAAATAATCATCTCAGCTCTGGACTACTGGTTGGTTTGGTGCCAGGGGGAGTAATCATAGACTCTTTATTAAAAGTGTAATGAGGGTCAATTGGGGCCAAACATTAGATTTTTCCCTCAGGCTCCTTCTATCAGCTTAATGTTGTTCATGCAAGTTCATTAACACAGATTCTGATGAAGTAAAAACATCATGGGGATAAAATAAAATGATCATCCTCAAGGAGAACCGGGGGCTCGCGCTCATTGGTCCTCTGTTGACCAATCAGGGCGCCGCCAACACGTAACCAGTATAAACAGGAAGTGAGAGCAGATTCACCGCTCCGCTCCCTCACGAAGCTCGAGCTCGGGCCGTTTGATGCCAATAAGGGAGAAACAGACGGAAATCTGCGGCGAAATTCATTCAGTCAGTCGCTCGAAGTTAAAGAAGACACAGTAACGATGCCTGAATGAAGGTAAAAAAGATGAATTTCACACCTTTTTAATCGTTTGGCTGCGCGTGCACGAGCTGTGAAGTTACAAGAGTTTTAGCCGTTGAGTTCATTTCAAATCTGTGGTTTGAAACGTGCTGTTTATGTTGTTGCAGGACGTCACCGTTCGTGTAATTGCGTTGTTTACTAATACGTTTGTGTGTCAGTAAGTTAGCAAATCTTATGTTTGACAAATATATAATAACGTAGTATAAATGCAGTATTTGCTTT
Source organism: Seriola aureovittata (assembly GCF_021018895.1). Lineage (NCBI taxonomy): Eukaryota > Metazoa > Chordata > Actinopteri > Carangiformes > Carangidae > Seriola > Seriola aureovittata. Next base: position 22,226,626 of record NC_079380.1, on the reverse strand, counting down.
TAAATGAATGTAATTATATGAAGGTTGTTTGTCGAAAAAAATGTCCACTTTGCGTTATTTTATGCAACCAGCAATTAGTGGAAGTGATTAACATAAATGTCGCTTGTATTTCCTGTCAGCACTAAATCGATTTTTTTTTTGTATGAGTTACACAGAGAAGCATGTTTAATTATAAAACAGCTACATACATTGTGTGTTATGGATTTGTCTAATATTATTTTTCACATATGTTTTTGGGACAGTGTCTGCAAACAAAAGAACATTTCACCTCAGAGCATCTAAGTTTCCAATTAAAACTTGAGGCTAAAAGTATTTCACCAAAAAAAGCAAATATTAGCAAGAAGTCCAAAAACATAAGTTTATTTAGCAGAACTTTGTTTTAGCGTCTGAAATCTCATGACCCCTCAGATTTATCATGTGACCCTTTGGATTGACTGACCCCCCCCCCCCTTTACTAAACTACTGACCTGAACATAAAGTAGTTAGAGGTAGCTCCACCTCCACCGGCTGCAACAGTGAAATGCTGTTTACACACTGATATGTCACTATTAACAATCTGTTATAAGATTTCACTCACAAGCCATTTTTGTGCAGATACTTTTGATAATTGAAGTAGATTTTGCTGATGATACTTGTGTAGATTTTTGAATGCATTTATTATAATAGAACTTTTACCTAAGTAAAGGATCTGAGCACTTCCTGCTGTGTATCTGTGCACATGGTGTCACTGAGTGTGTGACTGCTGCCATGCTGTGTGGCATCAGTGAGATGTTTTAGAGGGAGCAGGAGTAGGACACCAGCACCTCTCCTGCACCAGCTAAACTGACATTTCTGAAATTCCTGGAGTCACAGGGTGCAGTCACATGGTCCAACTCTTTACTTACTGTCATGGGAAATTATTGTCTTTGCTGTGCTTAACATTAACCCATCAGTTCCAGGGGCAGATCTTGTTTGTTTCAAGGCAACATAATGTGATTTACTGGATGGCTGCATCGTCCGTGGCCGCTTGAGTCACATGTATACAGCGAGAATCAGCCTGTGTGGTTTTATTGTGTTGGGGTTTTATGTTGCCACTGTGTCTGCGCAGGCTGCCATGGAGTTAAGGAGCAATTCTCCTCGCTCAGTCTTGGTCATTTCCAGTTGCTATGAATCCCAGCACCTCCCCGGCTGGCTGTGAGGGCCAGTCCCCTACAGACGACCTAATGGACGACTGGCTCTTCCTCTCCTCTGAATCTGCCGGGCCTCAGGTCCAAGAAGTGAGCAGGGACGACCAGGAGGCAGAGGACAGAAGCAAACTCAGATCCAAGTTGGTCTCAGCATGGAACAGTGTTAAATACGGTCAGTTTGATCTTTCTCATTGTTATATATTGTTTACCGTGTAATAAAAGCAGTTCTCTTTTCTATTCTCTTTTGTCATGTGAGATTAAACAGTTCCTCTACTCTCTTTAATGCATCAGGCTGGTCCTTGAAGCAGAAATCCAAATTCAGCAGGAGTTCTCCTGTGATCATGCTGGGAAACTCCTACGAGCTCAAGGATCAAGGTGAGGCCTTGAGCGTTCGGCCCTCTCGCCTCATAAAATTATCTCATTCATGTGATTTCTAAAAGCAAAGAGGATGTTTTTCATTCAAGCTCTGTAATTGTGTCAGGGGAGAGAGCGCGTTTCCGTGGCAGCTTCGTGTCCCTCCTGTGGCTGACCTACAGACGGGGGTTCCCGCCGCTGGCCAGCAGCTCTCTGACCACCGACAGCGGCTGGGGTTGTGTTCTACGTACGGGGCAGATGCTGCTGGCACAAGGCCTCCTCCTACACCTGATGCCACCAGGTGACAACACACACCAACACACTGCATTGTCAAATATGTAGTCCACTTAATTACTAATGGGAATAAAAGAAATTTCCCTTTCTACTAATTAAATAACAATAACACGTACAGACTTGAAATAGCAAAAGCTGTGCTCAGTTACAGGACATTTTGTTCCACCCACTGCTGCATGACAAATTGTACACAATTGAAGCAACAAACAATACTCATGTTACTTTATGGTTTGATCACGTTGAGGTTGGACTTGGTCTGTGAGCCACCACGTGGTCAAAGACGACATGGACCTAGAGAGTCGCCCTGCAGACAGTGGACAGAGTTTCAAGCAAAGGCCTAATAAGAGGGGGCGGAAGCTGAGCTTGGGCTCCCTGCTGGACAGACCCATGGAGGCGACGCACAGGAGGGTGGTATCATGGTTCGCAGACTACCCCACAGCCCCTTTTGGGATACATCAGCTGGTGGAATTGGGCAAAAGCTCAGGGAAGAAAGCCGGGGACTGGTACGGTCCTTCCATTGCGGCACACATCCTCCAGTGAGACCTGAAGCCATAACAATACCAGCACAATTATCCCACCCGGCTTTCATCAGGACGTAACGGTAAACATCTCTTTGTTTCAGGAAAGCTGTGGCAGCATCTGCAGACCTTCCCAATCTGGTCGTGTATGTTGCACAGGATTGCACCAGTGAGTGAATTCTTTGATCGCTGTATTTGCTCTGTGTTCTGAGGACAGGAGAGATGAGCGTTAACTCGCTCTGCTTTTGTTCTTGAGGAGATGAGAGGATTCAGTGAAGCATGTCTGTGTGCCTCTGTCTTTCTGTGCTCAGTCTACTTGGAGGATGTGAAGAGGTTGTGTGAGCGGCCTCTCCCTCAGTCCTGGAAGTCAGTCATCATCCTGGTTCCTGTGCGACTTGGAGGACAAGAACTCAATCCTGCCTACATCACCTGCGTCAAAGTATCCAAACTATATATTTATGCATTCACCGCTCTGCATTTTGGGTAAATTCTGTAGCTTGTGGGGAAACGTTAAAGACCAGTGGCTCTAAAAACGGGTTCCTTATGAGGGTTCCAGGGAGTTCCCAGCAAAAGCAGTGCAGCATCACTATTATTTATTCTCAAGTAAGTCATTGGAGAGTTTTTAACCACAGGTTTGTTCCCGCTGCGTACACTGTGGTTGCACAGTTGTTAGAGAAGTCACGGCTCCACAGAACAAGCAAAAATGACTGTGTTGTATGTACAAACAACAACAACAAACCATTCTTTGTCTTTGTCTTTGTTTTGTTTTGTTTTTTGTTCATAGAAACTCTTGACGTTACAATGCTGCATCGGAATCATCGGGGGCAAACCAAAGCACTCTTTGTTCTTCGTCGGCTTCCAAGGTATTTGCAGCGCAGTGCAGCACACATCATAATTATTGTGCCCAGCTGTCTGATGTCAGTCCTTCCACTCTCTTTTTTTTTTTTATTGTCTTTCTCTTTGCCCTGCTGTGTGACAGATGACCACCTGCTGTACTTGGACCCTCACTACTGTCAGCCCACAGTGGACATAACAAAGGAGAACTTTCCCTTGGAGGTATGAGGAAGTATCATTTCTCTTCTTCTTTTTTTGCTATTTGTTGTGCTTCGACCTGTCACAGCTGTGCTCAGTCATGTAAACCAGTCGTCCCCAACATTTTTTTTTTTCAGACGTATCCCAACAGCCCCACACAGTGACCCCCACCCCACCCCACCCCCCTTCCCCGAGTGAATATTCAGATTATATTCAAATTAGTTGAGTTACTCCACAGTCTTCCTGTGTGCTCCCTGTGGTACAAGTACTTCTGTAAACGCTGACAGTGTAAATGTAATGATGACATCCGCATCAGAACGTAGAGTAGAAATATTTACTCTGAATCCAGTGACTTAGTGTTCTCTTCCTCTACTTCCTCTCTCCACCACTTGCAGTCATTTCACTGTAAATATCCCAGGAAGATGGCTGTCTCTCGCATGGACCCCAGCTGTACCATAGGATTCTATGCCAAAGGCCAAAAGGACTTTGATTCATTGTGCACGGCTGTTAATGAGGTATGTGAATGGGGTGTTTGGGTCTCTATTCATGGAGGTGGTGTGTAGCTTTTGGATCATATAGTAAGTATTTGATACCACTTAACAAAATGACATAAACTGAACTTGTAGGACTTGATCTGGATTCCGCTTGTTTCTCCCGTAGGCTCTCTCCACATCTGCACAGACGTACCCCATGTTTATATTTGCAGAGGGACACAGTCAGGAAGAGGAGCAGAGCAATACACCCACAAACAACATCACCTACATCCAGAGGAAGAGCGACCGGAGAAGAGTCGACACTAGCAACAGCATGGACGAGTTTGTTCTATTATGAACAGAAAGAGATAAAAAAAAAAATTTTGCCCTGAGGGGCGTTCAATGATCAATGATCAATGATCGCACATAAACGTGACAGTTATACTGTGGCAACTACTGAGCATAAGAACAATTCATAATGTTTTGTGCTCATTTGTATTTTTTATTTATTGTTTTTAAGAGGAATATTTAAATTAATATTCAATTGAAGGACTGATGAAGAAGTTAAAAAATGAAAGTTGAAGGATGGTTACTCTTGATTGTCATCTCATACTATTTCTATTTATTTATCCATAATCCATATTTATCCATAAAATCTATGGGATCATGTTCTTTTTACTTGATCTATTCAAATCAATAAAATATAATGATAATAATAATGATAATGATGATAATAATAATAATAATAATAATAATAATGATAATAATAAATGTCTGTCAGAGACAAACTTTAGTTACTATGATAAACAGCCTCTTACGGTTTCATGTCATGAGACAGGATGTGCTGCCTTTGAACAAATTAGAAAATTGGATTCCTGTTACGTGAATCGTACATGAACAACACTGAAGGAAGTCGACATTAGAATTAGTCAAATGTTGTGAATCTCCTCCGACAAGAAAAGGACAAAACTGACTGAAAATATTCTTATTAGCTGGGATCTTTTTGCTGTCTTTTTTCTGAATAAACAGTTTATGAACAACAAGGGGACTTATTTATGATTCTGTACACCTTTTATTAAAACATGCAGCGAGGAGTTCGTTGAGGAACTGTATAATGATTATTGGGGCGTGGGGTATAGTCTTATATTTTATTCTATAAAAAAAGCAACACCCTCCACAGCGTGTTTAACATTTTTGTAACACTTTAAGCCGTATTTATGTTTATTAGTATATAAACATATAATAAATTTCATTATAACACATTATAACGCACAGCCCTCATGTCTCGACCGTACAGCTGGAGATACAGACGACTGTGATACTGAAGTTAAGGCAGCACGCGGCGCAGACAGAATCGGTCCGGTTCCCCTGTAGCTGATAAGATGGTGACTGAATCTGTCTGCCCGGGTCTCCATCTTCCTGGCCCCACATTTCTGCCTGACCCCTCAGCAGACCCCCCCCCTCTGTGTCCAGCCTCTCCAGCCCACACTGCTCTGCCTTCTCCCAGGACAACTTGAGGAAAAAGTCACAGAGCAACACGTCCAGGCTGTTCCAGGCCCGTACCCTGGCTTTGGTTATGTCGTCCGGCAAAGTGACATCCTACGCGGAGCGAGTGTCGATGCGGATGTAGTTCCTCTAGCTCCAGCTTCAGCGGGGCCCCCAGGAGGACCTGGGACTCATCAAAGTGCTCTGTGATCGTAACCAGCTGGAAGATCTCCTCCAGCAGAGTCAGGTCAGCCGGTCAGGAGGAGCTCCACTGCAGGCTGTCGAGACCTAAATCTGAGCTCCCAGGGTTTTCTGTTGGTGCCGTTCTCAGGCTCCAGAATGTCTCTGGTGACTCCAGGAAAACCAGCAGTGCTGATTTGTGCTCTGCTGTCTCTTTGTTTAATAAGGGAAAGCGAATGCGACTCTGTCCCTCTCTCCCATGCAAAACAGCAGATTCTTGACAGTGCTGCTTCCTGTCTTGTGGGATTTGAGGAAAACAAACCGTAGTGTGTGTCCTTCTCCTCAGTAAATTACAAAGACTGGCCTCCTTTTGAGCCTGTGCACTGGAGGACTGAGTGTCACTTCTGCAGTTTTGGTTTTTAGGTCTTTGCTTGGCACTGGCAGGTAGAGGGCTTTGAAAAGGATTTACAAGGATTTTACAAAATAATGAAATATTATATAATTCAGAATTGTTTCCTCAGTGAAATGATAATTGGATTTTTGTGGACTCGTTGTTGTTACTCCTGTACAGTCGCTGCATGGGGAGGCTACAGAAGACTGGGAGGACTGTGCACATGTACACAGCAGTATACCTGAAGACTGAGGTATGCAAAGGAGAAACTACATCCTGTTACTCACCTTGAACATTGCAACAAAGAAGTATGAGCAGAAAAACGGCACCACCGTGAGACATGCTACACGATGTCTCCAAAGCAGGGGAGGGACATTCTTCTTTGCCTTCTGGTTGTTTCCTTTCTATCAACATACTGATGGAGAGCTCTTCAACATGGGACTCGGCATGTGGCTTACAGACACGACATGACCTCACATTCATTAAGCTGATCAGTCACATGTCAAAGGGCTCCCAACATGCAGCAGTAATTTATCATGCAAAACTATGTAGAGACTTAAAAACAGGCTGCAGGATATTCCTAATGATGACAGAAGCTTTTGTGTGTGTGCTGTTTGCAGGCATTCAACCTTTCCATTAAGGTGAATAAATACTATAATAATACCTTTATGGCCTTATTTCTGCTGGTACATGTAAGTAAATCATAACAATTTATATACCACATTCAAGTCTATCAAAAGCAACATAAAAGGTTATTCTTTGTTGTTGATGATATAAATGATTAAAGGTCTGTACACTTAAGTATTGAATAAGTTCATTAATCAATTAGTCAACTGACTGGTTTGATTAGCTTACGCTTTAGATTATTCTTTAAGCAAAAATGCCAAAGATTTGCTGGTCCTCGATTCTTAAAAGTAAAAGATTTCCTTGTTTTCTTTTCCCTTTCTTTCTTTTCTATTTCTTATATATGAAACAGTTGTTTGAATAAAAGGTTTTTATATACAGTCTATGAATAAAACTATTTTTTTTTGAAGAGGGTTCTTTGGTTTTGGGAACTTGATGGGAATTTTTTCACTAAATATCTGCCTCTTCTTTTTTTTTTTTTAATATCAAACGATCGGTCTTTATTAATCTACAAAGTAGATCAGTAATAAAAAATAATTAAATGCAGACCAGGTATTTAATAATTAGTGGTTTTCAAGGGTAGGCTATATGCATACAAATACTACACGCTGGAAATAATGATATAATACTGGAAATTGTATGCTCGTCACACCTCGGCCCCTATTAAGTTTAATTTATTATCTCTATTACAAGTATTTCATGTATTTTCCACATTCAAATATACGCGCAGCAGAATGATAATCCTCGCTGTCTCCTCTACAATACTGTGTGTTTAACTCCCATCCCCCACGCCGGTTCTCGCTCTTTCATTCCTCCCTGAAACGCGGAGCCTCACTGGGCATGCGGGAAGTGAGTGAAGCGGTGGATGGGGGCGCTACAGAGTCGTACAGGCCGGTCCCTGCGATACAATCTGCCGAGAGAGGGGGGTGAAGGAAAAAAACCAACTGGGTAGGTCGGTCTTTGTTTCTGGCTAGGAGGAAAAAAACCAGGAGACGTTTGCAACCGGTGAGGACTCAAACATCACCTTTCGCCGCTTGTGTAAGTGAAGTGTGATTTTGTTACCGGGCGAGGGGAGATTTGTCTGTGTTTCACGCTGCTGTTCGAGGATTAGTGAGCTTTTTACGAGGTGGTTTTTGTTTGAGAGAAAGACGAGACCCGACATTACAGTGCCGCTGCTGTGGCGCGACAGTGTGCAATGAATGAAAATTGTTTTTGGAAATGTACTTAGAGCGGTGCACTGAGCCAAGGGTACGGGAGGCGCGTTGGATCAATCAGCTCCAGCGATGTGGGATGCTCTTACCGGCGCATCTGGATAAACATCTCTCCAAACAACACATTTTTCTGCCTAATTGGCCTGGGAGAGCATGGCCGGCTAGGCTAACTCAACTAGCTCGTTAGCATGCTAGCTACCGTCCGCAGCCAGCTTATGTTGTTGTAGGCTTTTTACCGAACAGGGTAGTCTTGAGTCGGGCTGGTGTTTTTTGTAGTTTTACCTCAAATTTTGAGTCAATTTACGGCTCAGTCAGGTGTCCGGTGAATACCAGCAAACTTGTGTTACTTTGTGAGAATCGGGAGGTTGAAATGTTGTGTTTTAACGGACATAATGTAACGTAAACTATAAAACCCGGCTAGGCCTGGCTAACGCTAGCTAAGGCAGGAATGCTAATAATAGCTAACCCAACTGTTAATTTGTTTGTAAATGTAAACACTGTAAGAAAAGAAAAACACTGGACTCACAAAAAAGTTTCTACCTCGGTCAGCTGGTCTCTCATCGATCTTCAAACTCGTTTGTCTGTGTATCAGCGCGGGCTGTAACTCGGTCAGGTTAGCTTCGTCTATAAACGTTTTTATTTGATATAGTTTTGACCCATGTAGTGACAGTTAACGCGACCTCTTGGCGACCCGCTGTGTGTATGGAGTTTATATCCAGTAGAAAACCGTTACAACCCTTTAGGGACTGACTTGATGTTTACAAGACAGATATGTGGTATCGGTGTTGATAATAGTCTTGTTGTTTCTGAAACTGACCATCTGCCACAGTCTGAACTGACAAATGCTTCAACATTTAAAAGGACAACTCACCCCTACAACGACATATTATTAACAGTTTCCTCTTATGCGTCCATCAGTTGAGATGTGATTAGTTGTGGTTCAGAGGTGTTGGTCGTAGTCCACACTGGTATTTGGTGTATGTGGTGAATACTGTATTTTTAAAAACACACACACACACAACAGCAGCAGCATCACTTTCCTAGAGTAATCATTCAACATGCAATGTGATCCACCGACCTCCAATGAGAGTTACACCACCAGCTGTATGAACTGTTGGGCTGCACAATAAGGGGGAAATGATTTGATTAATCTTTAACAGTTTTGAATAAGAGGGAATCGTTTTAATTAGTTATCAAGCAAAAAGGCAGAGCGACTTATCTCTCCATTCAAATGTGTGGATTCGCTTCTCGACTCATTGTAAATTATATATGTTTGATTTTTGGACTATTGGTCGGACAAAACATGCAATTTGAAGGTGCCATGATTTTTGAGAAATTGGAGTAAGCCTTCTGATGTTTTATATACAAAACGATTAGTCAAAAACTGATGCACGGATAAATCAGGGATGAAAAGCGTAGCTATATTTTGAAACAGATGCAGCAGTTGAGTTTTTTCAGCTGTATTTAGCTGCTTTGAGCGTCACACAGTAAGTCTCAATGTGCTCATTGTAGTAAGCTCCGGCTGGTAGATCCAGGCCTCAGCAGATCACATCCAATCTCGTCTGGTGAATTTGTGCTTAAGGAATCATGCCATGAGTCAACACATCTTACTTATCTTAAAATAACACACTCATCTTAATATAATCACATTTGATCAAGCTGCTTAGATCTAGATCTAAGATATGGACTCGCACTAATGGTTTTAAAGAGAATTTATAAACACATACATTTTGATAATTTCCTAAATTCCTGTTGTCATCTCACTTCGCAGGGTCCTTGCTGCTGCCACACATTCCCAGTTTCCCCTGAGAGATGTCCACTCCGGACCCCCCGATGGGAGGGACACCTCGGCCTGGACCCTCCCCAGGCCCAGGGCCATCTCCAGGAGGCATGATGGGCCCAAGCCCGGGTCCCTCACCGGGCTCAGCCCACAGCATGATGGGGCCCAGCCCAGGACCTCCCGGATCTGGACACCCCCACCCTCCACAGGGACCCTCAGGATATCCTCAGGACAACATGCACCAGATGCACAAAGTACTAGATTCTTATTTCCTTGTTTACCCTGCCTCTGTTAATTTATGAACTGGCTAACATCAGTAATGGTGCATGTTTTTTTTTTTATTGTGATAATGCTGAAACAACTAACTTTTCACCTGTTTGCTAATTATTTTGTAACTATGGTAACTTATTGACAGTCTTAATCTGAATGTCGCCTTCAGAGTTGACATCTGTTATAGTGCAGTTTACACATTACGACTGTACAGAAAATGTAATTGTTGGTTTGGGTCAAATGAAACAAGCTTTGTTTTATTCCTGACTATTCACCAGCCCATGGAAGCCATGCATGAGAAGGGAATGCCTGATGACCCTCGCTATGGACAGATGAAGGGCATGGGCATGAGACCAGGGGGGCACAGTGGTATGGGACCCCCTCCGAGCCCCATGGACCAACATTCCCAAGGTAAGAAATCCCACAGCATTGTATTTTATATAGCCTGTGTTGTAAGTTGTCACTAGAGAGATGAAACATGAGTTAATACTGTACATTCTCGTGTAAACATTGCTGTTAGGTTGCCAGTTTGAACCCTCAGATGAAAGAAGGTGTGTATATACATATCAACACACAATGGGTTAAGAGAGAATGAAATTAAAGATCTTCTTTTTGTCCCAGATAATCTCCATACAGGATGAACCAATATTTTATTTTTTATTTTTTTTACATAGACATAGTGTGTGAGAAACAAGTTCAGTGTGGGTGTGTGTGTGGGAACTCATCCATCCGGTTTCTCTTCTTATGTTGCTGCCTGTACGGCACCGTGAGCAAACAGCAGTGGGCAGGGTGACAGGAGGGGGCGGGGCTGAGGGGTTTTCCCTCTCAGACGACAACAACAAAAGACAGTCAGACAGTCAGTTAGCAAAAGAGGAGAGGAGGAGAGAGAGAGACAAGAAATGACGCAACAGCAGTTGACTTATAGATAATGAATCAGCTTGTTATTTAGTGTCATAGTCGGTGTCCTAAATATCATTGTGGGTAAATCTGATGTAGGTGTTAAAACCCCATTTACACCCATTTTTTTGCATAACGTTCACACATCGCTTCTGTGTTCCCCAGGTTACCCCTCGCCATTGGGTGGGTCGGAGCATGCCCCCAGCCCTGTCCCAGCCAATGGCCCTCCCTCTGGGCCCATGATGCCCGGAGGACCCTCTGGCCCTGGGGCTGGCCCTATGGAGGGCAGTGGTGACCCTACTCAGGGCATGGGTCAACCAAACCGTGGCGGTCCCCAGGGTCCAGGTGGACCAGGTGGCGCAGTAGCTGGACCTGGTGGTGCAGGTGGACCCACTCCTTTCAACCAGAACCAGCTGCACCAACTCAGGGCCCAGATTATGGCTTACAAGATGCTGGCACGTAGTCAGCCCCTACCAGAGCACCTGCAGATGGCTGTGCAGGGGAAGAGGCCCATGCCAGGGATGCAGCAGCAGCCGATGCCTAACATGCCGCCCTCTACAGGACCCGGAGGTGGGCCGGGGGCTGGGCCGGGACCAGCGCAGGCCAACTACAACAGACCACACGGTGAGTTAAGGAAGGCCGTCAGGACGCCTGTTTACTTTGGTAATCTGTTTCTCAACAAAATTATATTCAATCATATTTGTAACATAAGCGTTAAACAATGAAAGCAGATTATTTGATAGCTCAACAGAGACCCCTGGTGGCTGAACGTGATTTTCTTTGTCTTCAGCTGTCCGAACATTTACTAATTACAGGAAGAATGATACAATTTTTAATTTTAATACATGACATTAATGTTTCAGGCATGGTAGGCCCCAACATGGCTCCTCCTGGACCTGCAGGAGTCCCCCCAGGTATGCAAGGCCAGCCTACCAATGGACCCCCTAAATCATGGCCTGAAGGTAACCTTGGTCTTTAGGCGCACTTCAGTCAGCGGTGTGTCTTTTGATGTGCACGTGCAGCAAAACTGACCTCTCCTAAATTCATGTCTGCTAGGACCAATGGTGAACGCTGCTGCTCCATCCAACCCTCCCCAGAAGCTGATTCCACCTCAACCCACTGGCAGACCCTCCCCTGCTCCTCCCTCCGTGCCCCCTGCTGCCTCCCCAGTAATGCCCCCTCAGACACAGTCCCCGGGACAGCCTGCCCAGCCTCCACCCATGATGCTACACCAGAAGCAGAACCGCATTACCCCCATCCAGAAACCCCGCGGGCTGGACCCAGTGGAGATCCTCCAGGAGAGAGAGTACAGGTGAGTCGGAGCGGGAGGTAGTGTTGAATTGTACATGTTCCCTTATTTGGACGAACCTGTGTTATGTTAGTATTTCATTTATTTATTTGTTTGAGTGCTTATGTTTTAAAGGTTACATATATATACAGCTCCACAGGAAAACACATAACAAACAATATTTATTTTTATTTTTTAATTTAAAGCCATGAAGTCTGATCTTTCGTAATTAGATGTCTGATCCCTCTTCTTACTTTTGATCCATGTACCAGCCCCTGAATCCAAAAGATATTGTTGGCTTATTGTTAGACATGAATTTGAGACAGATGAATGGAAGCAGTTGAACTAGTTCTACCAGTTAAATACACAACAGCTCTGTGTGACAACCCGCTGCAGGGAATGATGCTAGTAATGAATCATAGAGGTCAAAGACTGAACCCTGTTGCTGTTTTACTTCCTAAGAAAGACAACATGTCATTGTTAGATTTATATATACTTCTTCCACCGCCATAAATCAAATTCTTGATCAGCTAGAAGGGGAGAAAAATGAAAACGAAAAATGCTTTTGAGTTTTTTTGTCATTATTAAAATTTTCCCCTGCATATATTTTTCAGGCTGCAGGCCCGTATCGCTCACCGCATCCAGGAGCTGGAGAACCTGCCTGGCTCTCTGGCCGGTGACCTGCGCACCAAGGCCACCATCGAGCTCAAGGCCCTGAGGCTGCTCAACTTCCAGAGACAGGTAGGAATGTCCTGTCTCCAACGTGGCTGTTACACTGGCATGTCGTCGTGTCCTCCAAGTGAAATATATAATAATATGTTGACTTTTTTGTGTGTGTGTGTGTGTGTGTGTCTGCAGCTGCGTCAGGAGGTGGTGGTCTGCATGCGGCGCGACACCGCTTTGGAAACAGCCCTCAACGCTAAGGCCTACAAGCGCAGCAAGCGTCAGTCTCTACGTGAGGCCCGCATCACAGAGAAGCTTGAGAAACAGCAGAAGATCGAACAGGAGCGGAAACGTCGTCAGAAACACCAGGTACACGGCGGGGAAAGGAGTGACGGGGGTAAAAGGGGGTTTATAGCAGCAGTTATTTCTTGATGAACAGCATGATCTGTTTTTGTTCTGACTTTGGTTTGTTAGTCCCAAAAACAAAACACATCTACTCATGACAGGAAAACAAATGGTGATTATTTTTGTGAGCAGAGGGAAACATGACAACACAACTTTAAGGAGGAGAAAATACCTTTTATTAAAAAGAGCATTGCTTCAGTTCCCCTCGTTCGCTGGCTTCAGTAACAGTGGTGTATTTGTGCGTTCTTCTGTTGATAGGAATACCTCAACAGCATCCTGCAGCACGCCAAGGACTTTAAGGAGTACCACCGCTCCATCACAGCGAAGATCCAGAAGGCCACCAAAGCTGTCGCCACCTATCACGCCAACACCGAGCGCGAGCAGAAGAAAGAGAATGAGCGCATTGAAAAGGAGAGAATGCGGAGGCTGATGGTGAGACCCGGATCTATTAAGTCTGTATTTGCTGTCAGGCGGACGCTTTCAGGAATATCTGGAAGTGGAAACGTTTGTGGTTGTTTATTAGTCCAGCACCGGTATCTGAGCTCTCTGTGAATCTTCCTCCAGGCTGAAGATGAAGAAGGTTATCGTAAACTCATCGACCAGAAGAAAGACAAGCGTCTGGCCTACCTGCTGCAGCAGACGGACGAATACGTGGCCAACCTCACTGAGCTGGTGCGCGCCCACAAAGCTGCACAAGCTCTCAAAGAGAAGAAAAAGAAGAAGAAAAAGAAGGTAAATGTTGGCAGCAGGCATTCGTATGGTGTCTGTTTGTACATTTAAATTGCTTCTTCTTTTTTTTTTTTACTTGTAATTAAAAAATGTTCATGCCTCCAGAAGCCAGAGACTGCAGAAGGTGGTGCTCCTGCTCTGGGACCTGATGGAGAGGTGAATCTAAATAGAAGAAAACCTCCATTCATCACGTATTTGAATAAGAGGTCATGAATTATAATGTTAATGTGCAGCAGTTACAGTATTATTAATGTTTGTTTTGGGGTTTTTTTTTTTTTTTTCCCCTCATTTCCTCCCACAGCCTTTAGATGAGACCAGTCAAATGAGTGACCTGCCAGTGAAGGTCATCCATGTGGACAGCGGAAAGATCCTGACTGGGGTTGAAGCACCTAAGGCTGGCCAGCTGGAGGCCTGGCTCGAAATGAACCCAGGGTGAGCGTCACGTCTGCCTTTTTATGACGTTTACAAGGGAGATAATCACATTGTTTGTTGTAGAAACTGACACTTCATCCCCAGTAAAGTCCTTTTTGTTTTAAAGCTGTCACGCCCACGAGGTGCGGTGGGGATTCAGTGATTTTTAGATTCTAATAATAATGCTGGAAGCGCAGAGAGTTAAATGAATGAACAGGAAAGACAGAGCTGTTATCTCTCTGGAAATGTCTCTAACTTTTATGGAAAACATTTTGTTCCTCTGCAGATATGAAGTAGCGCCACGTTCAGACAGTGAAGACAGTGGCTCAGAGGAAGAGGAGGAGGACGAGGTATCGTAACACAGTGAACTCTGCATCAAAGCAAAAATGCTCAGTTGTAATTTTCTTGCCAAGTTTTCTAACCTCTCCTTTTTGTTTTTGTTCTTTTTGTGTGTTTGTCAGGACGAAGACGATGAGCATCCTCAACACTCTTCAGCTCCATCAGAGGAGAAGAAGAAGATTCCTGACCCTGACAGCGAAGACGTGTCTGAAGTGGACGTCCGGCACATCATCGAGTAAGATGCAGCCACTGGGTTTTTGGTGTTGTTCGCCACAATGTCGTCTTTGTTGGCAATAAAAGAGTATAAAGTATAAAAATGACAGTTAGTTCATGATGAATGTTTTACCTTTTATGTTTTCTCTCTGTGTCTTAGTTGATTTTATTTTGCTGTTTTTCATCCACACACAATGTCTCACTATGTTTTATCTGTCCCCTCCACCAGACACGCCAAGCAGGACGTAGACGATGAGTACGGTAATGCGAGTTTCAACCGAGGCCTGCAGTCCTACTACGCTGTGGCTCACGCTGTCACCGAGAAGGTGGACAAACAGTCCTCGCTGCTGGTCAACGGGCAGCTCAAGCAATACCAGGTACGCAGACCAAACCTGCCCGAACCAAGGAGTTAAACTTTGTTCATGGAGTCTCTTCTGAAGCTAACCGTGACTCTTCTCTGCTCAGATCAAAGGTCTGGAGTGGCTGGTGTCACTTTACAACAACAACTTGAATGGTATCCTGGCAGATGAGATGGGTCTAGGAAAAACCATCCAGACCATCGCCCTCATCACTTACCTCATGGAGTACAAGCGCCTCAACGGGCCCTTCCTCATCATCGTACCTCTCTCGTGAGTCCTAACACACATAAGTTCTAATAAGGGAAGGTGTATGGACTGTGTTTTATGATTGTATGTTGAGTGGAGTAGAAACGTTTCTGTTTATTTTTGTTTCCAGAACTCTATCAAACTGGGTCTACGAGTTTGATAAGTGGGCGCCATCTGTCGTGAAGGTCTCCTACAAGGTCGGTGGCACCTACTATTCTCTGTTACTTTTTGTCATGAAAAAAAAAAGGTTTAAACCCCAAGTTGTTTTTGCTGTTGAAAATAAATGGAAAGCTGCTCTGTTCACTTCCAGGGGTCTCCAGCTGCTCGTCGTTCATTCGTTCCCATCCTGCGCAGCGGCAAGTTCAACGTGCTGCTCACCACATACGAGTACATTATCAAAGATAAACAAGTGCTTGCAAAGGTAAGGAAGCATCCTCAGGTTATTTACAGAACATATTCATTCACGTAGCCTCTCTCTCAGTCATGACCTGTCTCTTTCTAATGTCTAAATGTACTATACTTCCTCCCAAAGCTGCGTTGGAAGTACATGATTGTGGACGAGGGCCATCGTATGAAGAACCACCACTGTAAGCTGACCCAGGTCTTGAACACGCACTACTTGGCCCCACGGCGTCTGCTGCTCACAGGCACCCCGCTGCAGAACAAGCTACCTGAGCTCTGGGCCCTGCTCAACTTCCTCCTGCCCACCATCTTCAAGAGCTGCAGCACCTTCGAACAGTGGTTCAACGCCCCCTTCGCCATGACCGGAGAGAAGGTGATAAATACAGCCGAGTTGCCAAACAAAATTATTTTTGCATTCTGAATACATCCTCCTCATCCTCTGCATTTTATTTCTTTTTTTTTAACTCAAGGTTGACCTGAACGAAGAAGAGACCATCCTGATCATTCGACGTTTACACAAGGTGCTCCGACCTTTCTTGCTGCGCCGACTCAAGAAGGAAGTGGAGGCCCAGCTGCCCGAGAAGGTCAGACTACTTTCAGATTCATTTACAGCCCTGAATGATGAACAAGTGGATACTGGACATTGTTACGTTCTTTCACTGTTTTGGTCAAACTTGTATTTGTTTTTTCATTATATTACTATTAACATGTATTTAGCCACACAGTTTCTATTTTAGCTGTTTTTCATTACATTTAACTATTTCAACGTTTTATCCTTTATTTTAAGCTCATTATTTCAACTTTTTTTTTTATTATATTTTAACTTTTTAAGCAAACTGTTTTAACAGTTTATCTGGTTGAAATTAGCTATTTCAGCCAGTCATGTTAATTTTAGCTTCACTTAGCGCTTGCTAACTGGTTTTCTCACGCGCTCTCAATCGCAACATGCCGTGACGATTGACTCAAATGTTTTTATATGTATGTTAACTATTTCAACCCTTTAGTCAAACAGTCACAGCCATTTTTCATTACTTTTAGTTAACTAGTTCAACCTTTGATCTACTTCTTCAGCTTCTCTGCTCACATGCTAAAAAAATGTCACAGATCCACGATCGCAACACAAATGTTTTTTCTTTAATCAAACAGTGTAATATATAACATGTATGTAATTCGGTGGTTTTCCTAAGTCTTTTCCTTGCTGTTGTTTTGTAGGTGGAGTATGTGATAAAGTGCGACATGTCGGCCCTGCAGAGGGTTTTGTACAGACACATGCAGGCCAAGGGAGTCCTGCTCACAGATGGGTCAGAAAAAGACAAGAAGGTGAGAAGCTGAAGAGAAAGTCTTTAAATATAATTGGTGGAAACTTATTGTGTAGACATGAAGTCTAACACAAGGAATGTTATATCGAAGCTCAAAAATAACTTAATGTGTATTTTTCTACTGTGTTTTTTTTTTCCTTCTTTCTAAATCCTCCAGGGTAAAGGAGGCACGAAGACCCTGATGAACACTATCATGCAACTGAGGAAGATTTGCAACCACCCCTACATGTTCCAGCACATTGAGGTACAAGAAAGACTCTTATACTGAACACACACATGTGAATGCACCATTCAGAGCAAAATGAATGAACTTTAATTTCTGCTTGTTTTTTATTTTTATTTTACAGGAGTCGTTCTCTGAGCATCTCGGTTATTCTGGTGGAATAGTGAGTGGGTACGTAAAGCTTGAAATTGTGTGTGCGTGTGTTTGTACAGCTCGTGTGTGTGTGTGTGTGTGTGTGTGGTGTAGGTGTGAGGATACGTTGCATGCTGGCTCAGTCTTGCTCATATTCTCGCTCTGCCTCTCCAGCCCTGACCTGTACCGCTCCTCTGGGAAGTTTGAGCTGCTGGATCGTATCCTGCCCAAGCTGAGGGCCACCAACCACAAAGTGCTGCTCTTCTGTCAAATGACCTCACTCATGACCATCATGGAGGACTACTTCGCGTACCGCAACTTCAAGTACTTACGTCTGGATGGTGAGACACCTCTGACCAAGGCTGATATTTTAGCTATCTGTCATCGCTACTCTCCTAAAAAAAAATTCACCAGCAATTTTCTGCACAATTTCACAACATAAATAGAAACTCCCATGTTTTTTCTCTAATCTTTTCCCCTCTCATAGGAACCACCAAGGCAGAGGACCGTGGCATGCTGCTGAAGACATTCAATGATCCAGCCTCTGAGTACTTTGTGTTCCTGCTCAGTACCAGGGCAGGAGGCCTGGGCCTCAACCTGCAGTCTGCTGACACTGTCATCATCTTTGACAGCGACTGGAACCCACATCAGGTATTCACATGCAAATATGTGCTGGCAGCAACACAGGCCTCAGTTATAATAAAATATAATCAACAACACCGGACCTGGATTTTCGGGGGGGGTTATCAGAGGCAAATGAACTCACAGTAGTTTCCATAGTCACCACACACACACACACACGATCCCTCCGCCTAAACTAATCATGTGTTTGCCCTCCTACAGGACTTGCAGGCCCAGGACAGAGCCCATCGTATCGGTCAGCAGAACGAAGTGCGCGTGCTCCGCCTGTGCACCGTCAACAGTGTGGAGGAGAAGATCCTGGCAGCGGCCAAGTACAAACTGAACGTGGACCAGAAAGTCATCCAGGCCGGCATGTTCGACCAGAAGTCCTCAGGCTATGAGCGCCGGGCCTTCTTACAGGCCATTCTGGAGCACGAGGAGCAGGATGAGGTCGGGGCTCGAGGAGGCTGCCGCTCTAGGGGGGCGTGGGTGGGTGTGATCTGAACCTGTTCCAACATCGCCCACCCACCCACATCCGCCTGTGCGCTGCCCCACCTCTTCATTCTGTCCTTTTTTTCTCCTCCTCTTTCTCTTTTTCCTTACTTCCCTGTTTTCTCAGGATTTGTGAGCTTTCATCAATCCAGACTTCTCCTTTTCTCCCTTATGTATTTCTGCTTCTGCACAAACCTTTGATGGTTAATATGACACTTTATCTCTCTACACTATTATAAAGCTTTTCCCTTTTATTCCTCTTTCTTTTCCCTTTTCTACTGATACATTTAGTTTTTTTTTTTGTTTTTTTTTTTGTTTTTTTTTAAGGTTTAAACATATTTCTACTGATGACTGATACAACATGCAAAGCTGTAGTGTAAAGCTGCCGACACCTACACGTGATATGTAAATGGCTACATGAGGTCAAGAGTAATATACACTTGTTTTCCTTTGTGTAAATGACATTAGTTCAGAGACTTGGCTCTGAGGCACCACATTAATCTGCCGTTAGCCTCTTCTCACTCGCTCTGTCTCGCTCTTTCGCAGGAGGAGGACGAGGTGCCCGACGACGAGACTGTCAATCAGATGATTGCCAGAAGTGAAGAGGAGTTTGAGCAGTTCATGGTGAGTCCCAGTTTTATTGCAGTGACTAGATCATTTGTAATTTTAGCGTCTGAATCCGCTGACTTCCTGATGTATTCTCTCTCTTCTTCTTTTTCTTTTTTTATTCCAGCGCATGGATCTAGACAGACGCCGCGAGGAAGCCCGCAACCCTAAGAGGAAACCTCGTCTGATGGAGGAGGACGATATGCCAAGCTGGATTTTGAAAGACGACGCTGAGGTTGAGAGGCTAACCTGCGAGGAGGAGGAGGAGAAGATGTTTGGCAGAGGATCCCGCCAACGGAAGGAGGTGGACTACAGCGACTCGCTCACTGAGAAACAGTGGCTGAAGGTGGGATGTTACCACGAATGTAATTTATCATCTGAGAGAGGGCGACATTGTTTTAGTCTTCGGTAACTGTCGATATTAATCTGATTTCTCATCACCACAGGCCATAGAAGAGGGTAACCTGGAGGACATTGAGGAGGAAGTGCGCCACAAAAAGACCACCAGAAAGCGCAAGAGAGACCGCGACCACGACGGCGGCCCGGCCACACCCAGCTCGAGCAGTGGTCGAGGGCGAGACAAGGACGAGGAGGTGAAGAAAGCCAAGAAACGCGGCCGCCCGCCTGCTGAGAAACTCTCTCCCAACCCGCCGTCCCTCACCAAGAAGATGAAGAAGATCGTCGACGCCGTCATCAAATACAAGGACGGGTGAGAACGTTACTGCCGTTAGCAGAAATGACCAGAAATGATATATCTGACGCCATCTTTAATCTACTGAGTGGTAATTTAACAGCATTGACTCACAGTGATGCATACTAAGACCGCAGCTTCCCTCCCTCTGTAGCAATGGCCGACAGCTGAGTGAAGTCTTCATCCAGCTGCCCTCTCGCAAGGAGCTGCCCGAGTACTACGAGCTCATCCGCAAACCCGTGGACTTCAGAAAGATCAAGGTGCGTTGAAGAGAGAGAGACGACTTTCCGTTTGTTCACCTTACTTATTATCTGCTGTGTGTTTCACTGCCGCTTCCTGTCGCCTTCCCCAGGAGCGGATCCGCAGCCATAAGTACCGCAGCCTGAACGACCTGGAGAAGGACGTGATGCTGCTGTGTCAAAACGCCCAGACTTTCAACCTGGAGGGGTCTCTGGTGAGTTCAGCCAGGAAGCGCACACGTCACAACTGTTGACTATAGTTGGATTCATCTTAAATTCACCGAAACCTACAGGAAGTCAGAGTGAGGCAGCGTCTTGTTTGAGGCAAAGCTTTTATAATCTCTCTTAACGCTCTAGATCTACGAGGACTCCATTGTGCTGCAGTCCGTCTTCACCAGCGTGAGGCAGAAGATCGAGAAGGACGACGAGAGCGAAGGAGAGGACAGTGAGGAAGAGGAGGAGGAGGTGGACGAAGGCTCTGAGTCTGAATGTGAGTAATCAGAAACACGGTGGTGGTGGTGATGATGAGGCTCCTACAGAGGAAAGGTCACTGAAATGTTCACGGTCTTTGTTTTTCCCCATCAGCTCGTTCGGTGAAAGTGAAGATCAAGCTGAGCCGGAAAGAAAAGGGGGATCGTGGAGGAAAAGGACAACGGCGGAGGGGCCGCGGCGCCCGGGCTAAACCTGTGGTGAGCGACGACGACAGTGAAGAGGAACAGGAAGAGGTGAGAGGAGACGTTCGCTTTTCTGCTGCAGTAATTCAGTGTCGATAAATGATTCATGGATTCAGACGAGAGTCAAAACAAAACAAGAAAACGTCTGACGTCACTCTAAGACTTTAGAATGACATTTTCACTGTTCTGACATAATAAATTAAAACTAATTAAACTAAATTATCCAACTGTAACTGGCATTTCTGAATATTTTATCGACCAAACAATTAATTGAGAAAATAACTTCATCCATGTTAGAAGATAGCGGTTTAGTCGCTGCCCTCATTGGTTCTTTCCCTCCGGTGAAGGTGATGACGATTCATCTTCATTAAGTCCAGATTCATCTTGACTGTGTTCACGATCTCTCTTGAATAACAAAAGTAAATCTGCGTTTGTGTGTTTTCAGGAGCGTTCGGCCAGTGGCAGCGAGGAGGACTGAAGTGAACCACTCCTGATTGGACCAACGGCCCACTGAGCCCCTTACTGGACTTTATATATTTTACTTAGATACAGCAGGGAGACAGTCAGTGGAAAAGGCCTAGTTTTACCTAGATGAGCTGATTTTTAGTGAGACAATTGTATTCTCATTAAAGTTATACCATTAATTAAAAACCAATAAAAAAAAAAAAAACTAAAATATTAAAGATATGAACCATCCACTTCCATATTTAAACCATTTCTCCCAGTATGAGTAGTAGTGTCTCTTTGCCTTTTTGATTTCTCCTGTAAGTGGAAAATTGACAGAGTCTGAATTATAGACTGATCGTGGGCCATTAAGACAGCAAACTGTTTTTTTTTTTTTTTTGTTTGTTTTTTTTTTAAAATGGTATTAATTTTGTCGTCTTTTACTTTGAGACAAAACGTACATGTGAACCAGGAGTCACTGCCCCACCCCCCCACCCCACCCCCCACCCCACCCCACCCTCACAAAGTCCCTTTTTTTTGAATGCATGTCGTGCGTGTCTGTGGAAATGCACCTGGATGTGTCTTCGCTATTATCTCTGTGTTTAATTTAAGACTACAAGCGGGATCACGGTACATCCCACCCTGCAGCCCCTCCCCCTCAGGTTGTGTATGTAAAAGGGGGAGGGAAGGATAGGACCATTTTCTCGTGTCGGTGTCACTGGATTCCAAAAAGTACAATAAAGGCATCTCATAATTAATCCGCTCTCTCCACGTGTTGTGTCTCCATCATGCACCCGGACACGGTCACTAACTGCACCCATCACGTGCGGACACTAGGTGGCCCACTGACAACAGGAAGCTGCACACTTCCCCCGCTACACTGCCCCCCTCCAGTCATTGTGATGTAGCTGCAACATGGTTGAAGTTCCAGCCATTTATTCCCCTGATGTGTGTCAGAGCTATTCAGATATTTAATGTGATCCAAAGTGCATCCGAACACTGATGGTAGACCACGATGACTGGACGCCACATGAGTCAGTGGTAAACACAGAAATCTGCTGCATTTGCAAGAAACAAATAATTTCAACTTTGCAAAACGGTGAAAAACAACATTTTTCAGAGTTGGATGAAGAGTCTGTAAAAACACTGATTCCTCACTGGGCTTCTGATCTTCCTCGTTGACCCTGACACGCCCACATCCTGCCTTTCCTTACAAGATTTTTTTCTTTATCGCCGAGGGTCACATGCCCCAACACCTACACAAACACGAGGGGTTATATCTGCCATGAATCTGCTGTGGGCTGAGCTTCGGAGGGAAAACCCACCCCACGCCCCCCCCCCCCCCGCAGACACATTTTGCGGTGTGAGTGTGTGTTTGTACAGTTGTGGTTGCCATTATTGCTTGACCCATAAATGTTTTATATTTAGATCCTAGACTCACGTGTATCTGAACTAAATCTAACCTAGATACTAAAAAAAAAAAAAAAACATTTCTCTCCTTTTATCGTTTCAGCCTCTTTCAACACAGCATCAGTCTTATCTTCTTTTCCAGGACCAAGGTCATGGATAGATGGATAGATGGATACTTTATTCACCCCCTAGGGGAAATTCATGTGTCCATTAGCTCATTGTTGCTAATAAATAAACAATAATAATTAAATGAGTCCACTTCCTTTGGCTGAGGTGTTGTATAGCCTGGTGGCAGTGGGAACAGAGGATCTCCTGAACCTCTCTGTTCTGCAGAGCAGTGAGATGAGAAAGAGAGATGACTGCAAATATAACATTTCCCAAAGAAAGAGGTTGTTTGCTGAGCTACACTCCCTCTCCACGAGCCACAATGACGGGCGGGCAATCCAGAAATGTGTCCCCGCGCTGACCGGCCGGTGATGGATAGCAGAAAATTCTGTCTCAAATATTTTTTAAAGCCAGACATCTTTTTCTTTCTTTGTCCTGTGATGATTCTGCTGCAGGAGCGAGACTCCCTCACTCCCACAAAGACAAGAAAAACAAGTTCTCCCTGTCTTGCCGTTCGGTGTTTGGTGGACAAAAGCCAAAAACGGGCTTAACTGCATCTGAAGGAACCTGATTCGACCTTCAGTGGAAGACGGAGACAGTTTATCTGCCGCAGCCAACGCAGTGTTTTGTCAGGAGCATGAGCAGGGCTGTGGAGGAATACTGGAAGAACCAGAAAGTGTTTACATAGGCCGAGGAGGGGAGGTTGACATTGTGCATAATGAAAGAGAGAAACCCAGTGAGTTATAGTGATGGGGGGGGTGTTGTGCTGTCTGCAGAATAAAAGAAAGTTAACCTCACCTGCACTCCAGTTTCTCCTGATGCAGTTTGACCTAACTGTTCAATCAGCAATTCATAACAGGAGGAGGAGGAGGAGGAGGAGGAGGAGGACACGGGGGCTCACAGTGATCAGAGAACATCTCATCGGGAAGTCAGAGGTCGACTCTGACACAGTTTAGAAAACTTTTTCGTGCCCAAAGGACCCAGTTCTAAATAGAGGCCTGAAAATAGCTTGTCAGATCTTATTAAATGCCCGATGTACGGCGGGGGGTGAGAGGTGGGCGGGTTCACGCTCTGAAGATGTGTCGTGTTCACTGCAGGACTTTGGTGTTGAATCAACTGTTCGGATGTGAAGAATTATTCTAATGGATTAGGCATTCTCATTATAATTTGATCAGTGTTTCTTTCTCGTGTGCTGAGAAATGTGACGTCAGTGTAACTGAGGGGAAATGAGGCGCTTTTATAGGAGGATATTTGTGTGCAACAGTGGTGGAAAGTTACTCAGTACATATGATCTGTAGAAGTGAATCATATTTTATAACCTGATCATATGTTTCTCTATAATGTGGAGGAGCAGAAATATGAAGTAACAGAAAGTGGAAATAGCACGTATCTTATAGTATATATACTTATAGTATAAAGTATTATTAGTATTATTTGTACTTTAGTCACTAGTTACTTTTTTTTTTTTACATAAAAATCATGTCATAACCTTTTGAAATACAGTAAACTGTTAAAGATTGAATCAACCTTTTTCTTAGACTAAACACACCCCACGTGTTCATGAGACAGTTCATCGAGTGTTTCACAGAAAAAGCAAAGATAAGAGAAAACAGATTTACGCTTTACTCCATCATCGTGACCCCCCTCAGACCAAACTCCCTGAAACTACCAGCAGCTACAATATAAAATGTAAACAGTCAGGTGATGTAATAATATAAGGTAATGTAATATATATTCATAGATTCAAGCTCAGCGGCTGTTTTCTGCAGAACAAGAACTTTTCATTTCGACGCTTTAAGTTCGTTTTGCTGATAAAACTTCTGCACTTCTTTTACTTGTTGTGGCATATTTTTACATTTTAACATTAACTGAATAATGTGTGCAGCATGTCTGTGTCACATACACTCAGTCTCTACATGTCCTTCATCTCTACAGTGACAGCCACAGTCCTGGTGAAGCAGATGTGTGGAAACAGGTGAGCAGACTCTGTAATTACAAACACACACACACACACACACACACACACACACAGACGCAGTGTTTTGTTTTCACTGTGAGGATCCCTCACGTGTCCAGTTCAGCTCAGGCTGGACTTGTGTGTTTCATATGTTTCTTTGAAATGAAGGTCACACATGATAAAATGGACTTGGTCGATAAAGGCTGTTGAAGGGAAGGGGTTGATATATTTACATGTCACTACCACCAACTTGATATTTCCCCTAAAGTGATTTACCGTCTTGTTTTTTTTTTTAACCCAGTGTCGACGCTGCAGTCTGGACAACATCTGGATCATTTCACTGTTTTCTCTGTGACAGATCGTATAGTTCCTCGCTCTCCGCTCGGGTCAAGGCCGCTGTTTTTAAGGTTTTATCTCTTTACATGAGCTTTATCTCCACCTCTGATGTAAATCTCATCGTAAACTATCACGAGAGCTGAGACTTTGAACCTCAAATAACATGAATGTTTGTTTTCTTCTGAGAGGTGACAAACCTCATTTCAGGAAGTGGTGATGTGAAGATGAAAGCTGGTGGTTACGGCTTTACAGCCTGCGTTTAGATTTTAATAGGTTTCCTTTTTAGTTTTACTCACGCGCTCATGTGACCTGGTCTGTTCACCTTCTATCAGTGTTTTAGTTCAGTAAAATGAATGAAATCAACATCGCATGTGTCTCGGTGTGAGAATGATGTGAAGCTCTGTGTGAACCACATGAGCAGGGCCGCTTTGTGTTGTCTGGGTTTGCTGGTTTTATTTAAATATTGAACGTCTGTCGACTTGTCACCGGCCACATCTGGGGACAGATTTTGGACTTCAAACCAGCTGACTGGGGACATCTTGTTTACATGAACCACCTGTTCCCTGGTGGTTCTCTAACAGTTGAATTCACCATGAGACAAACTGATTGTCGTAATAAAGGGCGAGGTTAAGACGTTAGAGCCGTCAGTAGAGATGTCAAACAGGATCGTCTCTAAATATGGCTCAATACTTACTTTCATTTTTACATTTTCAGCCACAGACGTGGTGAAGTAGTGAGTAAAAGTTTGGATCTTTTTGTTGACAATAATGTACAGTATACCATAATCAATATATATAATAAACAGTATCACCTTACTTATCCTTTAAATCTAAAAAAGTTTGAGTTCCTACCATGGTGTGTTAATGGCACTGTTAGAAAATAAAAATCTGGATTTTTGCAAATGAAGTTGTAATTCTATGAAGTGAAAGAGTTTGAATCATTTCTAGAAAAAAATGTTGGAATATTTCAACAACAAAGAATATTTTGAAGAATAAAAGTGACAGTTTCTAGAAAGAAGTTGTAATATTGTGAGAAAAAAGTCAATATTATAAGAAAATTAAGTAAATAGTTTTTCTTTTGTTTGAAAAGTGGTAATACTATGTAAAAAAAAAAGGTGTGTTGAGAACCAGTGTTGTATGTAATGGATCAATTAGAGTAAATGTGTGTGTTCATAACTCATCAACATCCTTCATTTAGCACGTAAGAGCGACCCTTTTCTTAATTTTTTTAATTTCATTTTATTTGTAAACACACATTAAACCTTTTCTCTGAATATTCTCCATATCTCAGATAATTTTGGGAGCGCCTGATAAAATCCCTGACTCGTGGCTCCGCCCCTGTCAGGTGTACAGGTAAGGTCAGAGTTCGCCTCGAGGGAATGAAACCAAGCTAATGTATATGTCCACACACACTACACGTGCATGTGTGCGCGTCCCTCGTGTCTCTCTGAAAGGGTTAAACTCATAGTAAAATCCATCTCCTCAGAGCTCCGCCTCCCAATTGTTGAGGCTGTGCGCCTCAGAAATCACACCACTCCAGATCCCGCCTTCCCCCCCTCCTGGGCCCCTCTCGGCCCCGCCCACCCCTGGACCACATTGAAATGGGTCTGATGTTGTTGTCAAACATTACAGTGTGCAGAGCATCCTTACCTCAGACCTTCCAGCAGGAGCATCTCTAACGCAGCAGAGCCTCTGCTACTACAGGTGTGTGACAGTAACACACGTCAGACCAAACCTGCTTTCCGTGTTCATGCATCTCCCAGTGCGTCTGAAGAACATGGGACTGGCTTCTCTGCTGCTTCTCCTCTGCTCCCTCCTTCACACAAGTAAGTTCAAATGTCCTATTTTCATTTAATCGTTAATTAGCTCCATTTCTTTTGTTATTTTGTCTTGACATTTGCATCAAACACGTACAAAATAACCCCGTGCTTCAGCCTGATGTTGTTTGATTTAAAAAAAAAAAAACAAAACAAAATGTATATTTAAATAACACTAGGATATAATTGTGGTTTGGGTCGTGCGGGTTTAAATTGCCCACTCCTCTGACAGCACCGGATGCAAGGTGATGGGGGGAGGGCGCAGTTACTCACAGAATGTAGGTCAAATCTCTCCCACTCTCCCTTTTCTCTCTCACAATGAAACCTCGAGGGGGGAAAAAAAAAAGATGTGGCGCGTCCTCTCCACCTCAGACTTTACCGCAGTTTAACAGTTAAAATCCGTTTGTTTTTTCTGTCTTTTAACTTTTTTTTTGTTGTTGTTGTTGTTTTTTAATCGGTTCATCCGTTTTTCTTCTGACCGGCTTTTTGAATGAGGCTGCGCGTTTTTGTGCTTTTCATTTACTGGCGCTCAGCTCACAGCAGGTTCAAGCAGCCAATGAGGTCTGAGCAGTGTGTGTGTGTGTGTGCGTGTGTGTGTGTGTGTGTGCGTGAGTGTTTCTTTTTTGAAGCTGTTGCCATTCATAATGTGGGAAAAGGCGCCTTTTGTGTTTAAATCACAGTAGAAATTAAATCACCGTAAAAAAAAAACAACAAAACCATCATGGATGAATTTGGGTTTGACCAGTATTACAGATATTCTTCCAACATGATGCAATATCCAGCATGTCCCCCCCCCCCCACCACCCCATCACACGTCCCTCTTACCTGAAACGCCCTGTACTGTGGACATGAATGGACGCCCTCTAACTCATCCTCCAACACAAACACTGACATTGTCTTGAGGCAGCATTCCTTTGGTTTTGGTTTTACGCTCGTGAGACGTGAAGTCACTGCCAGACCAGTTCCCTGTGTGCCGGTTCTGGGAAACGCTGTGTGGCGAAACATGTTGGGACTGGTTGTCACCTGGCCACATTTCCACACCAGTCACAGAGCTGTGTGTCATTTCTGTCCCCCCCCCCTCCCTCCGTGTTGCGAAATACTCGTCTCACACTCCTGTTTGGACAGGAGAGTTTTTTATTTATGTCACCTTGAGGAGAAATCCATCATCTCAAAGTGTTTTCTTTTTTTTTTTTTAATGGTAATGGTGTAACAAAGGAGAGACACATGCAGTTATTTCCCAGCACTGATTTTTACTGTGATCAATAACGCTGCCATTCAGCCCAGTTTGTCATTCAGAGTCTGGACTTTAAGCCCGTTGAGTAAATAGCTGCGTGAACTTGGGATTTGTGTAACGTGTCCTCAGTTTCAGGGAATGAGAGCTGATCTATAAAGCGAGAAACTCCACCGTGTGTTTTTCTTCTGTATTAAGCACCAGGATATCCTCTTTGATAAAAACACGTTTGTAAACATGAAACTCTTCGTCATCTTTATGGCCGGGGCGACAATGCACAGCCTTTTCACTGGAAGTCATAAGGAAGCGACAGGCTTAATGTTGACCCACTGTAATTATGGAGTCATATAAAATACTACAAGAGACAATTCCCTCAATCTGCAGAAGCTCAGAGGAATACAGCGTCTCCTTGTTTGACTGCATCTAAAGCAAAAAGCAGCAAGACTGAGACACCAGATGTTTGACTTCACCCACAAGCTGAAGTATTATTTACTGTGCTGGAGCACGTGCACGGACACATCATGTATGATTTATCTTTTTTTTTTCCAAGCTTGTAGCTCACAAACTCAGGAAAATTTTAATAGTCAAACGTAAATATTTAATTTCAAACATAAAGTTGCTGTGAAGATGCTAAATGCGCCTAAGCTTCTGGTGCTGTTACGCCTCCCTCCGGGCCCCTGTCAGAAACAGGTGGCCATGCGAGGTTTTGAGGCCCCGGGGCCACAGGGAAGAATGGCCTTGAGTACCTTCTCATCAAGTGCTGTCTGTCTGATGTACAGTCTAATTGGTTCTTCCAGTTCAGTGGCTTCATCGGGTCCATTAAAAGAAGGGGGTTGGGAGGGCGACTCAGTGTCGTCACTGGTTTTGCTGGCAGCGACCATAACTGGTGGAAAATTGGATTTTTATTGTGGTTATGAACTTGTCGTATCAGCAGCTTTCTGCTGATAATGATAAATGCAGGTTGGACCACAGTACCTCTGTTTGACCTGTAGTTTAACTATTTATTTGCCCTATTTAAACAAGTAGAAACATGCACATGTGTGTTCATGTGTGTGTCATGCCAGATTACATACCTCTCGGCCCCTCGCTCCTCTGGCAGCAAATTTATCACCATCTCTGCCTTTGAAGAAGACACAGTCCCTCCCATATATTAATGAAACCCAACTGGAGATGCCAAAACATTTCTCTAAGTAACATCATCCCTGAAGAGAAGGTACAAGGCTAACTTTGGTCCGGACTGAAATATCTTAACAACTAGTGGATGGATTTCCATGACATTTCATTCAGACGTTCACTGTCCCCAGAGGATGATCCCAATTTTCCTCTAAAAATATTAATCAAAATTTGATAACAAAAAATAACAAACAAACAAGCGTCAGCATGCTAACATGCTAAACCATTACGGTGAACATGGTGAACATTGTATCTGCAAAACGCCAGCATTTTAGCATTGTCTGTGTGAGCCTTTTGCCATGTTAGCATTAGCATTTAGC
This sequence comes from Seriola aureovittata, assembly GCF_021018895.1. Lineage (NCBI taxonomy): Eukaryota > Metazoa > Chordata > Actinopteri > Carangiformes > Carangidae > Seriola > Seriola aureovittata. The sequence goes on along the minus strand of NC_079380.1, from coordinate 22,197,107 downwards.
TCAGAGCAATGCTGCTAGTGTGACTGCACTTCTTCTCATTCGCAGCCATGCATGTGTTCATGAAGAGTCTTCCTGTATTGGTTCTTGGGAGTTTGAGAACTAAAACAATAGTGCTTTTATCTGAAGTGTGTGTGTTTATATCCGTCTGTCACAGATGCATTTACCACATGCGGAACAAAGCAATTCGAGTGCGGGAACGGGAGATGCATGTCCTTCAGATGGGTGTGCGATGGCTCAGATGACTGTGGAGATGGCACTGATGAACTTCCTGGTACCTGTTGTGAGTATCATGAGAATGGACTTGTCAAACCAATCCATGATCCCCCAGTCTCTTTATTATAGCCTCACTTACTATTACTCACTTACTACTTTAAAAATCATCAATTTACATGTCACAGCGCTCCATCATCTCTTATACATTATATTCCCATTAAACATAAAGCTGAAAAACAAACCTGTACCTTTCATACCTTTTTAGTCTCTTAGTTAATCAAAATGTAAAAAAAATAATACTAATAATAGATATATATTACAATAATTGATTAAATAAACAAATGAGTAAATAATAAAAGAGGTAAATAATAATAATAATAACTGTGTTTATCACTTCTAGCGGCTAAAACGTGTCGGCCGACAGAGTTCAGCTGCATGGACCGTCTGAACCAGTGTATCCCCAGCACCTGGCGCTGTGATGGAGTAGCTGACTGCGAGAATGGGACTGATGAAGACACCTGTGGTGAGTCTGAAGGTCCACACATCTCACTCACCATCTCCTCCAGCATCCTTTCACCCCCTTAACCTCCTGCTCTAATGTTTCCCCGGTCATCCGTCCCTCTGCTCTCGTAGCGCCAAAGCAGTGCACAGACAACGAGTTCCGCTGCAGGAGCGGCCAGTGCGTGTCGGCCTCCTTCGTGTGCGACGACGAGGCAGACTGCGACGACGGCAGCGACGAGGCCGCGTGCCCGCCCGTCACCTGCAGCGCCACGGCCTTCCAGTGCAACAACACCGTTTGTGTGCCGCGCCTGTGGGCCTGCGACGGTGACACCGACTGCACCGACGGCTCGGACGAGTGGCCTCAGAACTGTGGTACCAAGACACCGGCCTCTGCTCCCACTCACCAGTGCTCCTCCCTGGAGTTCAGCTGCGGAAGTGGAGAGTGCATCCACGGCAGCTGGAAGTGCGACGGAGGAGCCGACTGCCTCGATCGATCGGATGAAGCCGACTGTGGTAAGGGCGACTACGGCTTTCACTGCGCGAGAGCAACGGTTAACTTTTGCATCCATAACGGTTGATTACTGAAGATGAACACACCGGCGAATTAAACAATATCACACTAGTGAACAACAGCACGACCTCTCTGTGATATCGCTTTTATACAACAGTTCTACCAGCGCCATATTAGTTAAATAAACAGCAATAGATTATGATTTATTTGTTTATTTTATCATTTATTTGGCGACGCCAACACAAATAGTTCCACAACTGGGCTGATACTGGACTGTTGCTAAGCAACACGTAAACATTTTCCCATACCTGCTAGGTGCACACTAGCTTCCCAGCAAACAGGTAACCCTTAGGAAACGTGCCTTAAAGGGAGCCTTTAAATTTAACAACCTTTAAACCTTTCCTCTACGTTTTTGAGGAACCTTCAGAGAACCTTAAGGAGATGTTCTCTAAAGGTTCTCTAAAGGTTCTACAAACACAGCCTTCCAGAAACGTTCCTGGAAGGTTTCGCTAACAAAGTTAGCTGGGCATTAGCAACCCAGCTAACAGAGTTAGAAAGTATTTAAGAAAGTATTTAAGTATTCAGGCTTCTTCCCTTCATCCTTTTTCTGACAACCAGACATCATTTAATTGAAATGATACTTCTGGAAATATTTTTGTAGAAATAAATAAATAAAATAAATACACAGTTTGTTACAATCAGATAACAACCGTTCATGAACCGATAATTATCGGTTGAGCGGAGTGATACATATAGTTAAAAGTCCCAGTGCTGTTATACTCTATATCAGCACTCATGGAAAGCCTCTCGTCCAATTAAATTACTTGGTCGGAGCTAACTGTTTGTATAACTGTTGATGCGTCATCTCTTGTGCTCACTCCGCATTTCTGCCTCCAGCTCGTCCCACCTGTCGTCCTGATGAGTTTAGATGCGGCGATGGCACTTGCATCCATGGGAGCCGTCAGTGCAACCACCAATATGACTGCAGGGACAGGAGTGATGAAACGGGCTGTGTCAACGGTACGACCCTGTTCCCCCAGCCCTCCCTAACCCTGGTTACTGGCGGCCAAATGAACCATCAGATCTCTAGTCTGTGTCTCTGTCACCTGATCCCGTGTTTTTTTGTTGTTGTTGTTGTCATGCGCAGCGACCCACTGTGATGGCCCGACCAGGTTTAAGTGCCGCAGCGGCGAGTGTATTAGCATGGAGAAGGTGTGTGACAAGCACCGTGATTGCAGGGATTGGTCAGATGAGCCCCTGAGGGAATGTGGTAAGTGCAGAGGCCCCACATTCATAACTGTCTGGTTAATTACTACCTGCGTGTATTTAATGAGGGTGTAGCTGAAAAATCCTCCAAAAACTCTTTTCTTCTTCCCCCTGCAGGCTCCAATGAGTGCCTGTACAACAACGGCGGCTGCTCTCATATCTGCAAAGACCTGAAAATCGGATACGAGTGCCTGTGTCCTGCTGGATTCAGCCTGGTTGACACCAAACGCTGTGAAGGTAACAGCCTCTCATGCAGTTAACATCAGTAATAGTCAAATATCCATGTGCTTTTTCATGCTAACGTGAACTTCAGTCACATTAACAAATGATGCCAAGTCACCTGTTTACTCTTAGTGTCCTGTCAGATAAAGAGCGATCTCGTAATTCTCGTAATGGACACGGGGATTCAGCTTTCGTTACACTGTCTACGTGTGTTTCGTGTAATTCTTTATATCCCTTTTTTTTTTTCTCTCCTTCATTGAATCAGACATCGATGAGTGTGCCAACCCGGACACCTGCAGCCAGATCTGCATCAACCAGATAGGCAGTTACAAGTGCGAGTGTGAGGAGGGTTACCAGGTTGACCCGGCAACCAAATCCTGCAAGGCCGTCGGTAAATACGAGCTCTGTGTTCTTTCTAGAGTGTTTGCTGTAATATTATGTAAGGGTTATATGTTGAATAGCCTTGTCAAATGTTGTATTTCCTGTTGCATTATACATGTTTGTGAAGATTAAGAATTTAATCTCCTCTTATTTCCTCCCATTTTGTATAAGGAACTATAAGCTAAAAAGCTTTTGTGCATAATTTAAATTATTGGACATATTTTTTGACTGACACCTTTGATCTGACATCTGATTCTGGTGGTGGGAAAGCGCATCATAACCCTTCACAGTCTATGAATATTGAAACAACTATTCCACTTAGTGTTGATTATGTGCTGTGATTCAACAAAGGTATCCTTTTACAACATTAAAAGTTTGTGCCGATAGCTCAGCTGTTTAAACGTGTACCACATATATCGAGGTTGAGTCCTTGCAGCAGTGGCCCGGGTTCACATCCAACACTGAATGTCATCCCTGTCTCTCTCCCTTCTTTCCTGTTTATCTCCAATGATTAAATTAAACTAAAGTAAATTAAATTAAATTAATGCTAACAAGACACAAGACAAAATCAAGGATATGCTGATTTCTTAGGAAAATGTGGTTTTAATTTCAGTTCAACTTTAGACAAAGATTCAAACAAAATTACTAATAAAAACCAACCCATCTACTCTTATTTTGTAGGAACAATAGCGTACCTTTTCTTCACCAACCGTCATGAGATCAGAAAGATGACTTTGGACAAAAGAGAGTACACCAGAGTGATCCCCCGTCTAAAGAACGTCGTGGCTCTGGACATGAACATGGCCGCCAAAGAGATCTACTGGTCAGACATCTCCCAGAAGAAAATCTACCGGTGAGTAAGACATGACAGTCGGGATGACAACAGTCGCTGTTTCCTGTGCTCCTGTTTTGACGCCTGCTTTCATTTTCTATCTAGAGCTCAGATGGACTCGGCTGAAGACTCCACTCGTCACAGCATAGTGGTCGACAGCGACATCGATGCTCCCGAAGGCATCGCCTTCGACTGGATCCATGGTAACCTGTATTGGACCGACAGCATACGCCGCACCATCTCCGTGGTAACTGCTGATGGCCGCTGTCGTAAAACTCTCTTCCACCAAGACTTATCGAAGCCCCGCGCTATAGTGGTCGACCCCCACAGCAAGTAAGTCTAATAAAAGTACAGTAATGGTTAACTTTGTTTTCTTTATGTCTGTGAAACCCAAAGGAATCAATGTTTTTGATCAATTTGATTTATGATATTTTTACTCCTCGCAGCTTCATTTACTGGACAGACTGGGGAAACCCTGCTAAGATTGAGAAGGCGGGTCTTAACGGAGGAGACCGCGCCGCTCTGGTCACCGACAACATTGTGTGGCCCAATGGCATCACACTGGGTAAATGCAGCGTCCATCTCTTCTCTGGTTTCAAGTTGTTTTTTAAATTTTATTATCAATTCATGTGAATGGCAGTGGTCACTCTGGTCTGACCTGTTGGCCCCTCCCCCACCTGCTTCCTCCGCAGACCTGTTGAACCAGCGGCTCTACTGGGTGGACTCTAAGCTGCACACCCTCTCCAGTATCGACGTGCAGGGCGGTGGCCGACGCACCCTCATCATCGACGAAGACAAGCTGGCTCACCCGCTGGGACTCGCTGTGTTTGAGGTGGATATTTACCATCTGATAAACTCTGTTACACATAAACCCACAGCCTGTGAAACATGGCGTGTCATGACCTCCTCGCTGCAGGTGCCAGCAGTAGTGTTCCTCACCGCTACTCTCCAATTAAATCTTAAATGTTCAAGCTTTGTTGTTGTTTTTTTTTTGTGCTTCCAGGAGAAAGTGTTCTGGACGGACATCAGTAACAGCGCCATTCTCAGCGCAAACAGGCTGACCGGTGATGACATTACACCGGTGGCGGAGCACCTGTCGTCACCAGACGACATTATTCTCTACCACAACCTCAAACAACCTGCTGGTAAGAGACATCGTGCACCAGTATTACACTGTCATTAAAAATAGGTAATGGTCCGATTTATTTGGTTCGTTTTGCTGTTATTGATGCGGAGGCAGTGAAATATTCTCAAATGCAACAATGGTAAATAGGGTTTCTAATTTGCATAGGAGATCAATATTTGCCTTTTTTAATATTGAAAAAATATTGTCACGTGCTGCCAGTTCTAGGGATCATTTACCAACTGCTTGTTGGTTAGCTTAGCTTGTTAGCTTAAACGTAGCATACAGATATGAGACGGGTATCACTCGTCTTGTGTCTCTGCAAGAAAGTGGTTCATGTTCCAAAGTGTCAAAATATTACTTACATATGATTATAATGATACTCAACTAAAATGTAATCCCCCTTTTTGTTACAGGGAGGGATTGGTGCCATGTTTCCAACGGCGGCTGTGAATTCATGTGTCTGGCAGCTCCTCAAGTGGGAAGACATCCTCCCAAATACACCTGCGTCTGTCCGGATAACATGATGCTAGCCAGAGATATGAGAGCATGTGTACCTGGTGTGTAAA